>NC_060124.1:197142940-197457667 GCF_021461395.2 Schistocerca americana | reverse complement strand
AAACAGAAGAATGTGTCGGAAATGTTCACATATCTGCACATGACTCTCCATTTTCAAGCATCCAGAGCTCCACTTACTATCTCCAAATGACAATATGTAAACTCAAATAGCAACAGTGAACTGCAAATATAAAGTGACAATTGATAAATAAACCCATAGCACGTGGAATAGCAACATGCAAAACAAAAGCTCTACCAACTTCGGCACCAACCTAATACTGTACTGAGATGTGGATTTATCAGTCCAAAATACACACTAATGGAAAAAAAAGTTGCGACACAAAGAAGGAGTTGTGCGACATGAACAGAAGTTGTTCGGCATATTTGTACATATGAAAGATGATATCTATAAATATCCTGCCAGTTGCATAAGAGTGGCACTTATAGTGTCTCTGTGGGGATGCAAATCAGATTTACTTTAAGTACAGGGTGTTCGGAAATTCCCATTATAAACTGTAGGACTTGTAGAGGGGAGTGAGTACATAATATTTTGAATAGGAACCCATGTCCAGCAATGGCAATGTACCATTTCTGTTCTATGCCTACAGTTACCATGACCACTGTGTCCAGTTGGTGCAGTGGTCAGCGCATCTGCCCAGTAAACAGGATGCCCAGTTTCAAATCCCAATCCAGCACAAATTTTCAACTTTCCTCATTGATTTAAATCAGTGCCCACTAGCAGCTAATGTCAGTCATTTATTTAGGTGGTGAGTAGTTGTAAGGCTACTCCTCTCATCATGTATTCTTCCCATTTATGCAGTAAAATGATATGATTGGTAATACCAAAACTATACTCATACCCAGAAAAGTGCCTGTTACTTTCTCCTTTTTTTCTGTTTGTTTAATATTTCATGTAAGAGAGTTGCTACTGTTGTTATGGTAGACTTTCTTTTTCCAAACCCATGCTAACAGATTATGTCTGCTGAAATATGCCTCGATGTGAATTAATATTACTTTCTCTAGCAGTTTGCCAAGATCTGAAGTTAGTGATATTTGTATGTAGGTTTTTTATGCTGGTAGAATTTCAGTGATTTTTCTCCATAGCAGAGGGAGGTAAGTATTAGGTGCATCATTGTTTTCTGCATTCCTTTAGCAGTTTAGGTGAACTGTCATCCCAGCTGTAAGACACTTTAGCTTGAAGATTTGATATGATTTTGTGGAGGTCTGTCTCATTACTGCCATGGATGAAAAGAGATTGGGTAGTGTTACTAATTTTAAAATTGGGTGCCCATTGTGAAATTTGGGTCATTTACTATATTATGGTTCTTTTATATGCTATTGTATTCACAGTATTATTATTTCCAACACCCTTTGTACAGCATTTCTTTTGCTGTTTTACTAACACAACTGGAGTTGCTTATTTGGCAGACTGATGTCGTGTTTTCTGCTGTTAGCCTGTGATTTTAGCCACAAATATAAAAATGATGTCAATAATACATTAGATTAGTTTCAAGTGACGTGGAGCAATACACATAACACTGGGTGACAAGACGAGGAGGGATACAAAGTTAAAATTTTACGAAGTAATGGCTACCCCTGATGTGAGAATTAAAACTCCCGGCGTACATATTGTTCCATGAAATTTTGGGCGAACTGCCGGATGTTTGTGACTTCCTGCCTCAATATTTTGGCGCAGAGTCTTCTGGCCATCTTCAGGTGGTACTGGCGAAAATGCACTGAGCTCTGGTATTTAACGCCCTGCTGGCACATGCGTGGTTGATTCACTTGGCGTTGCAGGTGCGCTACTTGAGCGCGTTCGACTCTGCTGTGCCGCATGCCCTCTGTGGTGAAAACTAGCCGCATCGATATCAATTTGATTGTGTTCCCGCAGTTCCATCACAGAACTACGCTGGGTACAGAGGTGACGAAATTTTTCAACGATTGGATTCCATGCCGAATTCAATTGAAATCCACTGACTCGATTAATAAGAGACTCCTTGTCAGACAGTCATATTTCCACGAATACATTAACAACAGAACTCCATAAGTTAGACATATGGGCCACAATTTTGGTCTCACATAATTCATTACATGACCAGTGGAAATACAGTGTTCGGCGATGGCAGATTTACAGGGCTGAAAGAACGAGTATGCCACTAATGTTCTACAATGCGATCCTACGCTGCAGGAAGGCAAAAGATTGCTTTCACTTTAAATTTTCTTAGTATTCTGCCTATTTGTGCTGAGATATTACCAATATATGGTAAATAGGCAGTCATTTTAAAGGCCTCTTCCTCTTCTTTGCTCTGTCACTTACAGGTCTGCAGTACAAGCTGCTAGTTGCCACCATCCGGCACAAACGATGGGTGTTTTGCCAATGGCAGATTTACAGGGCTGAAAGAACGAGTATGCCATTAATGTTCTACAATGCGATCCTATGCTGCAGGAAGGCAAAAGATTGCTTTCACTTTAAATTTTCTTAGTATTCTGCCTATTTGTGCTGAGATATTACCAATATATGGTAAATAGGCAGTCATTTTAAAGGCCTCTTCCTCTTCTTTGCTCTGTCACTTACAGGTCTGAAGTACAAGCTGCTAGTTGCCACCATCCGGCACAAACGATGGGTGTTTTGAAGACCTTAATTCACTGAGCCCACGTCATCTCTGACACCAATAGCTTGCAAATGGAACTGGAGCACCTGCAGAGTGATTCTGAAGAATGGGTATTCGTCCCGGCAAGTGGAGAGAGCAACATATTATACCTTTTAATTTATAACTATAAAGGTGCATAAATGGAAACAACATATCAATAGAGTGGGGAAAAAGACATTAATTAAACAATTAATCTATTGTAAACCAACAAGAAAAAGAGATGTTGGACTACTGGGGCATATATGGCTTCAGTCAAGATGGAACATGCTGTAAGCCTGCTCCATGGAAGTGAAAAAGGAGAAGAAGATTAACTTGTTTGAGTCATCAAGTATGTATTGAAGTTTTTAACAGTCCTTTGAAGTCATTGTGAGTGTCAGTAATGTTGGTTAAGAATAGGAATGGACCCAGTACTGAACTCAGTGTTCCTTGATTTGTATTTTATTTTTATGCTGTAATGCATTTGTTGAGTACGAGCTTGGTGACCTTGGGGTTCATGAGCTGGGTGCTGGTAAGCCCTGACAGTCCCCTTGTGACCATAAGCTTTGTGCACGCTTCAGTGACCACAATGCGGTGCGGCAGTGGAACATTGTGTGTCACAGGAAACAAGGATCTTGGCTTGACTGTCTGGATCACACAGATGGAATAAATCCCATAAAAAAAACCTCAATCTCAAGGTGTGCTGTGTGCTAATGAGATGTAGGGCTGTTGAGGTAGAACAGTCGTTAGTGGGCAACCTCAGGGGAACCTGCCGCACCTCAGTTGTATAAGGCTTACTCAGGCATACGGGGATCAGAGTGGACCCTTATTTCCCTAGCTGCCTTTGGGACCAAAGTAGATACTCCCAAATTTTTTCTCCTCCCAGCGGAAAGGGTGGGCCGCTGGAAGGTACTAACGCCCATTGTCACAAGAGGGCTCGTGTAGCCAGTTCTAACTTAGGAGTTCATTCCAGAAGTAGAGTAGTAACAGGATGCATGCTGGTCATCAGAATGTGTTTTTAGTAGTGAAATGAAAGGAGGGTAATTTTGAGAAGGTTTTGCTGTTCTATATACAAAAGTGTTGATAGGGAATCTGTGGATCCGTAAAATCAGTAAAGCGTTTGCGCAGTGGACACTGCTAGTGGAAACTTCAGATTCTGAGCAAGCCACTAACCTACAAAAAGCTAAATGCCTTGCGGAGTATGCAATAGACACTGAACTGCACAGTTTCGTGAAGTATAGCAAAGGTGTTGTGACATGCAGGAATCTAGTTGACATTTCCAAGGAGGAACTGCAATGTGAGTGGGCGCCAGAATGTGTAGTCGACGTGCAGAACAACATGAAGGTGGTGGATGGGTGACCATATCAAATACAACTCCTTTATATTGACATTCAGTAGCACGAGACTTCCTGAGCATGTTAAGGCAGGTTTACATTGTCTCAATGTGTGGCCTTATGTCCCCAATCCAATGTGCTGTTTCAAATGCCAGAGCTTTGGGCGTACCACTCTCTGATGTAATGGAGAAGCCACTTGCTGCAAAAGTCGAAAAGCCACCCAAGAAGGAGTTGGTTACTCATCTGTAGTGGAGTGTGTCAACTGCTCCAGGGTTCACCCTGTGTGGAGTAGGGACTGCAGCATCTTTCTTGAAGAAAGGGAGATGCAGGAAATAAAATCAACTAAACATATCTCATATGGAGAGGCCAAAAAGATCTATAAGGCCATGCAGCCCCCGACGTTTGCTATGCCCTTTGCATCTGTTCTTGAACAGCTGGTCCCTAAACCTCCACACAGGACTTCAGACAAGGCTGTGGTTGCCACTGTTGTGAAGCTCCCTGCCCCTCCAAAGGTTCAGCCTGGTCCGCCATCCAGTGCTGCTACTACCACGGCCGCAGTTGTGGCCCCAGAGCCCACTCAGGGCAAAAAATCGAAAACAAAGCGTCAACCACTGACAGAGTCAGGAAGTCAACTGTCCAATGGTCGAACTCAACCTCTCTTATGTCTCTCTTGATTCTAATTGACCTAATGGAACTTGATGTTGGACTGGCGCAGTCATGTCGCCCCAAAGTTAAGGCTCCTCTTAAGGTATGCTTCACTCCCAGACAGAAAGACAGGGTGAAAGTGCAACCCGTTTGATAAATGGCTCCCACTTTCCAGTGGAATCTTAATGGGTTCTGGACATTCGTGGAGGAATGGAAGCTCCTAGCCCAGGAATGCTTAGTATGCATGTTTTTGCAGGCAACACTTGAAAGTGTCTGGTGCCCCTATCCTGCAGTGCTATATGCTCTGTTGCAAAGATGGCTTGACAGGGGAAAGTGCCAAGGGTGGCATGTCTATGTTTGTAAACAATGCATACCACTCTTCTGCTCTCCCCCTAGCTACTGACCTGCAAGCAGTTGCAATTGAAATTCTAACGTGTCAGAGGATCACAGTCTGCTTGCTTTATTTACTTCCGTCTGATGCAGGAGACTCTTGAGACTCTCACAGATCTTATGGATCAACTCCCCTGCCCATATCTCCTCTCGGGAGACCCCAGTGCTCATCATGTCTTGTGGGGATCAACATCCATTTGCTCCCAGTGTCAGGTTCTGCAGGGTGTCATGACTTCTCAAGAGTTGTGCATCCTCAACACTGGTACTCCCACTCATTTCTGTGCTGCTACTGGGTCATTGTCAGCCATCACTACCCCCCCCCCCCCTCACTCTCTCTCTCTCTGTGTGTGTGTGTGTGTGTGTGTGTGTGTGTGTGTGTGTGTGCGTGTGCGTGTGTGCGCGCGCCTGCCTGCTTTCCAGCCCTTGCAGCCTCTGTTCTGTGGGAAGTCATTGATGACCTTCATCCCAGTGACCACGTCCCACTCTGCATTAATCTATTGGATAAAAGATTGCTTCAACAGAACTCATCAGAATGGATGGTCAGCAGGGCTAACTGAATGCTGTTCAGCCAGCTTTGAACATTGCGACAGTTTCCAGGAATGGAGGGACCACATCACATGAGTAATCCATCATGCTGCTGACTTGTCCATCCCTAAGTCCTCGGGTCATATTGGGAGGTGTCCTGTACCTTGGTCAACAGATGAGTGCTGTTCAGCAGTCTGGGACAGTGATGCATCTCTTCAACGATTTAAATGCTGTGCTACAGCAGCCTTTAGAGTCGCAAGAACCGAGGCTCAGCACTTAATTAAGGAGAGCAAGAAAAGATCAGTGCAATGTTCCTGCACTCTGTAAACTGTTCCACTTGTCCTATGAAAGTATGAGAAACTATCTGAAGGATTTCTGGTAAACACGGTCATTTACCAATAGCAGCAGTAGCGAAACAGGGGTGTCACCAAACAGTACCTGGAGATATTGCTCAGACGCTGGCACAGCATTTTGCAAAACTACTGCCAATGCCAGCCAGGATCCAGTATTTCATTGCTGTCATGCAACTGTAGAGAGGGGAAAACTGGACTTCAGATCCAACAACTCTGAGACAGCTACCCTTTTTCCATGTGGGAGCTGAAAATGGCGTTGTGTGAGACTCGTGATACTACAGCCGGTCACAACCAAATCAGGTACTGCACGCTTTGACATTTGCCTGCAGTATTGAAGGAAATCCTTCTCAAATGTTTTAATCTTATACGGCAGACAAGGAACTTCCCCAACTCCTGGAGAGAGACACTTTTGATTCCTCTTCTCAAACCAGGAAAGGGCCACACATGTCCCAGTAGTTATCGGAGTATCGCCTTAACGAACTGTGTAGGAAAGACCCTGGAGCAAATGGTTAACCGTCATGTGGTCTGGTTTTTAGAGACTAGGCAACTTCTCAGCCACTCTCGGCATGCATTCTGATTTTAGTCCACTATTGACAACCTGATCCTGCCAGAAATGGCTATTCAACAGGCATTGCTACGTAAACATCACTGTCTTGCCATATTCTTAGATATCAGTAAGGTGTATGATATTCTTTGGAGACACATTGCGGACAGGGCACATTTGCTCCAGTTTTATGGGGCTTCCGAGCATTCGCAGCTGGACTAGGGGTGCATGGTGTAAGGACTGGTGAGGCCACCTTATTTGAAGATCATTGACAGCTGGCCATGGGTGCTTATAGGACCAGTCCCATTCCCAGTCTCTGTGCTGAGGCTGGAGAACTGCCACTCACCAGCCGGCAACAGTTCCTCCAGCTCCTGCTTCACCTGGATACCATACGATTACTTGATGGCCTGCTTAACGCCTTTCCTCCAACTATCCATGAGCCACAATGCTGTTTGAGATCCGTGTGTAGTGTGTGCTGGAGTCACTCGGTGAGGAGCAAGAACAACCCCAAAATCAGGGTTTTAACCGTTTGCCGCCATGGTTATTGCAGAGGCCCAACGTCACTTTAGATTTAGTACAGTACAGGAGAGATTGCACTCCTGCTTCTGTTTTTAATGTGATATTTTCTGACATTTAATATGAGCACTGCAACTATGTAGCCGTTTTTACGGATGGGCCTAAACTGGTGGGACTCTGTTTTTTTTTTTGCTCTGTAGTTTGCCCGGATTTTGTCCTCAAGGTCTGACTGTGTCAAGAATTTATTGTCTTCAATGCAGAATTATATGCAATTCTTGTGGTCAGTGGAGCAGATGAGACTTTCTTGCAGTGTTAAATTTTCGTGTCTGTTCAGATCCTCTGAGTGCCGTTCAGTCTCTCCATTTGTACCCACCAGATAAAGTAATCCAGGATGCCCTCCTCCAACTACAACTACTGGGAAGGAGTGTCTTTCTGTTGGGTACCATGGCTCATGCGTATTGTAGGAAACGAAAGGGGTTGATCTAGCAGCCAAGGAGGTGTGTTGTGATGAGTAGGTATTTCGGAGTGCCATCTCCCTGCACGCTATCACCTCGCTGTTGAGGTACAAAGTCATGCATTGATGGGAAGGCGAGTGGCCGTAAATGACCGACAATAAGCTCCGTGTAGTTAAGTCCACAACTCGGCCATGGTGTACCTCCTTCCAGCCAGCGGGACGAGGTCCTTCTTACTCATCTTCGCATAGGCCACAGCCGTATGACACATGGCTTCTTACTTCAGCAAAATGACCCTCCAATATGTTGTGCTTGTGGCGTACAGATGACTGTACACCACATTTTATTGGACTGTGTTTTATTTTGCGATAGATCGGCCATGGTGGATTTGCCGATGTATCTGCCCTCCTGTTTAAGTAATGTTCAAACAAGTGTGGTTCAAGTTTTAAAGTTTAGTTAATTTTCCAGTATCTTTCTCAAGATTTTAGGGAGATGGTTTTAATTTGTTAATAGGGTGACTGGCTCACCCATATTTTTTGTAAGTAGTATGCCAGTGATGTTAACCTGTGCCTTTCTTATAGCTCCTTCCTCATTTTACTTGTGTTTTAATATCGTGTATAGTCAATTTTACTTTTTCGCCATTGTTTTAGCTCATGTGAGATAATGATTTTGTGGTCGATTCAAGTGCATGAGTGTGGACCAATTTTCGAGGTTTTTAGCCACATTCCTTTGTTTTGCAGTTGAGTGCCCATAAGCTCGAAAAACACACACACACACACACACACACACACACACACACACACACAAATCCACACAAGAGGAGTACTAGTTGAGTTTACCATGTAAGAATGTACGATACACACATTATTTAGTGGCTGTGGCAAGGTCACAGAATGTACTTGAAAATAATTCTTGTTTATCTCCGGCTTTAGTTCATATATACCTTTCCTGTTCATATATGCCTTTGTGGTAGCCAAACTGGGAGACAGTCTCCAAGTTTGGCTAAGAAAACTGAGCGCTTATTCTGTTGTGCAACGAACCGCAAAAAATTGGAAGAAGTGACATGGTTCTGCAATAAGAAATAAGTGGGTTAAGGATGGAAAAGGCCTGTTGCAGTTTAATAACAAATTCAGAAAATTCTGAGAAAATGGATTGTTGCAGTCTCAGTTGAAAGTAATGCCAAAATGTTGACAGGCAAAAGTTAGTAGAAATTCATATTGCTATATAAAAAGATCAACGAGTGAAACATCCTATAACCTTCAGTCATATTTTGGCAAAAGATTTTATCAAGAGATATAGAAAATTATAGTCCTATGTAAAATCACTGAATTGAAGGCTTAGACCAGCCTGTTGTGGCATTAGAAGAGAGAAAAAGGAAAGCTGAAGCTTTAACTCTCTCATTTAAAAAATCATTCACTCAGGAGTATTGTACAGACATACCATCGTTTGACCGCTGCACAAACTCCTGTGTGGGGAACATGGAAATAGGCATCCCTGGTTTTGAAAAGTAGCTGAAAGAGTTGAAAATAAATAAGTCATCAGGTCCGGATGGAATCCCAGTTTGGTTTTACAGAGTACTTCTAGGCATTGGTCCCAAACTTAGCTTTCATTTATTGTGAATCTGTTGCCTAGTGGAGTCCCAAGCAACTGAAAAAAAGTGCAGGTGACTCCTGTATGTAAGAAGAGCAAAGGAACAGATCTGAAAAAATTACAGATCAATATCTGTAAGATCGATTTGCAATACAATTCTTGAGCATATTGTAAGTTTGCTTAAGGGAGAATAGCTTGTATCCACAAATCTGGAAGAAAGGATAACAGACAAAAACAATATTCCTAGATCTCTGGAAAGTGTTTGACTCTTATTCTCAGATATTAGAGTGGCTCAAAGACATTTTAAAGAGTCCAGTATGTTGTGTATGATGAGTGTTCACAGGATGTAAAGTTATTGTTCAAGAGTGCCCCAGGGAAATGCAGTAGAGCTATACTTGTTTCCTGTACACTTAAACCATTCAACAGATAGTAAAGTCATATGACAAGAATGGCTGGGAGATCCCGAAGGGCAGATTCATCCTCCTAATTGGAAAGGTTTTTCCTGTCCTCTGCACCAACAGGCACCTCTCCTTCATGAAGTATGAGAGCTATGTGTGTAAGTTCATCTGTTAAGTGCAGATGACTAATAGTGTGTGTGTGTGTGTGTGTGTGTGTGTGTGTGTGTGTGTGTGGAGGGGGGGGGGCAGGTTGAAGATGATGAGAGGAGGGAGAGGGTGAAACCCAGTGTCAGCACATGTCCTCCTCCTCTTGAGGAGCACCAAGGGAGCTGCCGAGCATAATGTCCCCATCTGACGGATGGACCACCATCAACAGTGTTGCATGCCCTCACCCCATGAAAGACTGTGGAGAGGTTTAGAATTTAATCCAGGACATTGGCGCAAAGACTGATAATCAGAAACTTTGACTCCCCACCCCCACCCCCTTTCCCCTCTGTCATAAAGGTAAAGAGAAATTGTCAACAGTGTATCCAGACAGTCACCCATCCAAGTTTTGATCATGCTTGAAGCTTAATTTTGGTGGTCTGATGGGTACTGGTGTATCCACCTTGGCACAACCATTGACAAAGATAGGTGAGCTGGCCCTTCTGCTTACCAGGAATTCAACAAAATGGAACAGACGCAGTAGTTCCAAGTTAACACTAGGCTAGCATAAATTAGACTTCAGTTATAAATTAACAGACAGAAGCAGTCCTTGCAGGCCACTTTTGTAAAATGTGCTAATAAGTCATGACAAACCTACCCTGAGAAGTGTGGGAAATAATTTTATATTAATCTACATATGTATATTAGGACCAAAATAACTACTTTAAAAAATAAAAAACCACTGCTCCTCCTCTTATACAATGCTCTAGGAGCTAATGCAGCGCCTTTCAGTATGTTTGCCTTGGCTGGTTCAAATTCACCTGATTGACCTGAGGTTTAATGGCACACAGTGGCAGGTATGCGCAAATTTGCAGTTTTCCTAGACACAGTCCCACATCATGAAACATCTATGAACTCATAACGCCTAAAACAAATTCTAGTCCTAAATAAGAAGAAAAAAATTTGCCTAAAATCTAATACACTTGTACCAAAAAATACTGCCCCAATGGTTTAATTTTTAAACCACTCTTAAAAGCAGTAGTGCAAACTCAAGTTTACATCACAATAACTTTAGTTATACTTCATTCACTGTCAAAGATCTCCTCAATATAGTCACTATATTAAAAAAAAAAAAAAAATAAATAAATAAAAAGAAGTCACAATCTGTAGAAGTACCACTAGGTATCTCTGTCTTGCGGCATCATTGGTGGTTTCATGCTAAAGGCACTGGTACTTAAATAATAATAATAAAATGGTGGTTTCAGGCAAAAAATGCTGGTACTGAAAGGATTAGGTAATCTTAATTGTTTGTCAATACTGGGAGTGCTAATGTCGGTATGTCTCATTTGTGAGTCGGTACAGTAGTGAAACGTTCGTGTGGCAGTATTGTCATGCATAAATACATTTTTAAATGCAGAATTTCTATCTGCTGTTTTTTCACAAGCACCTGACTGATCCACAAAATATTGAATGGAAAACTGATCGTTTATTGACTTTACATATGACCACAATTTCCTAAGATTTTCTGATATATCTTTCACCAGGATATGACTGAAAATTATTGTAGACTTCATGTATGACCTTTCTTACAGAAGCACAAGTTGCTATTAAGTTATGTATAACAGTTTCGTTACAGTCTCTTTTATAGCAGGTGTTTGGAAGTCTCCGTTGTTGCAGCTTCTCTGAAACGTATTGTTAAAAAAGGGTGGAACCTTGACACATTGTATTACTTTATGTGGTACATACTTACCTAGACTGTAGTGTGTAATATCCTTCAGCTTTAACCAAGACTGTCCCACACTTGCCAATTCTGAACTAAAAGTTTCAGTTCTTCCTTTAATCAAGTTGGTGATAACTGTATATCAATTTGACCAAAAACAAATACTCCTAGGTTTCTTGGTGACCTGTCTGCCTTTGATAACCATTGTTCCTGTAACAGCATCCTGATTACTAATCCTCCCTCATTGGTGAAACCCTCTCAAAAATATTGAGTCTGTAACCAGGACATCTAAAATCATACCTGTGGGGCTTGTCGGACTAGTTGTTTGAAGCAGTTGTCAGACAATGTACAGGGTATCCCACTCAGACCTCCCTAATTTCAAAGACCCAGGAATAAGAACCACAAAAAACAAAACACAGTAGATACTACAATGAAATTCACCACATTCTAGAGAATCCCAAAGAATTTATTTATCATCAATACACCTCTACATGTGAACCTAGCACTTAGAATATTGAGTCTATATTCAATTTCTTGCCAAGTTCTTTGTAACATTTCCTCTGTTATTGTTGCAGTCTCATTACACATTAGTGATATGATGTCGCAGAATAGGAATATCATCCACTTTGGTCACATACATGTGCTCCTTCACGAATCCCCACATGAAGAAATCAAGCGGCATAATGTCGGGTGAACGTGGTAGTCAGGCAATGGGTCCTCCGTGTCCGATCCAATGACTGGGAAATTTCCTATCCAGGAACTTGCGAACAGCAGTTGACAAATGCGGCGGAGCCCCATCTTGTTGAAAAATGTTGTTGGGTTGCAAGTCTTGTCCAACAACCCTGTCTTGCATTAGCCCAGACCAGACATTTAGTTTAGGGCTATCATGAACATGTTCAATGACAACATGCAGATTTTGCGAACCCCAAATCTGAACATTGTGCCTATTAACCTTTCCTGATAGATGAAAGGTTGCCGCATCTGAAAATAAACATCTTTCCAGGAAGCTGGCATCCATATCAATACGTTGCAGCATATCCGCAGCAAATTGTTGTCGGCATGGTTTGTCGTTCGGCGTCAGATGTTGCAGAATTTACACTTTGTAAGCACACATACAAAGACGCTGGTGAACTACACAATGCATTGTTGATTGAGGTACATCAAGTTGCCTAAATGCTTGACAAGTTAACTGATGTAGGCTTCTGAGAAACGTTTGTCTGATGCTTCTGAGGAACGTTTGTCTGATGTCCTCCACTGCCTCTTCTGAAGCTCCGTAAGGTGCACTGCCAGAATGTTTCAGAACACTTCCTGTTGCCAGAAACTTCCTATACCATTTCTCAATTGTTTTCACATTGGGTGGACCACATTCATACACACGGTGATAATTTCTTTGCACAATAATCGGCGATTTTGTTTCTGCAAACCACACTGCTGCTTGTATGCGCTGCTTACTAGTGTTAAACATAATGCCGCAGAATGTTCCATCCGCACCCCCCCCCCCCCCCCCCCCCCACCCCCCACCCCCCGAACCTCAGGCTGCAAGGCGACTAACAAGGCGTTTTAGCTATTTGTCCATTCAGATAACCTCTGTGTTGCCGCACTTCGTAGGAACAATGTGTCGCTCTTGCATGGGCAGTGATCTTCTCTACATGGGGACAAACTCCATGAAATTAAACACCTCCCAATAGCTTGGACAACTTCCTCTAGCCCCTCTCATTGCAAGGAGATACTTTTAGCTAGGTTACATATTGGGCACTGTTGTTTGTCACCATGATTTGTTAAATGGAGACCCTGCACCACACTGTGCTTACTGCAACCAGTCGTTGACAGTGCACCATTTTCTGACCCAATGCCAATTTTATAACCGTTTACGCTTTAATGTATGTTTCCGATCTGAATTGTCAGAGATTCTAGTAGATACAACTCAAGCTGTAGATCACGTTTCATTTTTTATTCGACATAGTAATAAGGTGAAGGGAATTCAATTTTCAGATGTCTGATCAGTCTCCACAAAGGGGAAGTGATCGTTTTTAGGTGTTCCTCTACTCCTGTCGATTAGGCTCTGAGTGTTATCGCCTTCAAATTCATTCAGTGATTGACAGCTTTAAATTATGACACAGGCACTTATGACCTCAGCAGCAGCAACATCTACCTTGATGCCCCTTTCAAAAGACTCGCATTCGGGAGGACGACGGTTCAATCCCGCGTCTGGCCATCCTTATATACGTTTTCCGTGATTTCCCTAAATCGCTCCAGGCAAATGCTGGAATGGTTCCTTTGAAAGGGCACGTCCGACTTCCTTCCCTAATCTGATGAGGCTGATGACCTCGCTGTTTGGTCTCTTCCCCCAAACAACCCAACCCCCCCCCCCCCCCCCTTTCAAACTCTGTCTGGTGCTGGTTACACTGTATCATGTACAGAATGTCTCCATGACCTTCACAGTAGACACTCAACATCTGATGCTGTTCACATTCCTTATATACCCTACCAGGCCTGGTAACAACACTTAACATGAACAACACTAATAATTCATGGTGGCCATTCTCACAGAGGTTTGCAACCTTCTGATGGTGTGTTTGTGGGGGGGGGGGGGGGGGGTTGCACATGCGCCTGCACGCTTGGGTGTGGGCATGTTATATAGGTGCTGTTTATCTGCTACTAGCAGCTTAATGTTTACATGATTAAAGTTGCGTTTTTTAAAGGAAATGTCTGTTGCTGAATAAGGTGTGTTTTTATTTTCTTCTGAATTGGTACGGATTCCCAGTTTCTTGCTTCCTGTTTATGGAAGCTCACTGTTTATCTTACCATCAGTAAGTAAGTAAGTAAGTAAGCACAATGGGAGATGTTTCCAAGGGCATAACATGCTAAACTGATCTTGGTTAATTTATCCGTATGTTGACTACATTTTAATTTTTTATTCGGCTGGATCACAAGGAATTCAACACACTGGTTCATTCATTATATTACCATTAATGTCTACTTCAGGGTCTAAAAGGTTATTATTACTTTATTGAAATTGTGTAATAGAAGTCTCTGTGAGACCTAAAGCTGTTAGTTGTGAACCACTCTTGGGCGTGCTCAGTTATCATTGAGCTGTCTCTGCTAGGATTGAGTTTAAACCATCGATTAGTATGCTTGTATCATCAGCAAAATTACAGTCTTTGAATTTCGAGCCCAGTACTGATCCCTGTAACATTCGACATGTTATGTTCCCCCATTCTGAGGTGCTTTTCGTGTATGATACTGTCCGTTAATGAGATCCTATGTGCGCTCTCTCTCTCTCTCTCTCTCTCTCTCTCTCTCTCTCTCTCTCTCTCTTATGGAGGTAAGATTCCATCCATGCAAGAGGAATGCCATAATACTCTGTTCGCAAAGTAGAATTTTGTGATCCACACAACCAAAGGCTATGGTAATGTCACAGATTATACTAGCAAGATAATATTTCTTGTCTGCTCTGCTAGAATTTCATTTGTGAGGTCTTGTATTGCTCCCTGTTTGGAAAATACAATATGAAAGCCAAATTAAGATACAGTTAACAAGTTTTCTCAAATAATTTTGAAAAGAGTGGAAGGAGTGATACAGGTCTGTAATTAGAGATGTTTTGCTTACCTCTAGTTTTGTAGATGTGTGTTATTAAAGCATATTTAATATGCCCTCACTCCTTGATTACAAGAATAGTTTAACAGTAATTCTACCGATAGAGCAGAATAATTTAATTTTATGCTAGAAAGACCATCATAACCATCAGAATTACTACTTTTTTTATATAATTTCTTTACAAATTTTGTTTTTGAAAGTAATACTATCACTGGGGCTCGCAATGTTTGTGCAATTAAATGTAACACTTTCTATTTCTATCACAAGATACTGTAATCCCAGGAGTTATCCACCCATTAACTTTGCTTCTGTTCAGTTTTGCTCTTAAGAGTCTGTTATTCAGTAACACACATTTCATTTAATTTCCCAACAAACCTAATAAGTTTAGCCACTATCAAAGTACAGTTTAAGAAGAATGTTTAGGATCTTTTGGTAAACTCCACCAACAAATTTATTAGCATTATTGATTAGTATTTATATTTTTAAAAACAAAGATGATGTGACTTACCATACGAAAGCGCTGGCAGGTCGATAGAAAGACAAACAGACACATACATACACACAAAATTCAAGCTTTCGCAACAAACTGTTGCCTCATCAGGAAAGAGGGAAGGAGAGGGAAAGACGAAAGGAAGTGGGTTTTAAGGGAGAGGGTAAGGAGTCATTCCAATCCCGGGAGCGGAAAGACTTACCTTGGGAGGAAAAAAGGACGGGTATACACTCGCACACACACACATATCCATCCACACATATACAGACACAAGCAGACTGTTATTTCAAGTCAGTTATTCATTAAGGCATAATTTTTTGGGAAAATTCCACTAATACCAAAAGGGTACTATGTTTGCAAAAGAAAGTGATTAAGAACATGTGTATCACCAAACAAATGATATTGTTTGATCCACTGTTAAAAAAATGAAGTTACTATCTATTCCTTTCCTATACTTCTATGTGGTCTTAACGATCTGATATAAAAGCAAAGATAATTTTAAACTTCCCACACATTGTTTAATACTCTATGGCCAAATACTAGAGTATATTGGGTTAAAAATGTACAATAAACCAGAGACAGGAATATATTTCATGTGGAATGACTACTCTTTACTCTTAAAATCGAAAAGTACTATTACTGTATTGAACAAGTCGAAAAATGATGCAGTTCTCAGTTTGACCAAGGAAGTTTTGTAGAATGTGAAAACTATAGTGAGTATTGTGTAACTGTATCACAGTAGTGTATGTAAAATAATGTAAAACTTATGTATATCTTGACATGTCTCCTGTACAACAGACCAAATGTTTTTGAAAATTGTAAATAATGAGATGAATGAATCACAGTTCACATGTAATGTGAGTTCGATGTAATATTCAGTTTTTGCTTATCTTCAGTGCAGTAAAGTAAATGCAAGCAAACTTTGTAAACTTTTAGTTTTGTACTGATTAGATCTAATAGTCTATGAATTACTTAATATTACAAAGATTATTCATGTGTTAGTACCAGAGTTAGCTCAAACATTGACTGCTTCATCGTGAGATATTTGGGACAATGAAAATGTGGGAGCAAGAGACTGACCAGTGAAGTGCGTTGTTGCATGGAAGGTGCAGATAATCTTTTACAAACCATTTGTGGCAAGATGCTACAGCTGCAACAAGAGATTGAAGTATTAGAACAGTCGACGCTGAGAAATATGAGAAATGACAGTAAGACGGACACAACGAGATCACAAACTCCAGTGATAATTGCAGCACCACAAGCGCACACCCATGCCAAAAATTTTCTTGTGCTAATTCATTCGTGCCAACTGCACTGTGCCTGCAATTGGGGGCACCTTCATTCGGCATATGGTTTACGATCTTGGAAAACATTTTCTCACAACAACAGATCATAGAAGACCGTGAACAATTTACACTGTTTGGACCAAAAAGCGATGACAATACTTTCTGATGTGATTCTACATCCACCCCATCAACAAGCATACCTCACCCTGAAGACTTTGCTAATTACTCACTGCATAAAGTTACCTGACCAGAGGCTCTCACAAGTGCTGTATCTCTGGAGGCTTTTGCAAGCGATAGTGGACTCTAGCGTAATACTCCTCAGGGGCGCAGCATTTTTTTGCCGAGTACGGGCTGGGTGATCCCAGGGTTTCTGAGCTGGGGACTGGTAAGTGCCGCCAGCCCTCTGTCACCATAAGCTCTGGGCATGCTTCAATGACCACCCTGTGGTGCAGCAGTGGAGTGATATGTGTTTTGGAGAATAGGGCTCTTGGCTTCACCACGTGGAAGGTACACAGCTCTATAAAAACCTCTCAACCTCAGGGTGTGCTGTGTGCTGATGAGGTGAATGGCTGTTGAGGTAAAACACTCTTGCGGGCAACCTCTGGGACACTTGCAGCCTCCCCCCCCCCCTCCCCAATTGTATAAGGCTTGCTCAGGCATGCAGGGCTGTGCCTGGGTTGACAGTTGTTTTCCTAACGTCTTGTGGGATCCCTGTGGAATGGTCTCGTCAAACTACTACTCCTGACGGGACGGATGTACCGTAAGGTAGTACTTACACCCACTCATCAAAGAGAGCTCAGTTGGTCATTCCTCCCGAGAAGTCTCCAAATCATAGTAGTAACAGGGAATTAGTGTGCCATAACACTTTCATTGCAATCAAGCAAACATGGGGAACGTTTGAGGTCTCCCCTTTCTATATTCACAAGGCATTTGAAGGTATTGTTGGGTATCTAAAAAGTGTCGAACAACTTCGTAATGGAACACTTCTAGTTGAAACTGCTAATTCAACCAAAATATCTAAGCTCCTGGGATGTAAGGCCTTAGGTGACTACCCAGTCTAGTCTGCATAGCATAACACCCTTAACTTTAGTAAGGGCATGTTTACCTGCTCTGATATAATGAGGTGGACCCCACAGAGTTAAGTGAAGAATGGAAAAAGTGGGTGTTGAGAAGGAAGTGCAGAACTATATGAGGAGAGTCAATGGCAAATTGGAAAAATCTGCAACATTTATTCTAATGTTTAGTACCTCGGAATTACCTGAACATATTCTTGCAGGCTATATCCATCTTAAGGTTTGCCAGTTTGTTCCTAACCCAATGCGATGCTACAAATGTCAAAGATTTGGCCGTCCCACTACGGGATGTAATGGGAGGACTACGTGTGGCAATTGTGGAGGCTCAGCTCACGAATCAGGCAATTCTTGTACACTTTCTTTGAAATGTGTGAACTGCTCTGGAGATCAACCAATGTGGAGCAGAAAGTGTGAGGTTTACAACGAGGAAAGGAAAATTCGGGAGTTGAAAGTCAAGAGATGCATACCCTGTGGTGAAGCTAAAAAAAGCATTCAAAGCTATGCAACCTCTGGTTTTTGTTACTTCTTTTGCATCTGCCCTTAAGATACCAGTCGCCAAGTGTAATGCCTCCATACAAACTCAGACTACAGATTCAAGTATGAGCACATGCACTTGTTTGTGTACCTGTGGGGGAAATACTCCACTTGAAACTGAAGTTGTTTGGAAGCCGTCAGCAATGGGCTTACCACCTAAGCCACATACCACTACCCACCATCAGAAGCCACCCCCACAACCCACCTCCTCCCAGCAGTAAAGAAACAGTCCTTCGAAAAGTAGTTCCAAGTCCAAGAAAGTGGTAGTTAAACCTTCAGATCGGTGAGCTCTCTCCCTCTCTGATGGGGACTATGCTTTGGAGGATATGGAATTCAAATTGGAGAAACTAGAGAGATGGGAAATGGCTAACATTCCCCCTGACCTCCTCGGTAAATCACCGCCTTCGAGGGAGAAAGCAAAGAACAACCATTGCTAAACAGTGGCTTTCACAGGGACTTTTGTATTGCAGTGGAATTTAGATGGATGTCATTCGCATTTGGAAGAATTACAGCTCCTGGTCTAGGAGAAACTGTTTTGCATCTGCTTGCAAGAAACGCGTCTTAAAGTCACTTACACACCTGCATTAAGGAGTTATCACCCATACAGAAAGGATGACACTTCTGGAGGCAGCGCTTTGGTGGAGGGGCTGTTTTCATTGATGACAAATGCCACTCCTCTCCTGTTCCTCTTACCAAGGCGATGCAAGCAATTACTGTGAAAGTTCTTGCACCCTTTAATGTCACAGTGTGTTCTTTTTACCTTCCACCTAATGATGCTTTGGATGCAGACACACTGGCAGAACTCTTCTGGGCACTCCCATGCCCTTCCCTCCTTGTGGCAGATTTCAGTGCACACTATGTGCTGTGCGGCTCGGCTACTACTTGCTCCAGGGCGCGGATGATCGAGCGACTCGTACATTCTGAGAATATCTGAGGGTCAGACGGCACACTTTTCCACAGCTGCGTGGTCTTTTTCAGCCATTGACCTTTGTTTTTGTTCCGCAGCTATTGCAGACTCAGTTCAGTAGGAAGTGGCTCCAGATTTACATTCTAGTGACCACTTCCCAGTGTGGATCCATCTGCCGACTAGGCTGGTGGCTGACAGGAGACTACGCAGGTGGATGATACAAAAGACAAAGTTGTTGTAGTACAGTCGACAAGCTATGTTTGAACAAAAGGCTTGTGCACAGGAGGCGGTGGCCCATATCACTTGTAAGATCCAACAGGTTGCTGCAGAGTCCATCCTCCGGTGTCATACGACGGCCTGTACCTGGATGGAATGATGACTGTCGATTGGCAATCTAGGACAGAAGAACAGCTCTGTGGAACTTCAAATACTGTCCAACTACAGAAAACCTTCATGCTTCGGTTCTGCGAGAGCACATGCGAGGCGAGTGATAAAAAGAATGGAAGAGGGCTTCCTGAAGGGAATTCACGACTTCCCATTAATCGGTCCACTTCCACTGTACAAGTTGTTGTTGTTGTGGTCTTCAGTCCGGAGACTGGTTTGATGCACCTCTCCATGCTACTATCCTGTGCAAGCTTCTTCATCTCCCAGTAACTACTGCAACCTACATCCTTCTGAATCTGTTTAGTGTATTCATCTCTTGGTCTCCCTCTACAATTTTTACCCTCCACACTGCCCTCCAATACTAAATTGGTGATCCCTTGATGCCTCAGAATATGTCCTACTGACCGATCCCTTCTTCTAGTCAAGTTGTGCGACAAATTTCTCTTCTCCCCAATTCAATTGAATACCTCCTCATTAGTTATGTGATGTACCCATTTGTCTAAACTATTTATTGTCCACGTTTCACTTCCACACATGGCTACACTCCATACAACCATACAGATACTTTCAGAAAAGACTTCCTCACACTTAAATCTATATTCGAGGTTAACAAATTTCTCTTCTTCAGAAACTCTTTCCTTGCCATTGCCAGTCTACATTTTATATCCTCTCTACTTTGACCATCATCAGTTATTTTGCTCCCCAAGTAGCAAAACTCATTTACTACTTTAAGCATCTCATTTCCTAATCTAATTCCCTCAGCTTCACCCGATTTAATTCGACTACATTCCATTATCCTCGTTTTGCTTTTGTTGATGTTCATCTTATATCCTCCTTTCAAGACACTGTACATTTCGTTCAACTTCTCTTCCAAGTCCTTTGCTGTCTCTGACAGAATTACAATGTCGTCGGCGAACCTGAAAGTTTTTATTTCTTCTCCATGGATTTTGATTCCTACTCCAAATTTCTCTTTAGTTTCCTTTACTGCTTGCTCAATATAGAGATTGAATAACATCGGGGAGAAACTACAACTCTGTCTCACTCCCTTCCCAACTACTGCTTCCCATTCGTGCTCCTCGACTCTTATAACTGCCATCTAGTTTCTGTACAAATTATAAATAGCCTTTCGCTCCCTGTATTTTACCCCTGTCACCTTCAGAATTTGAAAGAGAGTATTCCAGTCAACATTGTAGACTTAGAGAAAGCTTTTGACAAATGCTAGAAACGTAGGTTTGCCTTTCCTTGATCTTTCTTCTAAGGTAAGTCGTAGGGTCAGTATTGACTCACGTGTTCCAATATTTCTATGGAATCCAAACTGATCTTCCCCCAGGTTGGCTTCTACTAGTTTTTCCATTCATCTGTAAAGAATTCGCGTTAGTATTTTGCAGCTGTGGCTTATTAAACTGATTGTTCGGTAATTTTCACATCTGTCAACACCTGCTTTCTTTGGGATTGGAATTATTATATTCTTCTTGAAGTCTGAGGATATTTCACCTGTCTCATACATCTTGCTCACCAGATCATATAGTTTTGTCAGGGCTTGCTCTCACAAGGCTATCAGTAGTTCTAATTGGATGTTGTCTACTCCCGTGGCCTTGTTTCGACTTAGGTCTTTCAGTGCTCTGTCAAACTCTTCACGCAGTACCGTATCTCCCATTTCATCTTCATCTACATCCTCATCCATTTCCATAATATTGTCCTCAAGAACATCGCCCTTGTATAGACCCTCTATATACTCCTTCCACCTTTCTGCTTTCCCTTCTTTGCTTAGAACTGGGTTTCCATCTGAACTTTTGATATTCAAGCAAGTGGTTCTCTTTTCTCCAAAGCTCTACTTAATTTTCCTGTAGGCAGTATCTATCTTACCCCTAGTTATATATGCCTCTATATCCTTACATATGTCCTCTAGCCATCCCTGCTTAGCTATTTTGCATTTCCTGTCTATCTCATTTTTGAGACGTTTGTATTCCTTTTTGCCTGCTTCGTTTACTGCATTTTTGTATTTTCTCCTTTCATCAATTAAATTCAATATATCTTCTGTTGCCCAAGGATTTCTATTAGCCCTCGTCTTTTTACCTACTCGATCCTCTGCTGCCTTCACTATTTCATCTGTCAAAGCTACCCATTCTTCTTCTACTGTATTTCTTTCCCCCATTCTTGTCAATTGTTCCCTAATGCTCTCTCTGAAACACTCTACAACCTCTGGTTCTGTCAGTTTATGCAAGTCCCATCTCCTTAAATTCCCACCTTTTTGCAGTTTCTTCAGTTTTAATCTACAGTTCATAACCAATAGATTGTGGTCAGAGTCCACATCTGGCCCTGGAAAAGTGTTACTGTTTAAAACCTGGTTCCTAAATCTCTGTCTTACCATTATATAATCTATCTGAAACCTTCCAGTGTCTCCAGGCTTCTTCCATGCATACAACCTTCTTTCATGATTCTTGAACCAATTGTTGGCTATGATTAAGTTATGCTCTGCGCAAAATTCTACCAGGTGGCTGCCTCTTTGATTCCTTGCCCCCATTCCGTATTCACCTACTATGTTTCCTTCTCTACCTTTTCCTAATATCAAATTCCAGTCACCCATGACTATAAAATTTTCATCTCCCTTCACTATCTGAATAATTTCTTTTATCTCATCATACATTTCATCAATCTCTTTGTCATCTGCGGAGCTAGTTGGCATATAAACTTGTACTACTGTGGTAGCTGTACAAGTTAGGGAATCAATAAGACAGATTTCAGGCAAGGGCAGTACATGTCCCAATACGGCCTTTTGAGTAGTGGGGTCTTGGTGCACACACCAGAAGACATGGCTTGGGTCTCAGCAGAACACTTCTTTACTGTTACATTCAGACAAGCTCCTACTTTTCAGGTGTTCTATAGAACTGCAGAGATGAGGAAGCTCAGTTTCTTCTCATGTAATGAGGAAATCTACAACCTTCTGTTCTTCATGTAGGAACTGGAATCAGCTTTGTCTACAGCCAGAGACACTTCTCCAGGACCTGATGAGATCCATTATGTCATGCTTTGTCATCTGTGCCAGGAATCAAAAGGACAGCTCCTCTCTTTTTTCAGTCAGATCTGGTTTGATGGACAGTACCCCACGACTTGGAAGAAGGCAATATTAATTCAGTTTTGGAAACAAGGCAAGGACCATAGTGCCCCTGACAGTTACTGGAGTGTAGCCCTTACCAGTTGTATGGATAAGACTCTTGAACGCATTGTCAACTGCAGCCTTGTCTGGCTGCTCGAATCCCAAAGTCACCTGAGCCACTTCCAGTTCGGTTTCAGGCACTACCATTCCACCCTTGACAACCTAATTCTACTGGAAATCATGATACAGGACTCCTCCTTACACCGGAACTGTTAGGCTTGTGTGCTTTTTGACCACGAAAAAGGATATGACACTACTTGGAGATACAACATCCTTTGCCAACTTCATAAATTGGGACTATGTGGATGCCTGCCACTTCTGATCCAATCCTTTCTTAAGGACCGGCGTTTTCGATATGTTGGCGATGCCTTGTCTGACTTATGTTCAAGAGAATGGGGTCCCCCAAGGCAGTGTCACATTGTCTGCCATTGCTATCAAAAGCATTTCCTCTACTGCCAGGAGCCCGTTAAAATGTTCTTTGTTTGTGGATGACTTTGCAAGCTTCTACTTTTTGAGCTTATAATGATGATGAGGCAGCTACAGCTGACCATTAGGAGGCTGGAAACCTGGGCCAGGAAAACTGGTTTTCGGTTCTCACCAGGGAAGACTACATGTGGCAGTTTTAACCATGCTCGGCAAAGTTTTAACCAACCAGTGTTCACAGTGGGGGAAAATATTTTATGTTTTCAAAAAACTGTGCGCTTTTTGGGTTTATTATTTGACTTGAAATTAACTTGGTTCCCACAACTGAAACACCTATGAAGAAAGGGCTTCCAGTCATTGAATATTTTGAAATGCCTTAGCGGAAAAATATGGGGAGCTGACAGTTACTTCCTCCTGCAGTTTTATAGGGTGTTTGTTTGATCCCTTTTAGATTATGGCAGCGTGGTATTATACGGATCAGCCCATCCTTCCTACCTCAAGATGTTAGATGCTGTCCACCATGAGGATATTCGAATATTGAGTGAAGCCTTTTGGACACAGCCCAGTTCCGAGTCTGTGCGCAGAGGCTGGTGAACCACCACTCTGGATATGACAATGTGTCATTTAGGCTCGACAAGCACTGAAAATCTCAGTGTCACCTCAGTCATTGACATTTAGTTTAGTGGTCTAAGCCACCTTTGAATGACTGTTCAGGAATCGGTCCCATGCGACCAAGCCATTTGGGATACATGCTACAGCATATTGTGGCAATGTGTGTCCTTGATTTAGGGCAACCCTCAGTCTTGATGGAGATCTGTCCACCATCCTTGCAGGTACTGATTCCAGTGTAACAAAGGTGGTGAAATTTTGTGAATTGTTAGGGCTCGTCCCTACATAGTTGGAGAATGGGGACAGACTTTAATAAGTTAGAAATTGCTCCACATGTGGGGACAGCCTTTGTCCCCACCCATGCGTGTAGTATGCTGACTTTTCGTCAGGGCACTGATGACCATGACGTCGAGTGCCCCTCACCTCAATATCATCATCATCTTGCATAATAACTAATGAGTTGTTGCTACATATCTGGCGACAACAGCTTCCGTCTCAAGTGGAGTTGACATTAATAGCATATGAAGGACAACTGTTGGATAAATTCGTGCAAGTAGCTGATAGAGCATATGCCACATTGGAGTCAACCACTGTGACATGCACAGCAGTGACGAATACGAGCGTCACGACAGGAGGTGACAAACACACATCGCAGTTTTTGGAGGAGCCAATGCTGAATTGTGCTGCCATATCTGGTTGACAATCACCTGACATTGCTGGGGAACACCGCGAATTAAGGACCTTATTGGGAAAAATTGTCACAGAGTTACAAAACTTGGAGTTATGTATGGACTCGGATAAGAGGATGCGGTCACCTCATTCATCCAACCTTCAGCCGTTAGACACCATTCAAGCTCAAACTACTATCGAAGGTATCTGCTGGTACCACAGACGTTTTGGTGCCCGTGCTACAAAGTGCACGAAACCATGTGAGTACCCAAATGCCAAGGGGAGTCTGAATTAAATGCCATGGGCTGTTGCACTCACAAATGATGTGCTGATGTAAGAAGAGTCGTATTGCAGCAACTTGCAAATGGACACATAGCAAAGGTAAAGCCCATGATGGCATGCTTACTACTATTCCAATGAGTCACGGCACAACATCGCATCGGTTGCACGTGATTGATAAGATTTCAGGCTTAAGATTTTTAGTAGACATTGGTTCAGAGGTCGGCACCCTTCAAGTCACGGACAGAGTTAAGACGACAATCCAGGACCCTTTAGCTGTGAATAACTCAGCATCAAAACATGTGGGCGCAAAGATATGATGGTAGACATGGGTTTTCCTACTCCATACAATTGGAGCTTCATCATGGTAGACATTATGCAATCTATATTAGGTGCTGATTTTCTGTCACACTTTGCGCTGGCTGTAGCTTTCGCAAATTCCTGCCTTATAAGTGGGACACACTATGACAGAGTAAAGGTAATTCAGAGAGGATCTGTGGACAATGTAATAGGAGTAATTAATGATGCAAGCAAACAGTCGATTCCTCATACGTCAGTGCAGCCAAGCAGTGTTAAGCATAATACGGTGCATTATATACCCATGACAACCAGTCCACCGGTTTCAGAATTCGTCCGTAGAATAGCTCCAGAAAGATTGGCTGAGACTAAGGTGATATTTGAAGATATTCTCCGTGCTGATATTATACGAAGGTCAGACAGCCCGTGGTCATCCCCGTTACACCTCGTACGCAAACAGGACAGCACATGGTGTCCCTGTGACGATTACTGTGGGCTGAACACATGAACTGTCCCAGATAAGTATCTGATACCTAAGACTCAGTGTTGCATGCCCACCCTGTTCTGAATGCACCATTGAATATTGTGGTTGACACCAGCCAGGTCGCAATTGGAGCAGCACTACACCAGGAGGTGAATGGACATTGGCAGGCTTTGAGCTTTTTCTAAGAAGCTACAGACAGACAGACAGAATGGAATGCTTACGATAGGGACTTACTGGTGATATATGAGAGAGTGAGACATTTTTGCCCTTGCATTGAAGCCCAATCAGTGACGATTTTCACAGATCATAAACCTGATAGGGACTTACTGGTGATATATGAGAGAGTGGGACATTTTGCCCTTGCATTGAAGCCCAATCAGTGACAATTTTCACAGATCATAAACCTATCATTTCAGCATTCCACAACATCAATGACAAAATGTTCGCCACAGTAGTTCTGACACACACACACACACACACACACACACACACACACACACACACACAGAGTTCGTCAGTCAATTCACTACAGACATACAACATATTAGAGGTGCAGAGAACATAGTTGCCAATTATTTTTCTCGGGCATGCAGCGTAGTCGGCATCTTAAATTATGATGACCTAGCCAAAGAACAAGACAGAGATAAAGAGTTGCAAGACTTACTAACAGATCAGCACACAGGATTGCCACTGGAACAAATAGAAGTACCAGGAAGCAAGATCAAAATATGGTGCAACTTATCACAACAGAGGCCACAGCCCTACATTATGCAGCAATTCCGCAAAGTTGTTTTTGACAGTGTCTACAACTAGCATACCCAGGTGCATACACCATTATCAAACTGCTAACGGAGCAGTTTGTGTAGCCATCGATTAAAAAGGATGCCAGGAATTGGAGTTGCTCATGCTTCCAATGCCAGCGTTGTAAAGTAGGTCGACACGTTCAAGCAGTGGTCGGAAATTCGGAAATTTTTCTGGTTTGCCGGCAAGGTTTGCTCACATTCACCTCAACATAGTGGGTCCACTACTGCCCTCAGAGGGTTATAAATATTGCTCATGGCAGTAGACAGATGCACAAGATGGGCAGAGGCTATACCAGTGACAGATGTAGCAGCCGAGACAGTAGCAAAGGCTTTTTGTTGCACATTGGTTAGCATGTTTTGGATGCCCCCTACATATTACAATAGATCAGGGTAGACAGTTCAAATCTAATCTGTTCAATGAACTGGCTAGATTGTGTGGATTCCAGCATCACTACACAACCAGTTATCACCCGGCAAGCAACGGGCTGGTGGAAAGGTGATACAGAACACTGAGGGCAGCCTTTATTTGTAACCAAGAGTGTTGAACAGTGGCGCTACTGCTAGTACTAGGGTTAAGGGCTACGTATAAGGTGGATATACGTGCTTCAGTGACGGAGATGGTGTACGGATAACCATTGCGAATTCCTGCAAACTATCTCACAGCTGTACCCCTAAAACCACAAACGGAGCTACTGCTGCCGGTACAGTGTATTCGTGACCATGGTTCATGGATGAGAGGGCCACCAGCATCTCGCCATGGTGAACATCCAGTGTTCGTGCACAAAGCATTGGCAGACTGCTCGCGTGTCATGTCATGCACAGACACCGTACGGGCTCCCCTACAACCTCCTTATACTGGGCCCTACCAAGTACTGCACCATAATGCCCATACTGTAGACGTCTCTACTATAGAAGAAATAAAAACTTGGAGGTTCGCTGATGACATTGTAATTCTGTCAGAGACGGCAAAGGACCTGGAAGAGCAGCTGAACTGAATGGACAGTGTCTTGAAAGGAGGATATAAGATGAACACCAACAAAAGTAAAATGAGGATAATGGAATGTAGTCGAATTAAGTCAAGTGATGGTGAGGGAATTAGATTAGGAAATGAGACACTTAAAGTACTAAATGAGTTTTGCGATTTGGGGAACAAAATAACCGATGATGGTCGAAGTAGAGAGGATATAAAATGTTGACTGGCAATGGCAAGGAAAGCGTTTCTGAAGAGAAATTTGTTAACATCGAGTATAGATCTAAGTGTCATGAAGTCGTTTCCGAAAGTTTTTATATGGAGTGTAGCCACGTATGGAAGTGAATCGTGGACGATAAATAGATTAGATGAGAAGAGAATAGAAGCTTTCGAAATGTGGTGCTACAGAAGAATGCTGAAGATTAGATGGGTAGATCACATAACTAATGAGGAGGTATTGAATAGAACTGGAGAGAAGAGAAATTTGTGGTACAACTTGACTAGAAGAAGGGATCGGTTGGTAGGGCATATTCTGAGGCATCAAGGGATCACCAATTTAGTATTGGAGGGCAGCGCGGAGGGTAAAAATCGTAGAGGGAGACCAAGAGATGAATACACTAAACAGATTCAGAAGGATGTAGGTTGCAGTAGGTACTGGGAGATGATGAACCTTTCACAGGATAGAATAGCGTGGAGAGCTGTACAAACCAGTCTCTGGACTGAAGACCGCACAACAACATAGACGTCTCGCAAAATGTAAAAACTGTCAGGGTACCCATTGAAAGGGTGAAATCAGCATGGATCTTACCATTGCCTAAGCACAAAAGGACTCCTCCAGTTCAGGATGATCAAGGGTCAGGCAAGCCAACACCCAGTCGAACTGAAGAGACAATGCCAAGATGCCAGAGGACTGCGTAACAACCAGTCACACTGACACAACAACTGGTCGTCCATACAAGAGCTGGATGAGAAGTCAAATTCATGTACCCCTAAATCCCATTTGCTCCACACTTTAAAGGGGGTAGGGGTCTGTGTGGGAACAAGAGACCAACCAGTGAAGTGCATTGTTTATTCCTTCGAAGAGTAGTTGATTTTGATGTTTATTCTTTGTTTTTGTTTTTTTGTTTAGATCTTTACTTCTGACTGTAATCCAAGTAAATAAATGTCTCTAAGTATATGTTGGTTTGATTTCTGGATTACAAAAACATTATAAGTAAGCTCACATTGGTAATACAGGTATTTCCAAGCCTTGTTATTATTGTTGAAGGGTATTGAGAAAGTTACAGCTTATTACATAACAGCCAAGACTAAATTTTGTACAGAAACATTAAAAGCTTTTAATGGGATGTTCCCAAACTGGAATCAACCCATGATGGACCTCTGCTAGGATTGTTGGCTAAGAACAATCGGGTCTTTTTGAGGACATTCCTACTGAGACTGGAACGTGTGATCATCATATAGTTAGTAACAATGATTATCAAGTCAAAAAGGTGTACTGAGACGAGTAGAATTGTCAACATGTTCACTGGAATGTATAGGATAGAAAAAAATGTAAGCAGTGAAACGGTCATTTGAAACATTTCTGCCAAGGGTTATGTTCAGGATGTATGGGTCAAGTTCAGATAACAGTTAAAGTCCTAGGAAGATATGTATGTGGTAGAATAATTAGAAGATACACATTTACACAATAAAGGAAACTTTTTGACACATATTGCCGATTGCTGCACAGCAAAGCTTAGAAATGCAGATAAACAAATGGTAATTGGAACATACTGGCTAACAAAGGGCTTATGAACAAAACTGTATGTCACTTTGTGTCAGAAGTGTTAACTATGATAAAATTTCTTAAGGCTATAATTGACAGAAAAATTAGTGACTATACATCTGTTAACAACATACAAACTGAAAAAGTAAAAGTAAAAAACTAATGGTAAGCAACTACATTCTATTTGTTTACCAAGGAAAATTGCCAGACAGCCGTATGTTTTGAGAAGCTATTTGATTTAGACAACCAATTTCGGCATCTCATTAATGCCATCATAGTTCCCTATGCACTCCATATATAGGCAATTAGCTCTACCGATACTTGCATAAATTCGTTTTAGGAGTGTTTACTTCAAAGACTTGACCACCAATGTGGTCAAACCTTCATAGTAAACAGTCCTAAAATGAATTCACGGAATCCGGATACTGATGGCTCCATTTATGCAAATATCATTACTTTTGATTGTCTATACCTGGAGTGCATAGGGGCCTGAAGATGGCATTATTGAGATGCTGAAAATGGTTGTCTAAATAAAATAACTTCTCAAAAAATGTGGCTATTTGGTGTTTTTCCTTGGTAAATATTTGATTAGCTGCTGTCCCTTATTCACAATTGATTAACGGAGACTTTACATTTGATCCCAATATGACTTTGTTAACAGTCAAAACCATAGTCCCACCTTAGATGTAATTCATTGTAAAAAAAATTATAATTGATGTATATAAATGGACAGTGTTTGCCTTAGAGGCAAAACATAGTTATTGTGTGCCTGTATGTATTAGTTTCTGATAAAAACTTACAATCCCATTGTAAAGTGGTATTAACTTTTAACACAAATAGCAAAATATAAATTCAGCTTTCAAAAATTTCTTCACAAAGAAAAATATTCCTCTCATCAGTACCAATCGTGTTGATCAATCCTGTGAGTTTGTTAAAATATCACAAGACCTTGTATTCAGCTCTATATTCAATTTATTAATAACACAACATTTTTGTGTTACTGGTACATTTCAGTCAGATAATTCATAATTTTTTTCCTAATTTCAAACAGAATGAACTACTTTGAAATAAATGGCCTATCCCACAACAATTGATGTGTATTATGTCTTCCTTCGCATGCTGTGTTGTTCTTTAGTGGATACAGGAGTGAAGAACTAACGCTGTGCATTACTTCGTTGCTGAAGTCGCAATGTCGGTTGCTAATAGTAGATCTGAAAGTAGAAATATGTACACATACATAAGATTTATGTATCTGTCACTTTTCAGTACAATGTCTATTCAGAAGATGATGAGCCGTGTCCACTATGAAATTCTGTAAATGTTATTCAACTGGCAAGCACACAAAATGGGGCCAGTGAATGAATGTTTGGACTTATGTACACTTGCTGCTGGAGCTTTGGAGAAGGCTTGCTTGCATCTCATTGAGAGTGGTATAACTGTTCGTGGCAGTGCCCTCATGCTGGGGTGATGGCTGTAGGAGATGCAGCAGCATAATTGATGGCGCACGTATTTGAAAGTGCCGCTGGCCTGATTGTGGCCAATATCGCAGTATGGATTTAATGAATACTGATCAGAGGGGGGAGGGCAAGCCCACACACATAAAATCTTAACATCAACAGTTGTTGCTGCTAAAACATGTTAATGAAATAGCAGCCATGTCAGAGGTAGTCAGTTTGAATCCTGGCTGTTGGAAGCAGTTCTTATCACTAGAATTAAGAGAAAGAGGGAAGAACTTGTGACTGGCAGTTCATGATCTCTGTGATGTGTAAAGAAAAAGACTCAATTTTTTAGATGCAGTATAGTGATGCCTCATGTAACAGCAGCTGTAAGTATCCCTCCAAAAAGTCTATTTGAATAACATTGTCGTATCACCGATTTTGAAAGTAATTCTCCATATTGGGCATAACAACTGTTAGTAGACTCAGTCGTAAAAATGGGAGTGACAAAATTGTTGCTTTAGTTCTTTATATACTTCACTGATTCAAAGCTGTGGCTGTCTTGGTTACATTTTTAATGAATAGATTTGTACGAAGAAATGACTGCAATTATTTCAGAACATAAGGGGTTGGAAAAGGCGAGGTCTAAACGTTCTACTTGAGGGTTGTGTCATAAGCCATCAATCCATAATGCCTTGAGTAGCAAGACAAGAAATTTCATGTTTTGCTGCACTTCATATTGTATAATGATTGTATTGACCTATGTCAGTGGTTCCCAACATTTCTGAGGCCATTCCCTATGAACAAGACTTGAGGTCAGCCTATATCCACAGCAATGCTTAGCATCTCAAATTTGTATTGGATGTGTCAAGCATCATTGTCAATTCGAAGAGCATCGAAACATCCTTTACAGCAATCCTGTGTTGGTAAAGTTCCACTTTGCATAGAAAATTGTCAACCTTATCTTGTATATAAAAACATTTGCAATCTGCCCTTGCAAGGTGAGGATAAGTTTATTTCTTCAAGAAAATCCACATAATATTCAAGTTGGGAAATAAATAAATAATCTGCTATTTTGGCTTGGTTGACAACTGAACAACAACCTGGTGAACAATGAGTGCCAACTGAGGTGATCGTTAGGTCAAACCAGTGGACATTTGGTGTCAAGGAGCTGGTTGCAGCATGATATGGTCATCTGTCGCTGCACATGTATCCCAAATAATATCTCATTGATTTGTTATTCAATTTGTGGCTTGTGCTGCATTGCTTCACCTAATGCTCTTATTTGAAATGTCTAGATATTTATTGGTTACTTATCTAATAATATTAATATATTAAAGAAGTAATGATAATAGAGACAATTGTTCAGAAAGAATTTTATTTTTTGATTAAATCATAGTAAACACTTTTTGTTTTTACCACTTAGAAAATTTAGCATTGCCCTCAGGTTGGGACTTACTAGTACGGATAGTTCATGTACCCTAGAAGTTATCATGTGGTATCCTCTAGCTATTGTGAATGTGGTTCTGAGGTGTTGCAGTAAGCCAAAATGTCTATCGGTGGCTAGGTATCGCTTGATGCCTCATGTAACAGCAGCTGTAAGTATCCCTCCAAAAAGTCTATTTTTGAATAACATTGTCGTCACACCAATTTTGAAAGTAATTCTTCATATTGGGCATTATATCAGTCCGAGACTGTGACTTTTATCATCCTCTTGAAATATTCAGAAATATAAAAGGTTCCATTTGGTTGTCAGCTGACGAGAACTGAGCTGTTGAACTATTCCATATACTTGTAAATAATGTAGTTTGCTTTAAGTGCAACTTTTACAGAGAATGCAATATTTTGGTTCCTTTGTAACTTTGGGTTCCCATGCAGTTTTAACATTACACTTGCTGTGTGGTTGAGACTCAAGCTATGTCTGAGGTAAAGATTCCACAAGATTGCTGGTAGTGTCAAAACCATTACATGGAATGGTTTCTGATATTAGCCCCCCCCCCCCCCCCCCCAAAAAAAAAAAAAAAAAAAAAAAAAAAGTTTGAATGCATCCCTATTTAGTATATTCTGTGATCTATTCCAGTACACCACTGTTAATGTAAGCCAATGCCTAGTAGCTGCTTATTGTGCTCTGTTGCAAAAACAGCTTTAATCTGTGGGTCATGTGTGCCTTCAGATGTCAAGAATGTTTGTTATGGCTCTAAATGCATGCTATGAAACATGGCATAAATCTATAAATTAATAAGTGCTACAGACACTTCCTTGTGTGTTGGAAACTCAGTTCCTTGGCTATGGATATATAACACCATAAACAAATGCTTATTCTGTGATTACAGAATAGATTGCATTTCCTGAATATTGTGGATTTCTGTAGGTATATGTGTATTGTTCGCACTATGATATGCTACCATAAAATGACTGCTTTCCAAACATTGCACAACATGTAGTTAAATACAAGCATTCACATTTTTCGTGTGACGCGAAGAAATTCATATAAGATTTTGTCCTTTATTTGGAACATGGAACCTTCTGAGGCAGATCTGGCAGGGAGCTTTTAATCAAGTTAATTTTTGTGGCATAGTCGTTTCATCATCTTCTTTCTAAGCTATTTTGTATCTCTGAACTATTGCCAGTTGGCCATCATGTGAAGGATTTGGAAACTTGTGACTGAGGAGAAGGGGCCGCTTGATATACTTTCATCACTTCTGTGTAGCAACATCTACACTGAAGCGCCAAAGAAACAGGTATAGACTTGCATATTGAAATACAGAGATATGGAAACAGGCAGAATATGGCACTGCAGTTGGCAGCACCTATTTAAGACAAGAACTATCTGACACAGTTGTTAGATTGGTTACTGTTGTTACAATGGCAGGTTATCAAGATTTAAGTGAGTTTGAACATGACTTTATAGTTGGTGCACTAGTGGCGGTACACAGCATCTTCGAGGTAGTGATGAAGTGGAGATTTTCCCACACGATCATTTCACGAGCGTACCATGAATATCAGGAATCTGGTAAAACATCAAATCTCTGACATTAGTGCGGCTAGAAAAAGATCCTGCAAGAACGGGACCAGTGATGACTGAAGAGAATCGTGCAATGTGACAGAAGTGCAACACTTCCACAAATTGCTGAAGATTTTGATGCTGGGCCATCAAGTGTCAGCTTGCAAACCATTCAATGAAACATCATCGATACGGGCTTTTGGAGCCGAAGGCCCACTCGTGTACCCCTGATGACTGCCCGACAGAAAGCTGTGTGTCTTGCCTGGGCCCATCAATGCGGACATTGGTCTGTTGATGACTGGAAACATGTTGTCTGGTCTGATGAGTCTCATTTCAAATTGTATTGAATTTGTACAGATATGGAGACAACCTCACGAATCTGTGGACCCTGTATGGCAATGGGGGACTGTTCAAGCTGGCGGAGGCTCTGTAATAGTGTGAGGCGTGTGCAGTTGGAGTGATGTGGGACCCCTGATATGTCTAGATACGACGCTGGCAGGTGACACAAATGTAAGCATCATACCTGATCACCTGCATCCATTCATGTCCATTATGCATTCCGAAGGACTTGGACAGTTGCAGCAGGACAATGCGACACCCCAAACATCCAGAATTGTTACAGAGTGGCTCCAGGAACACTCTTCTGAGTTTAAGTACATCTTTTGGCCACCCAACACCCCAGATATGAACATTGTTGAGCTTATCTGGGAAGCCTTAAATGTGCTGTTCAGAAGAGATCTCCACCCACTCGTACTCTTATGGATTTATAGACAGCCCTGCAGGCTTCATGGTGTCAATTCCTTCCAGCACTAATTCAGACATTAGTTGAGTCCATGCATTGTCTTGTAGTGGCACTTTTGCGTGCTCATGGGGGCTCTACATGATATTAGGCAGGTGTACCAATTTCTTTGGCTCTTCAGTGTATAACTGAGTAGATGTTGTAGTCATATTGCAAGGAGTGTAATGGTGCAGCATTAGCATTGCTGGCTGGCATGCCGAGTGTCTCCAGATTAAGACTAACAATCTGCAATTGTTTGTCATATAGTAACATCAGTTTTGGAACATTGATGAATTGCTTATGTTATTAATGTTTGTGTATTTTGGAAAATGTTATACTTCATTGACAACCCCGCTTTTGGCTGGTGACAGTATTTGGTGGCGACGGCTGGTGTTTCAGAAATCTACATCATGACTCCGACTAGGCAAATTGTTGAGCCTCCCAGTTTCCTGTCCAAAAGACAGCATCTGATTGCCTGGATTATGTCGTGATGACACTGTGGAAATGGCACAAACTGAGGTGGTGCTGTCTGTGTCCATAGCCCACATTTGCACACTCTATCCAGCATTGCTTGTTGTGCTGTCACTTGTGTCAGATGGTAAAGTACTAAAAGTCTTGCTCTGTGCTCTTTCTTTATCAAGTCTATCCTTCCATGCATTGTTAAATGTTTAGCTGGTGTCTCTATTGAAGTTTTCATCACAGCCTAATTTCCACTGCCCCTCTAAATCTCAGAATCCCAATAGTTCAAAATGTGGGCCAGAATTCTTGTGTGTTCAAACGTCTAATATTTATTTAATCGGCTGTGTTCAGCCACTACCAACTTTGCAGAATTCTTGTACATCAGATGATGGTAATGTTCAGCACAGCAGTTGGCAACAGTGTGTATAGATTGCCACACATAACTGCTGCCATACGTAACTGCTGCCACACTTGCAAGGAATTTTCTAAATCCCTGACACTGTCTGGCCAAGAATATCTTTAACTTGTTACAACGTTTCCTTTATTTTTCCTGGGTGGGTGGAACACTGTTCTGATTCCTTCTCTGAACAGGATTCTGCCTATCTTACTAGTTGTTGCACCACAGTACGGAAGCTGCACTGTGTGTTGGTCCTCGTGACTTTTTTGAACAGCTATACTGAACACCCTAATACATAGAGACAAGACTTTTTTGGATGAGGAGGGCCTTGGCTCTGAGATAAATGACCTGACAATAGTGTTCAGAAGGAATGGGTATACAGTTTGTGATATTAGCTCAAAGCTGCCAGGAGAACCAAGACTGAATGGTGTTCAACAAAACCTTGAGGACCATCACATAATGCAGCTTCCATTCTGCGGTGGAGCAACTAGTAAGGTAGGGATGGTCCTAAACAGGCAACCTCCGAGGAAAATTTAGGAAATGTTGTGACCTGTTAAAGATAATCATGTCCTGAGAGTGCTAGGGATTTATTATATTCCTTGCTAGTGTGGCAGTAGTTACATGGGGTAGTCTATATGGGCTGTTGCTGAATACTGCACTGAACATCAGTATCACCTGAAGTACAGAAATTTGGAAAAATCAGCGGTTGCTGAGCACGGCGTATTAAATAAATACAAGATTATATTTGAACCTATGGGAATTATGGCCCGCAAATTAAACTATAGAGATTCCTTGATTATAGAAGCAGTGGAAATTAGACTTTGTGATAAAAACTTATAGAGACACTGGCTATGCACTTAGCAAGGCACGTAAGTGTGGATTTGATAAAGAAAGGGCACAGAACAGAACTTCTCATTGTTTACGCCTCTAAACAAATGATGGAGCTGCAAGCAATGCTGGACAGAGTGCAAACATGATCTATGCACTTGGAGGGCTCCACCTCAGTTTGTGTCATTTCTGTGATATGATGACATATCCAGATGTCATCTGGGCATTAAAAGTGGGAGCCTAGCCAATTTCACGACAATTAGAAATAGCCACTGATGATCATGGTGGTGGTGGTGGTGGTGGTGGAAGTAACTATCAGAAGCCTGCAATTTTTTCCGAATTTGACACAAAAGTTTACCAAGAACTTTTTGTACAAGGGCTGTGTTGAAAAAGACTTACCAGCCATATTAATTTCTAGGAGGAGGATATAGCATGCAGTGACTGTCAGCTGGAGAAACTATGCATGATGCAGTCACACCTGCTAAGAAATCTGGCTTGTCTACAATGCTGTCATACCAAAGTTCGCAGCCATCAAACACCATATAAAAACTGTTGCAGTGTACAGAATTTTACAGAAGATGACTCATATGGCATTAAGGGACCATACATGCGAAGTACAAACTTGATGCCAACACTCGTTCCTTGTATGTTTGCCATATGTTTATGTCAATAGCTCTCTCACCATTGGACTGGAAATGGTTATATGTGACTTTGTCTGCACATCAACGAGCTAATTTGAGCAAGACAACAACAAAACAGTCAAATAAATTTGAGTGTCTTAACCAAGAACAAGGAGCTGTTGGGTCCAGCAGTATTCACCATAGTGTCATCAACTTCTCCAACAAGGAACAGGACGAAGCCGCCAACTCAGTACTGAGTAATGCCTGAATTTTGCTGCAGCTCCATGATTATTACTAATTGCCAATAATATCAGCAGAGTGGAACAAGCAGTGCAGCATCTTCCTCAGGAAGCAGCAGATGAGATAAGGCTTACTATTAGCCAGATTTTAGCAACAGCTAGACTACTTAGGTCCAACATTGACAGGGTGGAGAGACAAGGACTGAAACTCTTGGAGAGAGATGAATAATTAGTTGCCTTACTGACTGACAAGGAGAATGTTACAGTTACCCTCAACACAGTTGATTATCATAACAAAATGTGTGTATTGTGGGATGACCTCAGTGACCATATTCTTAAATTAGATGCAACATTGGCACTGAGCAGGAAGACAGGAGAGATATTAATGGATTCTTGTCTCTCTGAATAATTTGTGAAGAACTGGAGGCCAAGAGTATCCAGCCCACCCATGTAGTATGGTCTGACTAAAATACACGACAATTGTGTACCACTTTGAACAGTCATGAGTGCTCCTCTATGTACAGGGTGGCAAAGTACTTATCTAAATTAAGAGCACCAATAGTCAGCCACTGCAGACACAATATTAAAAATTCTCAAACGTGTGTAGATGTCATCAGGCAGATGAGAATATGCCCAAGTGAAATTGTGGTCAGCCTTGATGTGGTCTTCCTGGTTATGAAAGTAGCAGAAGAAACATTATGACTATTGGCTGCTCACTCCTCACCTGAAATCTTAGATAACATTATGCTGACACACCCTGATGACCAAGTATTTTTTGATCAGTGGAAATTATTATGAAATGACTGATAGAACAGTTACGGGTTCACCATTGTCACCAGCCATAGCACATTATTTCATGGGGTTTTTTGAAGAACAAGCATTGAATAGTGACCACCTCCATCCATTCTTCTTCTTCTTCACATATGTCGATGATACGTTTTTTAATCTCGCTACATGACTGTGAGGTGCTGCAGCATTTTACTGATCAGAGAAGTGAAATGCATCCATACATAAGAGTTGTGGCAGAGATGGGAAAGGACAGGAAGTTGTCCTTCTTAGATGTGTTGTTTGCATGGAAAGCAGATGGACAACTTGACCATTCAGTGTACCTAAAACTGATGCATACAGACATGTATCTCAATGGGAGCAGCTTTCACCATCCAGTTCTGAAGAGAGCTATGCTGGACACCATAATACACAGAACCAGGAATATTTTGGACAAGGAACACCTCAGCTCACAAATAAATCATATGACAATGGTTTTCAGAAGGAACGGGTATTCAGTCTGTGATATTAGGTCATCACGATCAAGAAAACTGAAATGCAATGCCGTTCAACAAAGCCGTGAGGACCAACACATAGCATGACTTCCATTCTACAGTGCAACAAATATTAAGATAGGGAGAGTCTTAAACAGGCAAGGAACCAGACTGGTCTTTTGCACATCCAGGAAAATAAAGGAAATGTTGCTACCTGTTGAAGATAATCTCAGTTTGAGAGTGCCAGGGATTTAGAATATTCCTCGAGGATGTGGCAGCAGTGACATGGGGCAGTCTGAACTGTTGCTGGTTGCAGTGTTGAACAGCAGCATCACCTTAAGTACAGGAATTTGGCAAAATCAGTTGCTGAGCACAGCCTGTTATACAAACACAAGATTATGTCTGAACATACAGGAATTCTGACAAGTGCTTTGGACTATTGGGATTCTGTGGTTGGAGAAGCAACAGAAATTAGACATTGCGATAAAAAATTAAATAGAGGACTTGGCTATGCACTTAGTAATGCATGGAAGTGTGCACTTGATTAAAAAACCACAGAGGGAAACTTCTTGTATTTTATGTGTGTATACAAGTGATGGAGGTGCAAGCAATGCTCGATAGTGTGGAAAACACAATCTATGGACATAGAGGGCACTACCTCAGTTCACGCCATTTCTGTGATGTCATCATGTAATAATCCAGCCAATCAGATGCCGTCCTTTGGGCGTAAAAGTGAAGGCCTCTGCAATTTCACGACAGTTGGATATAGTCCCTGATGATGATGGAGGTAGTAATCAGAAGCTTGGCATTTTATCCAAATTTGACACAGCGAATTTGATGAGAACTTCTCATCTGAGGACTTTGCCATGAAAGGCTTCAAAGCCGTACAAGGGAACTGTCAGTGACAGAACTCAGACCTTTGAATTTGTATCTTAAGCAGAATGTAGTTAACATTTTTCTCAGATGGGACTTCTTGCAGGCACCACAGACTGACATAGACTGTGGAAGGTCAGAGCTACAGGATGACTGACAAAGCTATTTCAACGAATACATATAACAAAGATTGCTTTGGGTGGTTATTTGCTGTTGCAGATGGTGTCCTGGCGAAATCAACGAGATGAATTTGTTGTCAATCTATATGTTCAGTTAAACTGTGAAACTTTTATCAGTTACAAAAAGCTCTCAGATTCACAAAAGAAATCTATATACCATTGGCAACAATAAACGTGTGGGTCAGGAGAACATTGAACTACTTACTGTCACGAGCAGCCACATATCATCCCTCAAAGTACTTGTGTAGGGTTAGCCGAACCAGTCCAGAAAGAGCATATCACTGCCATCAACAAAGAATTGTGCTCCACAACCACTGCAGACAACGCAATGGAGGAAGCTGCTATCCAACTGTCAACAGGATCTGACTTGGCTGAAGAACAACTTTAGTGAGTGTTAGCAGTTGTATACCAATTTTTGAATGCTTTCAGATCAGGAATGGCTAAAAGGCAGACGAAGAAGCCCATGGTAAAACACCATATCAACACTGTAGAACACCGAGCGAGATTGCACACTGGTTAGCACATTGGTTTCAAAACCATGTCTGGCCATCCTGATTTAGGCTTTCCTTGATTTCTGTAAATCGCTTTAGGCAAATGCTGGGATGGTTCCTCTGACAGGGCACAGTTTCCTTCTCCATCCTTCCCTAATCTGATGGGACCAATGACCTTGCTGTTTAGTCCCCTCCCCCAAATCAACCAACCAACCACTGTAGATCATCCACCTATTAGTGAGCACTCATATAGATGCCATTGGCAGAACAACGCATCATTCGAGAGGAAGTTGAGAAAAGGCTGCAAAATGATGACATTGAACCTGCAGAAAGTCCTTGGTTCTCATCTGTGGTCATTGTGAAAAAGAAGGATGGCACATGGTGTTTTGTCAACTACTGATGACAGAACAAAGTCATTTAGAAAGATGTCTAACTGTTGCCATGCAGTGGTGACACCCTATACGGTGCTGGAAAGGCACAAAGTATTTCTCTACTGTGGACATGAAGACAGGCTATTGGTAAATTGAGGTTGATAAAACTGACTGGGAAAATATAGCCCTTGCAACTCCTGATGGCATCTATGAGTTCAAAGTTCTGCCATTTGGACTATGTAACACCCCAGCCGCATCTAAGTGTACAATAGTCAACCTGCTTCAACAGCTTTCTGTCTGGATAACAGTGTCTTCTTCTTTTTTTTGTTTTTTTACATATACATTTGGAGAAGATCTGAGCTGCTTAACAATTATGGTGCAGTGTGTTCAGACCACAGGTCTCAACCAGAATCCAAAATATTGCTTCTCTGCTGCCCAAGAAATAAAAATATTTAATGCTGCTGGAGTTTGTCACAATTCAGAGACAACAGAAGCAGTCACAAATTTTCCAACTGCTCATCACATTCGTGATGTGAAAAGTGTGTTCAGAATGTGCTCGTACAACTGGAAAAAGCACATCCCTTGCAAGTACTGTGGCAGGGGGATGTAAGATTTTCTGGAATGAGGTATAAGAAAGATATTTCCTTGTTGTTGAGAAGGAGTTAATGTCTTTGTATAATTAAAATACTGCAACAGAACTTCATATCAACACTAGCAGTTACTGGATGGTGCAGTTGTAGTAAAATTCGGGAAGGTGCTGAAAATATGGTAGCTTATACCTCTAGAACACTCTTGAAGTCCAAGAACAACTAGTTGACAACTAAGAGAGGGTACCTTGGAGTTGTCTGAGTATCAACATGTTCCAGCCATATTTATTTGGCAAACAATTCACCATTGTAGTGAATCGTGATATTCTGTGCTGGCCTACTAGCCTGAAACATCCATTGGGTCAGCTGTCGAGATGAGCACTGAAGTTTCAGAAATATGAAATCACAGTGGTATACAAAAATGGATGTAAACACAAGGACACCAACTGCCTTTCTAGGAATGCCTTAGTGGAACACAACAATATGAATGAAATGTTAATCATCACTGCATAAATAACACTGTTGCTGAAAAGAGGTAAGATCCAATTGCCAAAAACCATAGAAGCCTCGAAGAATGAGGAGCAGACCAAAGGAGAATTCCATTTAATAAATGGAGCATTGTGGCATTGTGTAAGAGAGACTATGATCCAATGCGGTGGAAATGATTGTTCGTCATCCCAGCTCATTTGTGGCCAGGTATCCTGAAGTTCTTCCATGGCACTCCAACATCTGGTCACCTGGGATTTGTGAAGACTGTGGACAGAATCAGACACAGGTCCATTGGACAAGTCTCTACTGATCTGTTAGACCCTGTGTGAGCCACTGTAAGGAATGTCAGTGAAGAAGGCATTTGCCACAATTGCGTCTGGGGCATCTGGTAACAATTCTGCCTGCAGCAGTGCCATTCATCAAATTGGGATCTGACTCATGGGGAGGTTCCTGAAGTCATAAACTGGAATGTGTGCTGACTACCTTACTCGCTGTGCTATCACCGAAGCTGTGCCCATTGCTGAAATGAAAAAATGAGTGTATGGCATTAGTGGCCGGGAGTTCCCAGACGGGAAATTCAGCCACCAAGTGCAAGTCTTATTGAGTGCGACACCACATTGGGCAACTTGCGTGCCGACAATGGGGATGAAATGATGATGAGGACAGCACAACATCCAGTCCCTGAGGGGAGAAAATCTCCCTGCCCAGCCAGGAATTGAACCCGGGCCCCCGTGCGTGGCATTCCAACGCGCTGACCATTCAGCTATGCCCATTGCTGAAACTTTGGAAATTGTAAGGTTACTTGTCCAAAACATCATTTTTAAGCATGAAGCATCGTATGTGGTGATCTCTGATCATGGAAAAGTTTTCCGGTTGAAACTGTTATCAGAGATAATGTCAATGCTGTGACATCACCAACAGAATAACTGCCTACCACCTACAGAATGCTTTAATAAGATGTTGGGAGATATGCTCTCGAAGTACATAGATGTCAAACAGGGAGACTGGGATACAACAATGCTCATTGTGACATTTGCATACAACACAGCAAAGAAAGAGAGTACAGGGTTCATGCTGTTTTTTATGCTCGATGATCATGTGGACAAAACAACAGTGGATGATCTGTTTCCATTTCAACTGGATGATTGTCATGATGACTACACAAAACACCTCTTCATCAAGATTGTAGAAACAAGACATGTGGCTGGCATACAGATCCTGGATGCCCAGAAAAGACAGAGAGCACTAACACCAAGAACCAACCAATGAAGTACAGAATGGGGGACATCGTATGGGTGTTTTTTGCGTGTGTGAAAAGTGGGACCTTCACAAAAGTTATTAAAGCACTAATTTGGGTTGTATTATATCCTTTGTCACATATTGTATGTCATAAACAAAGTTGACAATGAAAATAGTCAATTACTGATGAAATTATTTAATATCCAATTAAGCAATATCCAAAAGGCAAAAGCACACACACATCATCCATGTCCTCCATAAGAAGCAGTACTACAGTACTGAGGTACAGATCAACAATGAAGACTTCTTGTTCAAGGAAACTGCATACTCACTTGGCAGTTATGATGCTTTTATGAGTGGGGCTACCTTTGTTGCTCATCATAGGCGATGTGACAACGTGACCAGAAAGCTAAGACCAGCCAGTGCTGTTATACAGAGAACCATTGACAAGATCAATATCAAGGACGAGGTAATTGGCTCCAGTGAGAACTTGTGAAGCAGCAGGTTCCTGTTCCTCCAGAAGGGGAAGCAATGCCATGAGCTGTGCTGCATGCAAGATGACCCAGTGGTTAGCGTCACTGGGTGGCGACCATCCACAATTGTTTATCATTTAGTTTTTATAGTTCTGGAAGATTCTTGAAATTTATTATGTTTGTATATTCTGGAAAACTCTTTGTCTATAAAAATAGCTGCACTGTCCATCCAAGAGTTCAGTTCTGTCCTGGCTGTATGTTGGTGTTCATAACAAACATGCTTCTAGTGCTAATTGTTACGCTTTTATTGCTAATTGTTATACTTCATTTGCAACCCTTCTTTCGGGTTTGGACTAGATTCTGGTTGCAGCGTGGCAGTAGGAATACACATGTACATGTATAGTAGTATAGTATAAAATGTGGTGGTGTTTCTCTTTTGAAAATTTCTGGGCAACAGAGCGGTGACTTGCAGCTTGGACTAGCGAGGGATATATCATGATGGGATGACGTACTAGGAGACATGTCACTTCAGGACAGCATACAGAGCGCTTGTTGACAACCACCACAGAAATTAACATCAGGAAATATCTTGGGAATTATGTTATAAGATGGCAGCTTTGCTTTAGTGCTCCCTGTGGAATCCATGACAGGGTGGCAAATCATAATGTCAGCATACTACATATAACACCCTAGTTTATGACATGCAAATCCGCATTCTCTGCTGTGGCCTTGTAACTCAGCTCCATACAGACTGCAAGGTTGACTGTCTTCTTTAGTTTACTGGATAATAAGGTGTGCATCTGCTATATAGACCTTTTAACTCAAACACTTACTAACTTTTCATCTGTTGCTATGAATTATGAAAAAGCTGGCAGAACTTATCTGTAGTCATTGGGTCTGGACTGTGTTGAAATGTTATTCAGCCTTCTCATCTGGAACTTGGGAGTGCACTCAGAGGTCATGAGATTTGCACGATGGTCTGTTTCTGTGGGAATGGCTGAAAGGTTTAAAATAAATTATTGTTCTTATCTTTCATAGTGCTGATCTCCAAGTTGAAAATTGTTGTGTATTTCCTCGACCCTCTGAAATGTTGTGTAGAGTATGTTCAGTATTCTCAGTTCCCCGTCAAATAAGAATAATACCTGTAAAATTTGTTGTATTTATTAACTGTTTGACTAATCTCCACTCAGTGTAATATATTGCACAATATCCGGTAGTATTGTAAAATAATTGTATGTACAGAGCATTTGACAATGATGCCCGTACATTAATACATCCACATTGCAAGTGACTTTTGCCTCAGAAATGCCCGAGGTCACCCATGTAACTACTACAATGTGACATCCTTAAACAGGTGCTAATCAGAAGCCAATGTTAGTGTTAAAATAGATCAGATGTTAATAATTCTTATGAACATATTATTCTTGTCTTGTGGATTTCAGTGTAGATTCATGTTTTTATAGTTTCAATCATTAGTAGTACAGATAATCTGACCAGAAAGTAGTTTTGGCACTTGCTAGGTGAAAGAATATTTGTAAGCTAGTTTTCTTAAAAATGTGGCTTTTTGAATGCTGTACAATTAATTTAACAGTGGAAATGTGAGTAGAATTTTGGCTTTAACCATGATACAAATCGGTTGTGTTGTGAAGTTAAAAATTAAGACACTATTTAAATATTACATGTTGCAATAAATTCTCAGTCCAGCAAGTTTGACAAAATGTGGAATGTTTTCCAGATTCTCCATTACCTAAACTTTCTAGTGAGATCTAAATTCTTATAAAGGTAAATACTTTTTAAAAAATTTTGTAAATTGTAAGTTTCATGAATTTCGATGTTGCTTTCATTATGTGATAATTTTGGAGTTATTTACAATTTGTGGTCAGTAATAGACTAGATTGAGAACTATTGTGTTATAAATTGCCTCACTATTTATTATTTTTGGATAATTGCATATGTTCAAACATGGTAGTAGTTTTGGCTTGTAAACTAACATTGCTATTGGAAGAAAATAATTCAGATGTAATGCAATTGAGTAAATATAAATATCCCAGGTAGTAGATTAGTAATTTTATTTCAATGGTAAGTGTTATTCGCTGAACTAGAATGTAAAAATATCTACTGAATGTACCGATTTCCATCACCTTGTGGTTTGGTCCTTGACAACAGACCCCTTTACAATGCGAATTGACCAATGCAAGGTGTAAAGTGTTACAGTGCAAAGCCATAGAATCTTCTTGGCCAGGAACTCCTTAAAGTTCTTTATTTACTTTCTGTGCTGTTGAGAAAGTAGCTGCATCTGCTGAATGAGCTGGTCAATGGCATCGGACAGTGACCGTTCCACGTTCACCCTGAGACACACATTAGTACCACAATTTCCATTGTATAAAGCTATGATGGACATTTGTGAGTCACTGATTCACCAATGCAATGAGGGATCCTGCAGCATCCTTTTGATGAACTATTTCCAGTCTTTTGACCAGCTATGACTATGTCATTAAATATTGTGTATGAATAATTCATGAAGATTTATTTTCGCATTTAGTTGTATATCATATCGTGATCTACGTTCAGTAACTAGTTTCAATCAGCACCAAACAAATATAACATTGCAACTGAACAAAAAAGTGCTGTGGGCCTGAAGGAACCTGTGCAGCCATCCAGTGACCCCGGTGTAAGATCCCAAAGGAGAACCCAGCAGAGGGATCGAGCATCATAGAATTTTGAAGAGAAATATGATGTGACCTAATGAATCAGGAGGTTTTACCACCAATGACAAGTCACAAAACCCTTCAGTCTTACAGAGAAGAAAAATGTTTATAGCACTGGGTGTCTCTCATGTATTTTTCCATTGTGGCTGTAACAGACACAGTGAAATGTAAACTCCGTAAACATTTTATAGACACATTGGAATAATTATTCTTTTGTTTTTAGTTGTTTAGCATTTCCATTGCAGCTGAAATTAAAAATTGTGTGTGCATTCATGGTAGTTGCATTTGTATGTTACTAAATAAATAATTATTTTTACTAGAACCCGCAACTGGTGATCCCGATGTGATCGTGAGTACACAAGAATCTCTCCAATCATTATTCAAATTTTACTGCAGTAATTTAGTTTTTTCATTGCAAACTTACCAGTAATGCCACTGGTATTGAAACATTGTGCATGGTGGTGGAAATGCCATGTTTGTGGTGAAAAATGTAAAGACGTGCTTTTTGTAAGTGGAGTCGCGATTTACTACCAAAAATATTAGCAACAAGGTGAAAAAGTATCATTGTTTTGGGGTATAACAATGTTATGAAAAGGAAAGTTGCTACCCACCATACAGCGGAGACACTGAGTCGCAGAGAGGCACATCGAAAAGACTGTCACAAATAAAACGATTGGCCAGCAAGGCCTTCATCAAAAATGGATGACAAACACACACTCATGCAAACGCAACTCACACACAAATGGCTGCAGTTTTTGGCATTTGAAGCCACACATCTGTGGCTTCAGATTTCATGTCCAAACCATTATCAGCTTCCCCATATAGACTTCAAAACATATCTTACCACAGAATTTGAAAAACCAGAGTCACGCGAAGTTAAAACATTACTAACTTAAGTGGAACTAGGAGACAAAAAGCCTTCTGCTTTGCTCCGAGAGAGCACTTGCGCAAGTAACTGTTGATATTTTTAAGAGCTTTCTTCAACAACTATGTACCAATGTGTGTTCTATACTAGTAGCTACTCAAAATGTAAATCTCAAAGCAGTGGCTTCTATGGCTGACAAAATCCTAGAGATCATGACCTCAGTCACTTTGTATATAGTGCTGAAACTGTTTTCCCCTTCTAGAAAGACAGCCTTCAGAACTAATGACAGAGATTAAGAAATTATGAACTGGAACATAATCGAGAAGCAGATGAAAATCACCACAGCAGCACAGAAACATCCCATGTGCTGCTATCATTATAAGTTCAAACAGAATGTCAAAAAATGTACACAACTATGTTCATTTATTTCTCAAAGGTCTGCTAACATGCTAACACACAAATGAAAAACTAGTATGCTATTTCATTTGGTATGGTGCAGAGTGAGGAGGTTGAATCATCTCAGATTGCAACACATAGCTTATATATTTATTGTGTCTATCAACATATCAGTGCATTCTCGTTTGGTAAGTTACAGCATCTTTGTTTAAACAAAGATTCTGTAACTTACCAAACAAAAGCATTGGAACGTTGATAGAAACAATAACAAACACAAACACACACACAAATTTCAAGCTTTCGCAACCCATGGTTGCTTCATCAGGAAAGAGGGAAGGAGAGGGAAAGACGAAAGGATGTGGGTTTTAAGGGAGAGGGTAAGGAGTCATTCCAATCCCGGGAGCAGAAAGACTTACCTTGGGGGGAAAAAGGGACAGGTATACACTTGCACACACACACACATATCCACCCGTGCATAACAGACACAAGCAGACATATGTAAAGGCAAAGGGTTTGGGTAGAGATGTCAGTCGAGGCGGAAGTACAGAGGCAAAGATGTTATTGAATGACAGGTGAGGTATGAGCGGCGGCAACTTGAAATTAGTGGAGGTTGAGGCCTGGTGGATAATGGTAAGAGAGGATATATTGAAGGGCAAGTTCCCATCTCCGGAGTTCTGATAGGTTGGTGTCAGTGGGAAGTATCCAGATAACCCGGACGGTGTAACACTGTGCCAAGATGTGCTGGCCGTGCACCAAGGCATGTTTAGCCACAGGGTGATCCTCATTACCAACAAACACTGTCTGCCTGTGTCCGTTCATGTGAATGGACAGTTTGTTGCTGGTCATTCCCACATAGAAAGCTTCACAGTGTAGGCATGTCAGTTGGTAAATCACGTGGGTGCTTTCACACGTGGCTCTGCCTTTGACCATGTACACCTTCCGGGTTACAGGACTGGAGTAGGTGGTGGTGGGAGGGTGCATGGGACAGGTTTTACACCGGGGGCAGTTACAAGGGTAGGAGCCAGAGAGTAGGGAAGGTAGTTTGGGGATTTCATAGGGATGAACCAAGAGGTTACGAAGGTTAGGTGGACGGCGGAAAGACACTCTTGGTGAAGTGGGGAGGATTTCGTGAAGAATGGATCTCATTTCAGGGCAGGATTTGAGGAAGTTGTATCCCTGCTGGAGAGCCACATTCAGAGTCTGATCCAGTCCCGGAAAGTATCCTGTCACAAGTGGGGCACTTTTGGGATTCTTCTGTGGGAGGTTCTGGGTTTGGGGGGATGACGAAGTGGCTCTGGTTATTTGCTTCTGTACCAGGTCGGGAGGGTAGTTGCGGGATGCGAAAGCTGTTTTCAGGTTGTTGGTGTAATGGCTCAGGGGTTCAGGACTGGAGCAGATTCGTTTGCCACGAAGACCTAGGCTGTAGGGAAGGGACCGTTTGATATTGAATGGGTGGCAGCTGTCATAATGGAGGTACTGTTGCTTGTTGGTGGGTTTGATGTGAACGGATGTGTGAAGCTGGCCATTGGACAGATGGAGGTCAACGTCGGGGAAAGTGGCATGGGATTTGGAGTAGGACCAGGTGAATCTGATGGAACCAAAGGAGTTGAGGTTGGAGAGGAAATTCTGGAGTTCTTCTTCACCGTGAGTCAAAAATCACAAAATCTTTCATAAATGGCAGCTGTATGCAGCGAATGGTTCTGTAATACAGGAATATAGTGAACTGACTGCTGCTTGATGTTAAGTTAAAAAGTTACTTTAATCACTAGTACAGTTTCTGCAGACATACCTATTGGCAATATAGTGTTTTTGATTGACCCTAACACAAATATCGAGCCATGCTAAAGAGATATATCAAACACTCTCACAACGAAACTTAATTAATTTTTCCCTAATATGCATCACTCTATCACAACAATGGTACTTTCAGTGCACGCTTGAGCCAGATACTTGTCACCAGAAAAGTTAATACAAGTAAAACTTCAGTTTCAAGGGATGATCAACCTTGACATATGTCATCCCTCTAAAAGCCACTGAATTCTAAAGGAAGACGGAACTTGGCATTCCTGTCGAGATTATAGAGCTTTAAATGCTGCCACAGTGCCAGACCACTATCAAATGCTTGATTTACAAGTTTTCAACTACCAACCCTCCGACAGAAAGATATTCATTAAATTGATTTTCCAAATTTTAACAACATTCTCTGACTTCTACCGTAATACATGCTATTTATAAGTTTTTGCAGGAAACATAAAACAATCTGCACTGTAAAGTATGAATGTATGATTACAGACATGTGACCAACAAAGATGAAACTTGCAGCTTTGATGTTTTAAAAAAAGCCTTTGATAGGTGACTTGTTTCCCTCCTTTAGCCCTCTTCCATACTGCAATATCTTTCACTTACACAAACAGAGGATATCAGCTGCTCTTGCTTCTTCCTGTTCACTAATGTACTGCAGTGTTGCCCCAGTCATATTGAGCCCTTCCATATGTGGGATGATATTTCTCCTGTCATCTAAGTTTATGTCTTCCTCTTGTGTTACATCCCTCTGCATCATCCTTTCCACAATATTATCATCATTTTGTTCATCAACTTCATTATTTGCCATCCATTCTGCATTGATAGCTTCACAGCCTGGTACTTTTTTGAGCAACAAAATGATATTGTTTCCACCTTTGACTTTGGTTTCTCACATGGATTAAAAGTTAAAATGTCCACCTTCATTGTCTAAAAGAATTTTCCAAGATCTGACATGTGATAAGTTCGGAATCTCTTCCCACAATTTGGCCAACCACCTTTTGACATCCAGCATGTCAATCCTCTTCAGAATGCTTACACGCTTACACAGTCTTCATTATTATCAAATGCTGATACCAATGCACTGAGAAGATGGCAGTGATACTTCTTCTTTAGCATTTCAAAGATGCCTTGGTCCATTGGCTGCCAAAGAGCAGTCACATCTGGTGGTAAACATAATGCTTTAGTATCTCTATTTATGAGTTTGTCACTGGCAAGATGTAAAGGCACGCCATCAAGAAGCAGTAGAGCTTTCCTCAGTAGATCATGATCTTTCAAATATTTCTCTGCAACGACTACGAAATTATTTTGCAACCAGGTTTGAAAGATTTCTGAATTCTTTCTTTTGATGAGTGTAATGTAGGGTACAGATTCCTTATTTTTCAGGTTTTTGAAAGCTCCAAGGTTCCATGATTTTTGTGTTAATGTAAACCAAACCTTGTGGTTTGCCAGTCGCATTATTGAAAGCCAACTCGTTCCTTGCTTTTCTTATATCCAGTAGCCCAGCTTCCTTTTTTGAAGCAAGCACTTTCATAAGAAGCATCTTGTAAGAGTAACCACTCTCACTGTAACCCTAAAACTGTTCACCGGAAATGTTGTCTTCATCGATGAACTGATAAAGATAGTTTTTAGACAATGGCACAGCCTCTTTGCGAGCAGATAAAGCCTCTCCTCTAATGTAATCTAGTGAATACTGAACTGTTTTTTTCACCAGTCCATCCATCAGTCACTAGCAGTAAATTCTAAATCTTCGTTTATTTGCCACTGACATTGCAATACTTTTTCCTGCTGTATTGGCCCAGTAATGGGCTAACCTTTTACTCTTAAATGTCCATGCCACAAAAAAAAAAAAGTTTCTTCAACTTCTTTATGCTTACCTTTCAACATCGCGTTATGTACTTTTATTCCAGCCCTCAAGTTGGGAAGAACACTGCTTGTCAATTTCTGCTTGATTTTTCTTCCAATCTGAAACAGTACTTTTTCCAATGGTTAACCCTAAAGCAATAGTTTTGGCTGTTACGCCAGAACCCAGTTATATTATGGCACATAATTTCTGACCCATGGTCATTACAAGGTTTTTTCATCTATCACCGATTTTGGACTCTTTAATTAAAACAGAAAGGACAGCATGAAAAAATGAACTTTTTGTTTGAAATGGAAAGGACTGCACAGAATAAAAGTTTAACAATGAACACACTTTGGATGTCTGATATGCAACTGTAGAAACAAAAAACACAGGGTTGCCAACAGAGCTGCTGTTTGCATGTGTCCATTGTTCTTTGTGAGTGCTTCCAAGTATAGGTTGTGGAAGAGTAGTTCCAGTACTTTATTCAGTAGTAACAATACAGTATGCACCTTATAATTGTGACCCAGACACACAAAACATTTTGAATGGTCACACAGCATTAGAGCCAGCTCTCGTTTGCTAAAACCTAGGAAAAGTACAGCATATACAATAAATTAATATTTATTTTATCATGGAGAAGCATTATTATGGTATTAGTTAAGTAGGATGGTTAGTACAGAGGCCAGATAGTCAAGAGCTGGATTGTTGAGCGTCTAATGTATGTGGTAGTCTCCTTTGCATGGTGCTAAATAAATAATTATATTTAGTAGAGCCCACACTGTCAACACAGACCTAACAATACATTTTGCAAACATTCCTCACAGATGACAATATGTTACAATTGTGCACACACTATCTGATCAGTAGGACTGATTGGATTACTACAAGTATTAAAGTGTCTTCAGAAAGAAAAAGAAAACTGTATGAGACAGCAAGAACTAGTAAAGATCCGGAAGTAGTTTTACACAATAAAAATTATTGTAACATACTGAGAAAAGTTGTAGGGAAATCAAGAAATATGTTAGAGAAGAAATTAACAACTCCAGTAATTTACAGAATTACAACACTGTCAGAATGAAACATAGCTATGCACTTTTAATTAATTTATCATATACAAAATACCTGATCTTGACTGTTGTAACAAAGTGCTGTCAAAACTGAAATCTAACAGACATATTTACTTAAGCTGGTCTAACAGTCCCTGTTAAGATGTTCATCCTGCTTTCCTGTGGTAAATGGATTATCTGACCATGATGCACAACTCATTAACTTACAAAACCTAACAGGGCGTACACTTCAGAAACCTTTAAGTGAAAGTGTGAGGGTGCTCAACCTGGTATCTATAGATCACTTCAGAGAAAGTTCAGGAAATGTAAACTGGGAAGATATATATAATGGGCCAAATGCTAATGATAAATGCAGCATATTCCCTTTTTCAATATTGTTTTCCAAAGATTATTACTAAATGTAACACCACAAACTTTTCGAAGAAACCTAGGATTACTACAGGTATTAAAAGTGTCTTCAGAAAGAAAAAGAAAACTGTATAAGACAGCAAGAACTAGTAAAGATCCAGAAGTAGTTTTACACTATAAAAATTATTGTAACATACTGAGAGAAGTTGTAAGGAAATCAAGAAATATGTATGTTAGAGAAGAAATTAACAACTCTAGCAATAAAATCAAATAAAAATGGAATGTTGTTAGAAGGGAGACAGAAAAAGTAACCACTGGGGTAGGTAGTATTACTGTTAAGGAGAATGAGACCATCTTAACCAACAGTACACAGGTAGCCAATGTATGTAACAATCACTTCTTAAGTGCAGGAGAAAAAATTGGTGAGAATAGTTCAAAAGTAAAGCCAGGCAGTACATGGAAGAGTCAGTTTTGATAAATTTTAGTCAGATTAAGTTTCATCTAACAACCTCTTGTGAAATAAGGAAAATTATTAAAGCTTTGAAAAATAAATGTTCTGTTGGAGTAGATGACATCTTTAACAAGTTATTAAAACAATGTGGAGCAATTACAGCTGATGTTTTAAGTGACATATGTAATGCATCACTGATGCAGAGTATTTTTCCAGACAGGTTAAAATATGCCATTGTCAGGCCCCTCTACAAAAAGGGGGAAACCACAGATGTCAATAGTTACCCGATGGGATACTTAGTAAATCACAGTTCAAATTTCAGAAATGCTGTTCCACTGAGACAGCAATATACAATTTCACTGTCCACATAATAGAGTCTTTAAATAGTAAAATGTCACCAGTAGGAATATTCTGTGACTCATCCAAAGCATTTGATTGTGTGAACCATGACATTATGTTAGAGAAATTACAATTCTGTGGTATAAATGGAACAGCAATTGAGTGGTTTAAGTCATATCTACAGAACAGGAAGCAAAAAGTCTCTACTAAAAAAAGAAACACGGAATGATACAGACAACTATGAGGACACATGTAAAAAGTTTGACATGTTCATGGAAATATTCTCCCATTATTTCAATATTTCTTTTCCAGTTAAAAACCAAACATTAAAAACTAGAAAAAGAAATGTTACATGGCTGACGAAAGGCATTAAAATATCATGTGCTGAAAAGAGGAGACTTTATGAAATCTCAAAAACACAACATGTTACAGAAGAATTTCTGGCGTATTTCAAGAATTATAAGAGAGTGCTTCACAAAGTCATAAAAGAAGCTAAAAAAACAACAAATGATCACCATATAAAAATTGCCAGGAACAACATGAAAGCCATGTGGAAGATAGTCAGAGAACAAGTAGGAAATGAGACCTCCCAAAATGTAAATCTCCAGGTAATCCAAGATGGCAAAAAAATTACAAATCCAGAAGAAGTAGCCAATGCTTTTAATACATACTTTGCAAATATTAGTGAAAAATTACTCTCTGACATAAAATCTTCAAATAAAAATCCTGCTACACCACCATCAAATCAAAATAGAAACTGCAACTCCCTATTTCTCACTCCAACCAACCGTAAGGAAATTATACTATCAATTAGAGAGTTAAAAACAAAATTTTCAACAGGTGTGGATGAGATTCCAGATTATGTCATTAAAAATGTGGGTGACCTCATTGCAATACCATTAGCCCACATTTTCAACAGTTCATTAACAAATGGAGTCTTTCCTTCCTGCTTAAAGACAGTGAAACTGAAACCACTGTTTGAAAAGGGTAAGAAAGAAGACATAGCCAATTATAGACCTATTGCCTTGCTATCTACATTTTTGAAAATACTAGAAAAATTTTTTCATAAGAGGTTGCTAGATTTTCTAGAAAAGTGCAAAATATTATCCACAACCCAACATGGCTTCCGGAAAGGCCGATCAACAGAAACAGCAATATATGAATTTCTGGGTGAAGTATTCGAAAAAATTGATAATGGACAAAAAGTAATTGGCATATGCCTTGTTCTGTCTAAGGCTTTTGACATCATGGACCACACTCTATTGCTGCAAAAGCTTGAAAGAATTGGTATCAGAGGTATGCCTAACAACTGGCTTAGATCATATCTTACTGACCGCAAGCAAGTAGTAGAAATACATTTTCACAAAGAAAATAAATCAACAAGACACTATTCTGATTATAAAGCAGTAAAATATGGAGTAACGCAGGGCTCGGTACTGGGCCCCATCCTATTTTTGATATATATATAAATGACCTAACATCAACCAACCAGTACCATAGCACTATCCAGTTTGCAGATGACACAAGCATATTAGCCAGTGGGAAGACTGCAGATATACTACAGACAAGACTGTCTGAGGCATTAACAAGTGTTGTAAACTGGTTCAACCAAAACAAACTAATAATAAATAAAAGTAAAACAGTAGCATTAAATTTTCATAATGTCAAGAGAAACACTGAAGAGGATATAAGAATTCAGATGTCAGACACAGATATTGCAAGTGTGCCTAATACAAAATTTCTGGGGGTCTGGCTACAGGATAATCTTAGATGGAAAACTCACATTGACAACATATTAAAGAAGCCAAGTACCATGTGTTATTTAATGAGAGTGCTAGAAAACTGCTGTCATAAGGACTGTCTAATGACAGTTTACTATTATAATATACATTCTGTCCTAAAATATGGGATCACTTTCTGGGGTAACTCGCTATCCTGCCTAAAACTCTTCAGGATGCAAAAAAGAATAGTGAGAATCATGGCTGGAATAAAAAGGAACAAACCATGTAGACCATTATTTAAAAGGATGGAGATTCTTCCCCTTCCATGTATTTTCCTATTTGAAAGTGCAATGTTTATAAAGAAATATACAATAACAAATCCTATTATCCTCCCCAAAAATGAAAATGTTCATCATCATAATACAAGACAGAAAACTGACTTTCATGTACTCCATACAAAAACCAGTTTGTGCCAAAAAGGAACATTACACCATGGAAAAATTATCTACAATAAATTGCCAAGAGAAATTAAAGTAAAGAATGATGTAAAAAATTTTAAAGCAACATTAAAAGAATATCTGTTGACACATTGCTTTTATAGCGTGGAAGAGTTTCTCCAAAATCCTTGAGAGTCTAAGTGATGATTATGCAAATACTGTAACCATTAATACTGGCCTATAAATACATTCAGATGTAATTCTCAAGTTTCTTATGGGGTTCAAGTATAAGTTGTATACCGACTTGCCCAGTGTATGAAGTAAAATTCTGTGAATGTAATTCTCTAGTGTACATGTCAATTCATAGTGTAGAAGAGTTCCTCAAAAATCCTTAGAGCTTAAGTGAGGATCATGCAAATACTGAAATCGTTAATATTGGCTTATACATGTATTCAGTTGTAAACTTCAAGTTTCTAATGTGGTTTAATTATAACTTACACATTGACTTGCCCAGTATATGAAGTGCTGTAAAATTTTGTGAACATAATTTTCTAGTTTCCAAAGTGTTTTAATTGTAACATCACTTTGACCTGTCCAATATCTGATGTGCTATACTGTACATGTAAGATTTACTGGACCAATAAATACAATACAATACAATACAATACCATATGCTTCAAGTAATTCAAAGGAGTTTGCCACTTCATCTAACTGGGGTGAAATTACATTAGGTGTTCCACAAGGTTCGATCATGGGTCCCCTCCTGCTCTTGATATATGTGAATGACCTCCCTCCTTATTTGAAACAAGATGCTGAACTGACACTGTTTGCTGATGATACAAGCATAATTATTAATCCAGTAAAAAAAAGTCCGATAGGAAATGATACAAATAACATCTTTGGAAAAGTTATTAATTGGTTTTCTGCGAATGGGCTTGCTCTGAACTTTGGAAAAACACAGTACATCCAATTTTCTGCTGCAAAAAGTATAATTCCTTCAATAAACATAACACATCAAAAGAAGTCAGTAGCCAGTGTAGAGCATACTAAGTTTTTGGGTGTACATATGGATGAGAATCTTAATTGGAAAAGCTATATTTTGGATCTCCTAAAACGACTAGGTTCAGTAACTTTTGCAATCAGAATAATTGCCAATTTTGGGGTTGTAGAAATTAGTAAGCTACCATACTTTGCATACTTCCACTCTCTGATGTCATACGGAATAATATTCTGGGGCAACTCAACACTTAGGCAAAAGATTTTCACTGCTCAAAAGAAAGCAGTTAGAATAATGTTTGAGGTTCATAGTCGCACATCTTGTAGGCATCTGTTTAGAAGGTTAGGAATTCTTACAACTGCTTCACAGTACATTTACTCAGTAATGAAATTTTTTCTCAACAACATGGACCAGTTTAGAATCAACAACGACATTCATGATTACAATACCAGAAAAAAGAAAGACCTACACTATCCTTTACTTAACCTATCTTTGGCACAGAAAGGGGTAAAATATACTGCTATAAAACTTTTTGATAAATTACTAGATGAGATAAAATGTGTGACAGACAGCAGTAATAGATTCAAAAACAAACTGAAATCATACCTCCTTGAAAACGCCTTCTATACCATAGATGAATTCTGGGATAGATAATAGAAATATTTAGGTATACACTATAAAAAAAAAAAAACTTGTTTCCTGTGCGCATTTTTGTACATCTGACACATTCCACATCATAACAGTTTTTCCGTGCTATTGATCAATGGAACACATAACTAACTAATTAACATCTATAGTGTAGAAGGAGTTGTCTACCAAAAAGTCTTTCTAACTCTGTTTAACTGTGCTTTATCAGAAACAAAGTTTTTAATGGTTACTGGCAATTTATTGAAAATTTTTGTTCCTGAATATTGGGCCCCTTTTTGGACCAAGTTAAGTGATTTTAGGTCTTTATGTAGGTTGTTCTTATTCCTAGTATTGATACTATGTATTGACCTATTGGTTAGAAATGCAACAAAGTTGATTAAGGAATAAATATACTGAGAAGCAGTGGTTAGAATACAAATTCGTTGAACGGTTTTCTAGATTATCTTAAATTTATTATCACAGATGAGTCTTATTACACGGTTTTGCATGCTAAACATTTTTCCTTGGTTTGACAAGTTATCCCAGAATATGATGCCGTATGACATAACAGAATGAAAGTAAGCAAAGTATGCAAGTTTTTTTATATATATATTTCCTACATCCGTCATCATTCTCACCGCTAACACTGACTTGTTTAGGCAATTCTGTGGTATGCCCTTCCCCAACTGAATCTATTATCAAATTGTAATCCCAGAAATTTTACACTGTCAACCTCTTCTATCTGCAGTCTTCATATGTTATACACATGCAGGAAAAAAATCTCTTACAGGTTTTGAACTGCATATAGTGGGTTGTTTCCAGATTTAATGACAGTGAATTAGCTTTAAACCATTTATTCAGATTCTTTATTAGTCTTTCAGCATTATTATGTGCAATAGCCTTTGTCAGTTCACTTAACCTTAATGTCAGTAAAAATTTGATTACCAGCCATTTCTAAGTCTGAACCGGTTACCGTGAGAGCTGTCGGGCATGGCCGGCACTTGGATGGGTCACCATCCAGGCCGCCATGTGCTGTTGCCATTTTTCGGGGTGCACTCAGTCTCGTGATGCCAACTGAGAAGCTACTCGATCGAATAGTGGCGGCTCCGGTCAAAGAAAACCATCGTAACAACCGGGAGAGCGGTGTGCTGACCACACGCCCCTCCTACCCGCATCCTCAACTGAAGATGACACGATGGTCGGATGGTCCCGATGGGCCACTTGTGGCCTGATGATGGAGTGCTTATGCTTCTAAGTCTGTACTTAACTTGCATCATCTCCAAACAAAACAAACTTAGCATCTGGTAATGTAACAGATGAAGGTCATTAATGTGCACAATAAAAAAACAACGGACACAAGATGGAACCTTGAGGGACACTACATGCCATTAATTCCCAATCAGATGAAGACTGACTGCTTACTGCACAGGTATTTCGCAACACTCTTTGTTTCCTGTTAGGTAAGTCTCAAACAATTTTGTAGCACTCCTGGTGACACTATAAAATTCTAATTTACTTAAGAGAACACTGTGATTCATGTGGTCAAAGGCTTTTGACAGGTCACAGAAAATGCCAGTAACCTCTAATTTGTTATCTAATGAATTAAATGTGTGGTGCCAATGAAATCGACACCAGCATCGATGCATCCATCTTTGAACTAAGCTAAGATTATCTTTGGCCTCTTCTGCCATGTTCAGTTCTTTGTGAGCCTTTGTATTTGGGTGACTAAATGAACCACTGCTATATGGGGTTGTTTGGTGTAACTAACCTGAACATCCTCCTCACTGGTGACCCCAACGTGATTTGAACATGCAACCTTCTGATGTGGAGTCAAAGTCAGGGTTGTAATTTTCGCCGTTTTACTGCCATGTTCAGTTCTTTGTGAGCCTTTGTATTTGGGTGACTAAATGAACCACTGCTATATGGGGTTGTTTGGTGTAACTAACCCGAACATCCTCCTCACTGGTGACCCCAACGTGATTTGAACATGCAACCTTCTGATGTGGAGTCAAAGTCAGGGTTGTAATTTTCGCCGTTTTACTGTGTCCGTGACGTCTGCATCAGTTATTTTTGTGTGTATTACATTGACACAGCATTCGAACAATGACTTCGGCCCAGCACCTAACACTGGATTTTGTGATTGACATGAATTGTGTTGCGGGTGATGTACACCTGCCAGGACTGCAACACGATCCCTCTCACTTGATGATTACGCCGATTTCGCTGGACGTTTTCGAGCCTGCAATGATAAGTGAGGTTAGGAGTGTGCATGACTCCGGCTATCAAACGCCTTTGTTCCCACCACATGTGCCCTCCCTCATCGACTGTGCAGTTACCTCTTACGGATCTCTGTGCAGTGCGAGACCAATGCCGATTTCTGCAAATGCTTCTTTGGACAACCTACCACCGCCACGACGATTTGCCATGCCGCATCTGTGCAGTACCACGCGGATACCTGCCACGTGGCCAGAACTGCTTCGTTCACAGGTCAACTTCCTCAGCATCTGACCACGCCTGCGCCTGCCTTGGTTCAGCATCAGCACATGCCTTCCTACTTCGATACCTCAGCCTGCAACAGAACCAATAACTTGTTATCTGTGCCTTACCTCCACCTTCGTCCCACTGCTACGCCTCAGTGTTTTGTGCCACGACATTCACCTTATCTACAAACTGTTTTGAGTGGAGTGACTATGAACAGTGAACATTCACACATTCCCTCCCACGTTCGACATAATTCCCCACACTGTGCTTCTGGACGGCCTGCACCTCCGCAGCCTCCATGCAACATAGGTGGCCCCGGCTCTGATCATACATCGAGCTTTCCGCGGACTAACATGCATTCTCAAGCTTTGAACTTTTTCTCACCTGTCGCCCCCGCGCCGGCTCCAGTTGAGCTTCCGCTACCGTTCTTGGCACATCTTGGTGCCTCATCCGTATCGGTCTTCCGCGACGCATCAATCTGAACACACCCGCAATGTGTTGAGCTTCCGCAACCGCAATTGACACTTTACGGTGTCTCACCTGGGCCGGCGTTCCACGTTGCGATGGATCGCGCTCAACCATAACGTGACACCTTCACGCTGCCACCCGAACAGCCGTCGTTGCCACATCCCCTGGAGGCACACTCTCCTGGAATACTACATCAACAACAGCTCATTTCAGGCAGTGCCCCGACGAACTCAGCTCAACCTGTTCTTCTGAACATTCTACAACGCTTACCGACGCTGCCGCCATTTAATCCCGACAGTGCTACAACCTGGTTCAAAATTGCGGACGAAGTGTTCGACCATTAAAAATTCGACGAGTCAACCAGGCTTCTGTGCCTTATCACCCACCTGCACGACCAGGAGGACTTGATTACTGACCTGGTCGACGCCCTGGATTCATCTAACCGGTACACTCTAGCTAAAAAGACAGAACTACGTCGGCTTGCATGCTCAACTGAGGCAGCAACACGGCAAGTGCTCCACGTTGAGCAACTAGGCAACGACAAACCATCCCAGCTGTGGAGATGGCTACGTGCCCTGGTCAGTGCCGATCTACTCTCTGACACAGCTCTCCTCGCCATCTGGTCAGATAAACTATCTCCTCACATCCGCTTTGGTCTGGCTAAGAAGTCTCCCGAACCTGTTGAGCTAAGAATGACAATTGCTGACAAGCTATATGATGCATCACTGCTCTATTTCGCCAGCCACTGCCTACCTGACAAGTCTCAGGTTCAGGCTCATCGCCCTGCGACCGGACGTGGCTGGGGCCGCACTGTGCCAACCATTCCGCTCATTCTGGGAAGCAGTAAACAAGCTACTTGGATGTCACCGTCTCCGCCCATGGTCACACCCCCTCCTGCAACCGAGCCTGCTGCGGCCACCGAACCTCGGCCACCGCCACTGGCAATGAATGTTCTGCAGGAAATGCAACCGCACTACCCATACTGTTACTTCCACACACGATTTGGTGAGGCGGCATGGAACTGCAAACCACCCTGCTACTTCCCAAACACCAATCGCAGGTACATCCAAGTGCCGCCCCCTGTGCACAACATGACAGGCACCCCCCAGTGCTCTATTCTGTCTGGGAACAACCGGATAATTGTGGACGACTTTACATTAAAGACATTTCGTTGGGATACCTTTTCCTAGTGGACACAGGCGCCGATGTTTCTCTGCTGCCTACGTCCTTAGCGTCGTCGAACATCCGCTTTCATCATACTTCACTGCAGGCCATGAATTCCACTAAACTACAATGCTCGGGTTCAACTTCCCACATCGTCTCACTCTCCGCAAACTGCAAACTCGAATGGACTTATTTAGTGTGCGAAATTGATGAACCTACACTAGGCATTTACTTCTTGTGACAACACAAACTTTCACCGGACCTAGTGTGAAACACCGTGTTTCATCACCCATCCAAGACTCACTTCCCCTCTGCTCCGATGAGGAAACTCCCCCGTGACACATTGGTCCGGGCTCATCTCATCCGTACACGCTCGTCTCCGTCCCTGAGAAAGTACAAACAATACTAAACCTACCCAGACCTTCGTCATTCAAAGAGCTTCCGACATCTACCTTGGGCTGCAGAGATTCAGGCTCCACTGACGGATGCCTTGCCAGGCACCAACACTTCTGGATCTCGACCCGTTCCATGGACCCCTGCTATGACTGACTCTTTCACTGCCCTCAAAAATTATCTTGCCGAGGCCTGCACCATCGCGCATCCTCATCCCAATGTGCAGCTTTTCATCACCACAGACACGAGCGATACTGCCATCGGAACTGTCCTTAGCCAGACAATCAACGGCCAAACTTCGCCTCTGTAGTTCTTCTCGTGCAAGCTCACCAATGCACAACGGAAATATTCCGTGTTTGACAGGGAGTTACTCGCGCTCTACAGAGTGATTAAGCATTTTAAGACTGACATTGAGGGACGCTCTTTCAATGTTTTAACAGATCACAAACCCCTGGCTGGGGCCATTAGAAACCCGCCAGCTAACCCGCCTCCTCACCGCTTTAGATACATGGACTTCATATCTCAGTTCACCACTGATGTCAGACACATAGAGGGTGCTGACAATATAGTTGCTGATTTCCTTTTACGAGTTGACGCCATCCATTAGCTGTTAGACCTCTCTGAATTGCCTAACCTCCAACCAGCTGACGAGAAAACACAAAACCTGATTTCAGACTCTACCTCTTCACTACACTTCGTCCGCACCACCTTCCCTGGCATTTCTGGCGAGATCTGGTGCGACGACAGTATGGGCATGTTACGCCCCCTCATCCCAACCACACTCCGTTGAGCTGTATTCAACGCATTGCATAATTTAGCCCACCCCGGTGTTCGTGCATCCGCCCGCCTCGTAGCGGAGTGCTTTGTGTTGAGAAATGTCAACAAGGACTACCAGCAATGGGCATGCTCCTGCGTCGTGTGCCAACGCTGCGAAGTACACAAGCACACTTCACCCCCCTTCGGCGCCTTTTTGATGCCTCCTGGGCGTTTCCAGCATATTCATATTGAAATTGTCAAGCCTCTCTCCCCCTCTAACGGCTTTTGTTATGTTCTCTCGTCTATCAACCAAACAACTCGCTGGGTCGAGGCTGTCCCCCTCCTCAATATTACAGCAGAAACTGGTGCTCGACCTTTCGTCGAGTCATGGGTATCGCGTTTCGGATGTCCTGCTATCATCACGACTGACCAGGGCAGACAATTTGAGTCAGTCTCTGTTCAACGGGATTTGTAACATTTGCGACATCTGGCGCATCCATACCACAGCATATTACCCGCAAAGTAACGGGCTAGTTGAGTGCTGGCACCGCATTTTCAAGGTGGCTCTTCAGTGCCACGACTCTCTCTGGACGGAGGCCCTTCCCCTTGTGCTATTCGGTGTTCGTGCGATCTATAAGGAAGGCCTCAAAGGCACAATAGCTGAGTTCGTATACGGCCAGAACATTGTTCTCCCTGCCGAACCTGTGAGCCCTTCTGCTTCTCTCCCTCAGTCTGACTTACCTTCCTTCGTGGACCGCATCGAATGCCACTTCTTCACCCTCCATACCCTCCGCCTGCCAGCCATTCTCGCCCTAAGGTTCACATCCCGAAATCTCTGGACAATTGTGAGTACGTCATGCTCCGAGGTGACACTGTCCGTGCTCCCTTTGAACCTCCATATACTGGCCTGTACCAAGTTCTCCGGCTCTCAGCCAACATCTATGACATCCAGATGAAATATTCAGCTGTTACTGTCTCTCTTAACAGACTTAAGCCTGCTCATATCGAGCCTTCTTCTACCCCCTTTCAGACCACGACCATGACACTCACTGTCGTGGCTCACGACGCTCCAACCACTCCCTCCACGTCGGACTGACACACTCGATTGAGTGACTTCCAGCTCTAATCATCAAGCTCTCCTCCGACCTCAACCTCTACTCTGGTTTCACGCACTCCGTTGAGTGACCACGTGCTCCCCACGTCGAGCTTACCTACGGTCACGCCCTCGCCGCCAGCACCTTCGCCGGTCCCTTCGACCTCTCCGCCGTCACCTGCCTCGCCCTGTCAAGGTTACTCATGCCCCCCCATCTTGAACGTGCCCTCACTCGAGGTGTTTGTGCCTGTCCCCCCCGGACATAATCCACATCTCAATACTACTGCGCGATTATACACTGTTAGTCCTGTGTTTCCCTTCATCCAGTGCTCATGACACAACCTCTGCCGTTCCCTACCACCGAGTGAAATGTGTTTCCCTCCCACCCGACGTCGACCTGGACAAGCTTTGTGTGTTCGCCACGCCCTCCAGAGACACTCGTGTGTTCACCACGCCCTCCGGAGACATAGTCATCATTGCTCTGTTCCACCCACAAACCGCCGGCTTACCTGTTGCCACACGACCAGCATGCCCAGTACGACGCCCGGCTTGCTTCAACGACTTCCAGGTTCGGTGGCCGAAGCTTCCTTCATGACATCTACCCACACAGCTCCCCAACGACGCTGTTGGGCTGACTGTGGTCCGGCTCCTGCGGACCACCCTTGCCGACACCTTAGTCGCGCCCCGCCCCCCCCCCCCACCCCAGCCTCTTAAGAGTACTCCGTACTGGGGCGGGGGGGGGGGGGGGAGGGGGGGGCAGCTATGTGGTGCCGATGAGGTCGACACCAGCATCGATATGCGTTCGTTTTTGGACTCTGAGCATCATCTTTGGACTCTGAGCATTGTCTTTGGGCTGTTCCGTCATGTTCAGTTCTTTGTGAGCCTTGCATGTGTTTAGGTGAATAAATGAACTACTGCAAAATGGGTGTTTTTTAGTGTAACCAAAGTGAACAATATCCTTTGCCCGGGCTATGATTACCTATTATATCCAGAAATGAGGGACATGCTACCCCAGATCCTGCCCACCCACTTTAAAGTGGTGTTTCGTCATTTCCTCAACCTCCACAACATTCTAATCCAGCCCCATGCCACTCCCAGTCCCAACCCCTTGCCACAAGAATCATTTCCTTATGGAAGACCCAGGTGCAAGGCCTGCCCAATCCATCCACCCAGTACTTCCAATTACAGTCCTTTCACATGCTTATCCTACCCCATCAGAGACCGGGCCAATTGTGAGAGCAGCCATATGTATACCACCTCTGCAGCAATCATTGTACAACTCTTTACCAATCAGCAGTTCACCAGGATGAATGGCCACTGCCAAACTGTGACCAAAAACAAAGTAGTTCACTACCTGTGCCATCTGGATCCTCTCCTCCACTACCAGCTTTTGTGAACTGCACAGATGGGAGTTATCCTTACAACAAATTCTCTGCTCCCGAAATTATCCTGGCCTCAACCTATGGTAACATACTGTCCCCACACCTTCTCCCCAACAGTTTCCAACCTTTCTGTCCTGCCACCTCCTCCCTATTCTCACCCCTCACCATCTTTGTGTGCCACTCTCTGCCAATGCACCTCACCTTTTTTAATTCTGTCCCCAACCCCCTTCCCCACCTCCCTGTCCAACAGCCTCCCAACACTTTGCCTGTTGGCAGTCTAGTCCCTGCACACTCTGCCATACAGTTGCATTCTGGTTCAAGCTGCCAGAGATGACAATCGTGTGTGTGTGTGTGTGTGTGTGTGTGTGTGTGTGTGTGTGCGTGTGTGGGTGAGGTGTGCTTGCTTGTGTGAATGAATGTGTGTGTGTGTTTCTCTTTCTTCATTATTACGAAAGGTCGCATTCATGATCTATCGAACAAGGATTAATGTATGTATGTATGAACGCTGTGGCTAAAAGCTAATGTGTAAGTGTCTTTGAATTGTGCCTGTCTGCAACTGAATGTGTCATCTTTACGGTAAGTAGCAGTCTATCTTTTCCTTTCATTCTTGATAGTCCAGCCTAAACTTTCCATTGTTTGATTTTGTAAATAAAGTATTTATGTGGTACAAGTGAGCAGTAATATTGTTGTGTACAGTAGATAACCACACGTGTTGCAGAGTCCCCTTTAAGGATTTTGCAATTCTTACACTAAAGTCTCAGCACATTTACTCCTTAATGATTTTTGTCACTGGTCATAAATATCAGTTTCAATTGAATTGTCAGGAGTGCCCAGTGTGATGGGACCACTGTTATTTGCTATATACATAAATGATCCGGCAGACAGTCTGTGCCTTTTTGCTGATGATGCTGTGGTGTATGGGAAGGTATCAAAATTTTGTGACTGTAGGAGGATACAGGATGAGGTAGACAAAATTTCTAGTTAGTGTGATGAATGGCAGCTATCTCTAAATGTAGAAAAATGTTGGTTAATGCAGATGAAAACAAACCTGTAATGTTAGGATACTGTATTAATAGTGTGCTGCCTGATGCAGTAGCGTTGATTAAATATCTAGGCGTAACATTGCAAAGCCATATGAAATAGATTGAGCATGTCAGGATTGTAGTAGGGAAGCCAAATTGTCAATTTCAGTTTATTGGGAAAATTTTAGGAAAGTGTGGTTAATCTGTAAATGAGACTGCTTATAGGACACTAGTGCAACACATTTTTGAGGACTATGCACAATGGATTAAAGGAAGACACTGAAGTAATTCAGAGATGGGAAACAACATGCAAGTAGTATGGAGATGCTTTGGGAATTAAAATTGGAATCATGGGAGGGAACGCAATGTTCTTTTCGAGGAACACTATTGAGAAATTTATAGAACTGGCATTTGACACTGACTGCAGACTGAATCTACTGTTGCCAGTATACACTTTGCGTAAGGACTGGGAAGATAAGATTAGAGAACTTGTATGGAGACACATAGACAGTTGTTTTTCCCTAGCTCTGTTTGTGAGTAGAGCAGGAAAGGAAATGACTTATAATGGTATAGGTTACCCTCTGCCGCACACCATACACTGGCTTAGAAGTATCTAGTAGATGTAGATGTAGATGAATTTTGGTTTGCACAGTGGTAATACAAGAACAAATAATTTTCTTGTAGACTTTGTTTCTTTGTTACACTTCAGAAGGAAGTTACATACTTTAGCACAAAGCTATTCAACAAGCTCCTATCTAACAAAGTGCAGGAAATTGGTAATCCTTACCAGTTTAAATAAAAGTTAAAAAAATATGTACATTATTTGTTATTCCTACAAATTGTATTGTTATTTAGATTCAAGGACTGGCTATTCCTGTTAGCTGCATGGCAAATAACAGTGCTCATTGCAGAGTTGCATGGTAAGCAATAGTGTACTGTAAACAGGCCTAAGTCGATGTACAGCATGTTTCACAATTCATGTTACACACTTCTAGAGGTTGTAGAGGGGCTTAGTAGATCAAGTTTTATGTAGGAACCCATTTTTCTTATGCAGTTTGCCTGTTATGCAGGCTAACCACATTCATGAATGATATGGTGACACAGTGTCAAGCGGTATCCTCTGTTTCCATCTGCTTTGTTTTCATGCTTCCTGATGATGCATCAGGTGACATTATGGTGACTAGTACTGCAGTAACATGGTGCCTGAGTACACATTCACAGAGTACAACAATACTTTGTTAATTTACCATGTTTGTCAGAGTAGAACAAAGGCTGCAGGAAAGTGGGAAATTCCCAAGTGATAGAGCAAAAATTGTGGTGCTCCAAGAACACAGTGCACTGTTGTATTGGAAGAGGAAGTGCTTCATCAAGTTGAAGGGAACTCGTTGATGAGTACTAGAGCCATTGCATGTCACTTAGATGTGTCTCACTCGTCTTTCTGTCATGTTCTGCATGAACGGCAGCTCCACCTATATTACCCTCAGAAGGTACACACTATGCTCCAGGCGGATTTTGTGCCATGTGTCAATTTCTGTACTTGGTTTTTACACCATTGTGTGGATTTTCTTCAGTTTCCAAGGCAAATTTTGTTTATTGATGAAGTGCATTTCAACAGGGAAGGTATTTTGAATGCTTGAAATAGCCATGTTTGTGATTAGAAGAACCCCAAAGTCACGTGTACGTAAAGATTTCAGCACACCTTCAGCATCAATGTCTGTGCAGGTATCTGCGATGATTGTGTGATTGGGCCATACATCCTTCCTCCCCCCATAAAGCGTGCCAAGTACTTGACATTCGTGCAACAAATGCTGGTGGAGTTTTTTGAAAATGTGCCGTTGGACATTCATTTTGAATTGTGGTTACAGCATGATGGTGCGGCAGTACATTTTTCAGTTCACATTCAAAACCATTGAATGTAGTGTACAGCGACAGGTGGATCGATCAAGGTGAGCATGCTTGGCCACCAAGATCCACAGACTTAACCCCTTTGGCAGCTGTTGTAATATCACCATAAATAGGAGGGAAATCTGTACATCTTAATTCCTTGTAACTTGGAAACTAACCATTTCCGGACGTGGGTTCGTATGTAAAACTTAATCTACTATGTCCCCCCTACAGCCTATAGAAGTGTGTAACATGAATTGTGGAACACCTTGCAGGTATGGATAAATATTTTCTTCAGAAGATACCAGTGTAATCAAGTAAATATAAGATACCAACTGAAGATAAAAATCAGCTATTGAATGCAATTGCACCAATTTTTTTTCAATATTGTGTCTTTTCTTTCGATTTACTAGCTTATGTTTAGCTGGCATAAGCACAAATAGTATTAAGTAGTGTAGTTATTATTTACATAATGTTCAGATTAAATTTTGAAGAGTTGTTTTGCGTTTGTTAATATATTAGTTGACTTATCCTTTTGCCTAGAAATTTCATCATCATCATCTTCTTCTTCTTCTTCTTCTTCTTCTTTCAGAGGTGTTAAATTTGGAATTCATGAGATATAGTTTTCATTTCAGATGGCGAGAAGACTTGGAAAGGACCATACTATTTCATTCAGACTGCTGATATTCAGTTTGGGCTGATTGACCGTTACATTTTGAAACTAACAAATCCAGGTTGGGAGAAAGAAATTGAATTAGCTGAAAAATCAGTAGAAAAAATCAATAGTCTGACACCTAAGCCAAAATTTGTTGTTATGTGTGGAGATTTGTGTGATGCTGTGCCAGGTATGTTTTAAGTATTTTTTGATAAACAGGAATTTATTTCTTGTTTCTTGAGTTTGGTTTTCTATCTGAGAGTAACATAAATTCAGTCAGAACTTATGAAGCCATATATAATTGTTTGAAACATTTTTTTTTTCTGTTTTCAATGTTCTGGGTGCAATGTACCTTCTGTTCATCAGAGTCCCATTAATGTATATGCAGGGTCTTCACAACTATTGTAAGAGAAGGAAGTATAATAGAAAAAAAACCGTGAACTGTACCATAAAATCTTCTCGGATTGACAGCCAAGTCAAGTGTTATTCTCTGGCAAAGTTTCAGTAAGTTTCTTACTTGCCATCTTCAGGCGAAGAAGATGGCAAGTAAGAAACTTGCTGAAACATTGCTGGAGAGAAATGCATTGACTCGAATGTCAGCCCGAGAAGATTTTATCATCAAGATTCGCTGAGAAAGTCTGCATTCCCATGAACTGCACATGGTTCACTGGATGACATGCATGGACATAAAGAAAGAAATTAAAAAATATTATTTTAATGGTTATAAAGTTAGCACAGTGTTAAAAAAACATGGTAAGACATGCGGACACACCAATAAGAATAAGGTCACTTTTAAATGGAAATGCAGTTAAGATAAAGTAAATTCTTTCTTTGGGCAATGATGAAAGAGATTAAACAAATGGTATTGTTGGAGACAATAAAAATAAGTTCATGTTTTCTTACTGCTATAGGGCCCGTCTGGCCGAGGGTGGGACTTAGTGGTGGGTTGGTGGGGCCCAGTGACAGACTGGTTGCTGAGAAGACACTTTATTGCTTTTAATTGCATTTGTTCATAATCAGTGAGAGTCGGACATCCCCATAATGATACGGCCGTCCAATGATGGTAAGCAGGCAGCTGGCCCCCACCCCAGACGGATGGCACTTGTGACGGCACCCGATGATGCTCACGTTGGCTCTAGGAAATGAGTCAGTGGTCTGTCAGTTGGCTGAGGCTCGTGACAGTGGCTTACTGCTTCTCCGCACTGTGTCAGTCCTCTGATGTTGAACACCTGTGCCCAAATGTGGTTCATGTCTTCCACAGTGATGAGGGATGACTGCTGTGCATGGTGCATGACGTGTTACCTCCTGACAGATGTCTGGCAGCAAGTGGTGTAGATGCAGGCCTGCTGTGCTGTAGCACCAAGCTCTCAGGGTTTACTTAGTGTGACAGGCTGCTGCCCTCTCCTGAACATGAACCCACGACTGCAAGTGGCGGAGCCCATTCGTCTGGTCATCTAGCGTCATCCAGGTGTTGTGGTAGTACTACTGGGCTCTGAATGCATCTGTCTCGAAATTCACAGTTATATATACTGCTCCGTAGAGCATTTGTTGCACTGTCGCCCGGCTCCCAGTCACATAGCTTGTAACATAGTTCTAGCCCTGATGTGGTGACACCGTCCTGCCCACTTTACTGCTGCACAGTGCTGGTTTTGCAGAGCACGGCTAGCCTATCTTGCAATCCTTTTGCACGCATTTTGCTGTAATGTACACATCACCACACTGTGCTTACCAGCCATCGATAGCTAACTCAACGCTCCATGGCAGCTTCTTACAAATTTAACGTGAGACTAGTTAGTGGCACTAGATGACCTGGTAATTATAAGAAATAGGAACAAGTCCAAATTAGTGCTTGATTAGATAGATAAAAAAGGGTCTCATATTTAATGAGGATGAGAAAATGGAGAACTTGTAGGCTTACCTTGAATACATGGAAAGCAACTTGCCGTCCATATGTTAGAGAAGGAGAATAAGATAAGCTTTGCTAGTCAATATATTACAAGAAAAGATAGAATGTTGATTGAGAAAGCGAGTAAGCTGGCCATAGTTTATAGTCCTAGCAAATGAAACAACTATGTGGAGTGTTACATAATATGTTCTGATGATAAGAATGGTTGAAAACAGACCTCCAGAAACAGAAAAAATTATTTTTTATGTGAGAAAGCGCAGAAATGTGTCTGCCTGGAAGTAAATGATTATTTTTATTCAAAAATGGAGTTACATTAGATCAGTACACTTTGTCCAACAGTTTTTTCTGGTGAGCAGATTCTATCTTAAAATGTGATTATGGGAAGTCTGCAGAATGCTTACCTACAGCTGTTAGAACCTGTTCATTGGACCCAAAACTTTTTCTATCAACAAATTTCTTCACTTGTGAGAATTAATCGAGATAAAAAGATCCCACATCTTGACTCAAGGGTGGATGTTCTGGTAATACATTCTTCATACTTGAAATCAAATCTGTATATGGAATATTTTGTCCAGGAGTTCCCTTTTGGAGAGTTTGGCTGCCTGGTGCAAGTTTTTGGTGACTTGAATATCAATGATGTACTGGACAACTCACAATCTGCAAGCGGAGAAAATCTCTGCCTCAGCAGGGAGTCTAACCTGGGCCCCTCGCATGGTTCTCAGGCATGTTGACCACTCAGCTGCAGAGGCGGGCACTTCATACCTAATAATTCATACTTAATTTCTAAGTTTTCCCATTACTATGATACATTTGTGGCTAGGTGCATTGTCCTGATGACATTTCAGTGTATTCCCATGTTCTTTTCCTTTTCATCACATTTGTTCCAGAGACTTACGTAGCATCTGTCACATATTACTTTGCCGTTTGCAGTGTATTCAGTAAGAAGAATCTTTTTGCATCTTGTAAAGTACTAACATAAAATTTCTAGCTGATAAAGATGACTTTGCTCCTTTTGGTGCAAGGCCACTAGCCACTAGCTTCCCTTCATTGCTTTATTGTTGTTTTATTCCTGGGACCAAGCAAAGGGGTGTATTGGTTAATACATTTCACTGGCATTTGGGAGTACATTGGTTCAAATCCCAGTATGAGCTCTCAGTTTTTGGCTTTCCATGATTTCCCTAAATTGCAGATGTCAAGATTGTTTCCTGTAAAAAACAAATCTGATTTTTACCTTTAGGGTAAGTCTTTAATGGCCATGAGATCAATGTGACATTAAAGTCTAATCTTTTTTTTTTTTTTTTTTTTTCATTTCTGGTGTGTAGTGGTGAACCCACTGCCTTACTCACAGCAAGAAATTGCTGAACAAAATCAGTTTGTTTCCAAAATGTTTATTTCGAAACTATCTGAACATTGCTGAGAGATTCAGTTTCACACTTTCTGTTGCTTATCGTTCAACAAATGAGCCGCAGATTTTTCATTAATATTTCTCATAGTTATTCTTTGTGTAAAATATATCACATGCTTTCTTTTGATGTGCCTTTATCATAAGCTGTTTCAGCCATTGTTTATTGCCAGTCGTCCAATACTGTGTTGTGTAGTGCGTTTTTCGGGTGTTTTCCTTCATGGTTGCAGTTTTGGTATGTTCTATACATGAATTAACTTCAAGAGAAGTATACCCATTTTTGAACTCTATGTACCCATTTCTTATCAGGTGAAAATGAAAGAACCTTGTAGGAGCTTATATTTGTGATAATCTTCCCAAAACAGAATTTTACTGTGGCACAGTATTCTGTTGAATCCGTTTGAATGAAACACACAACACAGTGTGAAAACAAAACTCTTCTGGAATTAAAGTTGACACTTCTGAATGATTTTCATGCAACAATATAACTACAAAAATCATTGATGTCAGTGCCATCTGTGTACCAGAAAGACATTTTCTTCTTGATCCTATTTATTTACTGTGTCAAGTGCATTGTATTTCCAGATGATCTCATCTGTGGTTTATAGATTAATGCAAAACAGACACTGAATTAGAAGGCAGAAGTTGTGCACATTTGAAAAGGGTTATGATAGAAATTTGATCACAGAGCTTCATTACCTCTCCCATTGAGCAGGCTGGTTGACACGAGATGTCTGTGTAAGAATTTACTTGTACAAATTTAGTTTATATTAAATAAATTCATTAAACTGACAGTATCTGCATCTATGATTGAACAGACTATGTATCAAACAATGGAGAGTCCAGGATGGAATTGTAATAATAATAATAATAATAATAATAATAATAATAATATGAAACAGATAGATTGCTACTCACCATATAAAGGAGATGCTACATCAAACACAGGCACAACAAAAAGAACGGCTGTACACTTTAGCCTGTGTGACTCTGTGTGCGTTTTCTATTCCAGAAGAAGGCCTTTTGGCCAAAAACTGAAATATACAGCAGTCTTTTTCATCGTGCCTGTCTGCGACTCTGTGTTTCCTCTTTGGTGAACAGCAATCTATCCTTTACATAATACAGCCTGTGTACCGTGTAAGAAGGCACTGAGTACGAGACAGGCACATTTAAAACTAGAGTGGGAAGCAGACTAAGCTGTAGGAAAATGTCTTTCTTCATATTTAGAAAAACACACACATACATACACACACAAAAATCACCTCTGTTGTCTCTGGGTACTGAGATCGAACTGCAGTGAGTAGCAGCCATGGCCGCATTGGGTTAGTGGCAGGTGCAGGAGAGATGTGGGGCATGGAGAGAGAAAGGATAGCAGGGAAAGGGTGGAGAAAAATGCTGTATTGCTGACTGCAGCAGTATGCATGGGATTTGGTGGGTGCAGCATCGGGAGGCTGTTGAGGGGGGGAGTGGAAAGGACTATGCAGGTGAGATTGTGTAGTTTAACTTTTGCCTTCAGAGCCAGTAGATATGAAGAAACAGTAATAGGTGTACACAGTGGGAGAAAAGAAAAAATGAAGAGAACTGTTGGAATAATATTGTCGATTTTTGTGACTGAATATGTCTTCTAATTAAAAGTGATATTTATTTAAGTAAGAGTACCATCCAGAAAGTTGTATTCATTTCCAAGAAAGGAACATAATAAATAATCTATGTTAACAGAAATTAATATTACACATTTGCATACATTGTTCAATACCTATATTTTGACAAGTATGCTAATTTTCTATTTGTGTGTATTCATATTTGCAGTTTTTGTATCTGGCTAACTTATTTATATTTGATGTTGTTATGGTTTTCATGCAACTAATTTATGTAGGTGGTGATCCTGATGTATACAAAAGGCAAATTGCAACCTTCAAAAGAATATTCAGCAAGCTGAACCCTGAAATACCTATGGTTTGTGTTTGTGGGAATCATGATGTTGGTGACCATCCTACTAAAGAAACAATGAAAATGTGAGTGTTATGTCATCACATGAATTCTAATGGCTATGTTTCATATAATGGAAAAAAGGTCTAATTTTATTTCCATTCACTGGAAACCATATTATGCAATGTGAAGCAACCACAAGCTGCAGTTATATCATGACACTTAATCAGAGTTATTGAAGGTATACCATGGGGTTGTTTTGTATTGTTTCTCTCAACATTTTTTTCTTCAGATTGCAGGTGCAGTGACCGTTTCTATAAAAAGGCTGCAAACTTGAAAAAATTATTAATTTTTCATCATTGTGATGTAAAATTCAGTCATCATTACTTCTGCTGATATAAATTTGTATTTTCCTTCACCAATATTACATTTCACTAAATGCAGCTAACTAAAAGGTGAACATACCTTTCCTGTAAAAACTTAAATAAATGAAACATGAAGGAAGCCGTTATTAAGACACAAGGAGCAGCTGCTGTGTGGCATCTTGAAGTGAATCTTCTTACATTCCTTGGCAGGCATAATAGTGACCAGCTTTGTGAGCCATAGCAGATGAACTTCAGATGGCTGCAGCACATACACGCTTCATATGAGAATAAACAACACCATCCCAGAAGCAATCCTTATAAAAGTAAAAATTAAATACATTAATAACTGCAGTGCATTAAAATACAAAACATGACATACATATTAACATTTTCTTTCCTTCATCATTACAAACTCTAGCAATGGACAGGACAAAGCAACAAAAGAACAGTTAAATGCAACTCAGATATTCTCTTTGTATGATGAGTAGCCATTTGGCCAGAGATGCATAAATCCAGCACATATTGTCATATCAGTCTTTGTGTGTATCTTAACTGCTATCAAAAGTTCAAATGATGTTTTCAGAATACTTCTGCGGTATGTTGACTGTCTGACACATTGAACTGATGGTACTACTTTATACCATTTGGTAGGGTTGTCAATACCAAGCATAGTGATGATTGTGGCTGGAATAGAGTTGATCCTCTCAATCTGTCCATTGGCTCTAGGGAATCCTTTGTTATTAAAATATTTTCACTTTTTTTCTGTCCTGCAGTACTCCTCAAATTCACGAAAATTAAAGCAAGTCTGTCTATTGGTAATTACTTGGACTGAATTTCTAAAATTAGGTTACTGTTACCCCAACTTACTAACTGCTTCTGCTGATTTTGTTGTCTTTACAGGATACCACCAGGTAAACGTGTTAAATGCAACAGTGATATTTACAATGTGGTTGTATCATTTGTGAGTTGATCAAAGGGGTCCAATGAAATCTTTATGATAAGTATTCTTCTGATCAAAAGTTTCTAGACACCTATTGGTGGAATTAAATATGGAGTATGTCTGTCCTTTGCTTTTATCACAGCTTGAACTCTGGTGGGGACACTTTCAGTGAGGAGTTTGAATGTCTGTGGAGGAATGGCAGCCCATTCGTTCTCAAGATCCAAAACGAGATGATGTTGCAAGCCGAGGTATGGAATGAAGCTGACATTCTGAAACATCCCAAAGATGTTCCGTTGGCTTTGAGTTGGGACTTTGGGTGGGCCAGTCTATTTGAGAAATGTTGTTGTCCACAAACCATTGTCTCACTGAAGCTACTTCATGACTGTGTTCATTTTCAAGCTGGTTCAAGCATTCATCATATATGATCTGTTTTATTACTGTACACAGTACACAATGCTGTAAAATGTGTTCACCTCCTTCTGCATTCAGTGTTTTCCCAAGTGCAATAAGAAGGCTGCACCCTAATCTTGAAAAACACATCAATACTGTGACACCATCTCCTCCTTACTTCAATATTGATGCCACACATGACGGCAGGTAATATTCTCCAGACATTAAACCCAAACCCTTCCATCAGATTACCTCAGATCGTAGAGTGATTCATCACTCTAAAACTCATTTTCAGTCATCCACCATCTAGTGGCATTGCTCTTTACACAATCTCAAGCACCGCTATAGAGTAGTGTGGCTTATGAGGAACGGCTTGACCTTTGTACCTCTTTTTTACTCCCAATGTACAGTCAGTGTGTTAGCTGAACTGTTGGTAGAACTTTGGAACTCACAAGTGATTACTTCCACTGATTTAATGTGATTTTTTTACAACCAACCTCTGTGATGCTGGACAGTCCTGTCTGCCAGGTCTTATGTTTACTGTGAGTGCTCCTTTGAATTTCCACTTCATAATCACATCACCAACCGTCGACCTGGACAGCTTTTGAAAGGTTGAAATGCCCCTGATGGGTTTGTTACTCAGGTTACATCCAATGACTTGCTGTTCAGGTTTCTCTACTGACCACGCAATGCACCATGCCTGCTTTTATCCACCTCTCTTGACATCTGGTGGTCAGTTCTGCATTACATAGGGGTGTCCAGATACTTTTGATCAGATAGTGTATATAATGACCTTCTTTCTTTGAATAAGAGGTGAACAAAACTTTCCTTCTTTCCTGATTTCTTACTCAAATTTAAACATTGTACACAATTGGAGATTACACTTTTCACCTTGTCAGTCAAATCTGCTATTTAAAAATTTGTTTTACATCCTCTTGACTTTGTTTAAGTCCTTTCTCATGTGCAAATTTGATGATTTCACATTGCAGAGTGCGTGGAACAGCTAAGTCTATTTTCCGTCATTGAATCTATGGTTTTATACACAATACTCTGCAAACAATGGACAATAAACAAAGTACCACTGGCATTCTTTTTAGACTTAAGTAAGGCGTTTGACAAACATAATGTTGGACAAGCTCAAAGTATATGGCATTAGAGGCACTGCACTAAAATGGTTCACATTGTACTTGACAAAAGGAAACAGAAAATACAAATAAAACATGAACTAATAGAAAACTTGAGGATAGATTTTTGCTCCAATCATCTTTCTCCTGTACATAAATGATTTGGACCTAAACATTGAATCAAATACAAATACTTTGCTTGCAGGTGACACAAGCATCCTAATTACAGGAAACATCCCAAATCAGCTACAAGCATCTGTAAATAAATCTACAGCATAGCTAAAAAGATGGTTTGAGGGGAATAAACTACCAATAAACACCAAAAACAACATTCCTAAATTTCTGTTTAAAAGGTGACAATGAATTCCAACAAAATTTCATGTTCTTTAGAAACAATGTTTTTAGGCATATGGCCTCAAAATTACTTCAAATGGCATACACATACAAACAAAATAATTGAAACACTGAATAAAATATGTTACAGTCTAAAATTGCTATCTGTTAAACCAAGTTTTAACACTGACCGAAGTGCCTACTTTGCTCAGTTCTGTAGCATCCTACTGTATGGAATTGTATTCTGGGGTACACTTAGTTCAGTCATTTTCCTAAACCAGAACAGAACTATATGAGCAGTGCAACATGCTGTAAGTATGTTAGACAGAAATTAAAACTTCCACAGTAAACATTGGTTTGTAAATTTACAGTACTTCCACATAAGGTAAAAATAATACCATCATTCACACTGTTTTGTAAAACCCTAAGGACATTCATATTAGATTACTGTTTCTATTCAGCAACAGAATTTTTAGAACATTTGAGATACAAGAGATTTGAAACAAGACAGTGCAGCTACTGCAAATAGTAAAAGCTCTTTTGTAGATACGGCTAAAATTTATGTATCTACTGAAAGAATACTGTGTTTTTACTGTGTTGTGTTACTGTTTTGTTTTGTGTTTGTTCTTTCAATCAGGAAAGGTTTTTTGCATGAATAAATAAATAAATAAACTTGGAAAGACTTCCATATCGCATTAAAAAGTTTTCATAAGGTCATTCTCTGAGAAGGATCTCGATTGCCGTGAAACCATAGTGCTTCTCTATTCTTGGACCTTCCTCATTCTAGCTATTAAACTATCAGCAAAAGCATGCAGGTGATTTACACAGTGTTTTACAGCATCTGTATGTTTTATCTGAGAACCAGATAGGTGTTTAGTGGTGTAGGAATACTGTCTGGGACTAAAGCCCACCTTACTGTTCTTAGCGACAGGTGTTTCTTATCCATGTTCTTTTGCAATGCAGCACAGACTGTTACAATTTTAAAATGTATTCCTAATAAATACACTGATAATTTCATTAAAGCATTAACAATAGCCAAGGCTTCAAGCTCATAACTACTGCATTTCTTGTCTTGAGATGGTGTTTTCTCCTCATGTAAGAGACTATGTGGAACTTGTCATCGTGTGGAGATTTTCTAATGACACAGTTCCACTGCTTTATTTGCTTACATGTATGTAGTTCAGTTTGAATGTTCACCTCTGCTCTTCCTAAAACTTATATTCCTGATTATTCCTCAGGAAATCACTCAGAGGTGTGGCAGTTATATAGAGTAATTTGAGATAATCTTTCTAAAATATCCTGTTAGTTACAGGAAACTTTGTTGTGCTGCAATATGGAAAATTTTGAACAGATTGAAGGTTTATCTGCGAAGTATTACTCTAGCATTGTGGTAGTGAATTCTATAATTCATCTCTAATATGAACCACACTGTACATAAGAATTTTGTTCCTTTGCTTAGCTCTTTGCAGTAAACAGTCCACAATGATTTTTGTTTATTTATTACTGTTTCCCCATTTGCCACAGGGAGAACTGCTCATTTTTTCTTTATTGAAGAATTTTAAGCAGCTGCCTTCTCATATCAATCGCTGTACTCCTTGGCTCTTACAAATTTTAATAAATTCAGCAGTGAACTCTCTAGAGCACTGGTGTGTGTCTGCCATTTTAAAATTTATTGTGCACAACAGATGAGAAATGTTAGACTAAACAAACAGGTGACTCAAACACATTTTGCATACCAGATTTGCAGTGATCTCCTGCCCACTTCCTACAATTTGTGTGTGCAGATGTGGTTTGTGCCCATAGAGTTGAGCAATTTTACCCAAATCTCCGAATCCAATTTACAGGTTTTCGTACATCTGATATCTGCAAAAAATCTCCTGTCCACATGCAATGATCTGTCTGCACAGATGTGATGATCACAGGCAGATTGTTGTTTGTGGATGGGCCTTAATTGTTCATTTCATATCTTGAAGTTCTTCATGCCAGACAAATGCATACTGGTCTACTGCACTGCTTAACAGCAATGAAAAGTTTCCTAATCTCTCTACAGCTTTGATAAAGCTCGGTGAAAGGATTTTATCTGTGCTGTCATAATTGTCCGTTTTTACGTAATCCTCTTCTTCTTGAGATAACAGGTTGTAATGGGAAGCCATTATAATAAGTGGTTCTCTGCTGCCATACATAGCATCATGATCATGCAGATGTCTTCATTGGTATGGCTCCCCATTTACATCTTCATCAAAAGTTCTCTCTCTTTGCTAATATAGTTCTGCCTACACAAACCACTTGCATTTCCTATCATTGCAATGTAGGTCCTTGACACACTGTTAAAAGACTAACTTAGCTGTAGATAGGCATGATAAATTAGAGTTCAGCAATAAAAACTTCAGTGGGCTAATTTATTAATCATAGACTGATCAGATTTAATCATTGACTTGGCGCAGTTTTTTTTAATGATTATTTGGATGTGCTCAATACCCTGATATCAGCTCTCCCATCTCTACATACATACGCACCTTAACAAAGCAGTTACTAACTTTACTTCCCTAAGAATTCTACTAAAATTACACAATATTGCTGTTAGACATCATCCATTGAGTTTTGCTTACACTCATTCATCACAATTCAGTATCAATGGAAAAAAATTACAGAAAGTGTTCTCATTATAATATTAATATGCCATTGCAGAACTGTTGTCCAGAAGTGATATACATTATTTGAAAAATTACTGTGCTTGTAATGCACATCACAATTTTTTGCAAAAAATGAAAATTTAAAAAAAGAAGTGATCCATTAATAAATAATATGTGGGGCACCATGATAGTATGTCACTTAAATGTCCATTCACTTTGACTTCCACACCTGGTCTTCGTGCAGTATAAACAAGCCAATGTGTAGTGTAGCAATGTGGGGCTCTTGCCTACAGGTATGAAACTTTGTTATGTAATAGAGGAAAGTAAACTCATGATTAATTAAATCACTTTTCAAATTAAATTTATACAAATCCTTGCTCTTACACAGAGTTTGTTTAGTTGACTGCAAATGGCATCCGTGAGTACTTCAGTGCAACATAGTGTGACTCTTTGGAACTATGTGCAATATTACCAATGTTTTTGGTACAAGGAACAGACAATAATTACAAATATTTATGGACTTTTTCAAGGCATGTAAGACAATAACATTACATTTGCAATACAAATCTATAACTCACTTCACTGAACCCTAACAGTAATTTTTGATCAAATATATATTATGCAAACTTGCTATTGATATAGCACTGTCAGTGAACATGAACTGGAGAGGTTTGTGAATTACCATGAAAGTAAATCAGCTGTCAGTAGGGGACCTAATGGAAACACTACAAACCAGAAAATAGCCAACAGATGTCACAGTATAACTATCACAGTATAACTATCACTACCATGTCTCATCTCTTTTTCAATTGTATTATTAGCTCTTATAGCATTTAAATCTGTGAACTTACATTTTATAAACATAGCCTGATTTGCAGCTGAGATGGAGAGAGAGTATCTGCAATATTCCAGCCAATCTGGTACTTTAGATGGGTGAAAACTGGTGAACTGATCTGTATTGCTAAATTACTAACATAGTGAATGTGCACATGATAAATAAGTAGATTTATTCATCTCATAACATACAACATCAAATCATTTTTGATTTGATGTATTGGAGACATATCAGGATTTTTGCATTATTTTATATACATTTCTGAGATACTGCTACACAGTTAGATACTACAAAATTCAGTATACAAAAGTAAGCATAAAATTTCCTTGTTCAAACTGTAAAATTGTCCTCAAAGGATTCTTCAATAGAATAATAACATTTTTCCACTAGACAGGTATAGACTAATATTTTCAGTGAATCTAACTCCATGTTAAATATATTACTGCCTTCTATTTTATTGTAAATTTTTAATCTCACATACTGTGGTGTTTGGGTGTAGAGTTTTAAATGGTGTTTTGGGACTTCAAAATTCTCTCTGTAGCGAGTGCTGTAGTTGTGGTCAAAACGGAGAGTTAACTGTATGTTGATTATTTTATATGAGAACAACAGTACCTCATATATGTAAAGGGAAGCAGGAGAAACTATTTTTAGATTTTTTAACAGTGGTTGACATGATTCCCATTGTTTGTAAACAAACATGTTTGTAATTTTTTTGTAATATGTTCTCCAGAAGATCCTGCATACTGATTAACTGATTCAGAGCAAAAGTGATAGACTGTCTTTCTGATTTCTGCTTGTGCCACCTGACAAAATATACACTTCAAAAGCTAGGCTGTTAAGTTTGTTTGCTAAGCAGTCTACGTGCACCTTCCAGTTTAAATTTGTATTGGTATTTTGGCCTATGCACTACACATGGTTTGCTTCTGTGACATCCTGATCATTGCATGTTACCTTTATTTCTCTTTGTTCTAACAATTTGGCTTCAAATTGCATCATTTTTGGTTTTACTTACAAGTTTCACTCCATTTTGATGGAAACAAGATTAAAGTTTCTCTAAAGAATGTATGACGCTTTCCGGAATTCTTTCAGGCTCCTCATTTTCATTTACACTGGGATGACAAAAGTCATGGGATAGTGATATGCACATGTGCAAATGGCATTAGTATTGTGTACATAAGGTATAAAAGGGTGCTGCGGTGGGGGAGCTATCATTTGTGTTCAGGTGTTTCAAGTAAAAAGGTTTCCGACTAGATTATGGCCGTACGATGGGAATGAACAAACTTTGAACGTGGAATGGTAGTTAGAGATAGGTGCATGGAACATTACATTTCAAAAATAATTAGGGAATTCAATATTTCATGATCCACAGTGTCAAGAGTGTTCCAAATATACCACATTTCAGGCATTACTTCTCACACGGTCAATGCAGTGGCTGACGGCCTTCCCTTAACAACCAAGAGCAGCGGTGTTTGTGTAGAGTTGTCAGTGCTAACAGTCAACCAGCACTGTGTGCTGTGTGAAATAACCACAGAAACCAAAGTGGAACATGTGACGAACATATCCATTAGGGCAATGCGATGAAATTGGCTGTTAATGGGCTATGGTAGCAGACGACTGATGCGAGTGCCTTTGCTAACAGCATGACATCACCTGCAGCACCTCTCCTCGGCATTTGATCATAGCGGTCAGACCCTAGACATCCAGAAACCTGTGGCCTGGTCAGATGAGTCCCAGTTTCAGTTAGTAAGAGCTGACAGTATTTGAGTGTGGTGCAGACCCCACAGAGCCATGGAGCATAGTTGTCAACAAGGCACTGTGCAAGCTGGTAGTGGCTCCATAATGGTGTGGGCTGTGTTTACATGGGTCCTCTGGATGTTGGGCTGCTTGGAGACTATTTATGGCCATTCATGGACTTCATGTTCTCAAACAACAGTGGAATTTTTATGGATGACAATGTTCTATGTCACTGGGCCACAATTAGTAGTGAGTGGTTCAAGAACATTCAGCAGGGGACAGGAAAAGACACCAGGTGCACTCAGTGTGTATGTTTGGGGGCCCCATTCAACATGTTGAAAAGGCTATTCTGGCAGGCATTGAGGGGACAGGATTCTGGCAGGCATTGAGGGGACAGGATGCAACCAGCTACAGATTGCGGTGCACGATGGAACAAATGATGCCTGTTGTCTGGGCTCCTAGATCATAGTTGAGTTATTCCAGTGACTGTCAGAGAAGATTGAGGCCAGCTTTGTGCATGGAGTTTCAACAAAGCTCACAAATTGCAGCGTTGTCCCCAGAACTGGTCGTGGCCTTTATTCTGAGTGGAATGGAAGGACTGAACCAGAGACTTCGAAGATTCTGTGACAAACTAGGCTGCTACTTCCCGGACTTGCCCAATAGGCTTGAGAACTGTAGGGTTCCCCGAAATAGGTCAGGTATGCACTACACTACTCAACTAGCAGACAGTGTGTTGGGTGCACACAAGAGTTTTTTAGATTAGGCAACTCTCCACTCAATCCAGATAATGATAGCTGTAGGAAAAGCGAAAGAAATGCCTTCCACAGGTGAGAGTATTAAAATCCTAATGGCATACTGCTGAAGCATTCACAACAAAGTGCCAGAGCTTGAAGTGCTCATGAAAAACGATGATGCTCACATAATACTAGTTACAGAAAGCTGGTTGAAACCTGAAATTGATAATAGTGAGAGTTTTGGGGAAAATTTAAGTGTACATTGAAAGGAGAGGCAAATGGGAAATGGAGGTGGTGTATTTGTCACAGTAGACAAGAAACTCAAATCCACTGAAGTAGAAATTGAAGCTGCATGAGAGCTTGTTTGGCCAAGATTCAGTACGAGGGGTGGGCATAAACTGATAGTTGGATTCTTCTATTGCCCACCAGACTCATCTCCTGATGTAACCGAAAACTTTAGAGAAAGTCTCAGTTCACTTGTACCTAAGTTCTTCAATCATACTTTAATCATTAGTGGAGACCGAAATCATCCAGCAATTACTGGGGAAAATTACAGTTTTGTTAGTGTGGGCGTGATAAGATATCCCGTGAAATCCCGTGAAACTTTACTAAATGCCTTCTCGGAAAACTATCTAGAATAGATAGTTAGGAACCCCACTCATATATTGGATCTAATGGCAACAAACAGATCTGATCTTTTTGAGGATGTCAACATCAAAACTGGTATCAGTGGCCATGACATGGTTGTGGCAACAATGATTACCAAAGTACAAAGGACAACTAAGCCAGTCAGAAAGATATATATGTTCAGTAACCTAGATAAGAAATAAATAGCGTTGAATCTCAATAAGGAACTTGAAACTTTCAGCACAGGACAGGAGCATGTAGAGGAACTCTGGCTCAGGTTTAAAAGAATAGTTGACCGTGCACTGGATAGTTATGTACCCAGTGGAACACTTCATAATGGTAGGGAATCTCCACGGTACACAGTCACTGTAAAGAAACTTCTAAAGACAGAGATTATTGCGTAATAGGTATAAAACAAAACTTAGTGCTATAGATAGAGAGATGCTGAATGAAATGCATATGGCTGTCAAGAGAGCAATGCGTGATGCCTTCAATGACTGTTGTAGCAGAATATTGTCAAGTATTTTTTCACAGAACCCAAAGAAATTCTGCTTGCATGTAAAGCCTGTTAGTGGCACCAAAGTTAGTGCCCAGTCCCTGTGAATGAGACAGGATCTGAAATTGAGGTAGAAAAGTAAAAGCTGGAATGTTCAACTCCATTTTCAAATGTTCCTTTGCAAAGGAAAACCCAGGAAAAGTGTCCTAATTTAATCCTCGTACCACTGAAAAGATGACTGAAATAAGTATTAGTGTCAGTGGTGTTGAGAAACAGCTGAAACTGTTAAAATTGAATCAAGTTTCAGGCCCTGATGGAATCCTTGTCAGATTCTATACTGAGTTTTCGGCTGAGTTAGCCCCTCTTCTAACTATAATCTGTCATAGATCCATCTAAAAAAAAAAAAAAAAAAAACTACGCCAGTTTTTGGAACAAGGCACAGGTCTTACCCGCCTACAAGAAGAGTAGTAGAAGTGACTCACAAAACTACTGTCCAATATCATTGACATTGATTTGTTGCAGAATTCTAGAACATATTCTGAGCTCAGACATAATGAAGTGTCTTGAACAGAATGACCTTCTCAATGCCAACCAGCATACAATACAATACAATTCGCATTTTTCTCACATGACACACTGAAAGCTTTGGATCAAGGCAACCAGGTAGATGCAGTATTTCTTGATTTCCGAAAAGCATTTGACTCAGTACCACACCTACACTTATTGCCAAAAGTACAATCATATGGGGTACCAAGTGAAATTTGTGACTGGATTGGGGACTTTTTGGTAGGAGGACACACATGTTATCTTGGATGGGGAGTTATTGTCAGATGTAGAGGTAACTTTGTGTGTGCCCCAGGGAAGCATATTAGTACCCTTGTTCATGTTGTATGTTATTAACCTTGCAGACAATATTAACAGTGAAATCAGGTTTTTTGCAGACGATGCAGTTATCTGTAATGAAGCACTATCTTAATGAAACTCCGTAAATATTCAGTCAGATCTTGATTAAATTTAAAAGTGGCACAAAGACTGGCAACTTGCTTTAAATGTTCAGAAATGTAAAGTTTTGTGCTTCACAAAACGAAAAAATTTCATATCCTCTGACTATAATGTCAGTGAGTCACTGTTTGAATCAGCCAACTCACACAAAAACTGGGGTGTAACACTTTGTAGGGATATGAAATGGAATGATCACTTAGATTCGGTTGTGGGTAAGGCATATGGTAGACTTTGATTTATTGGAAGAATACTGGGGAAGTGCAATCAGTCTACAAAGGAGATTGCTTACAGATCACACGTGTGACCATTTCTAGAATATTGTTCAAATGTATGGTACCCGTACCATGTACCAAATAGGACTAACGGGGCATATTGAACACATACAGAGAACGGCAGCATGAACAGTCACAGGTTTGTTTAATCCATGGAAGAATGTCACAGAGATGCTGAAGGAACTTTACTGGAACACTCTTGATGATAGACGTAAACTACCCTGAGAAAGTCTCTTAACAAAGTTTCAAGAACCAGCTTTAAATGGTTACTCTAGGAATATACTACGATCTTCTATGTATTGCTCACATAGGGATCATGAGGATAAGATTAGAATAATTACTGCATGCACAGAGGCATTCAATCAGTCATTCTACCTGCGCTCCATACATGAATGGAACAAGAGGAAACCCTAATAACTGGTACAGTGGAACGTACCCTCTGCCATGCACCTCGCGGTGTTTTGCAGAGTATAGATGTAGAGGAGCAGCATGGCCCAGTATTTCTGCTGGGGACTTCCAATGACTTGTTGAGTCCATGCCACACTGTGTTGCTGCACTTCTTTACAACATGATATTAGGAGGTATCCCATGACTTTTATCACCTCAGTGTAGAACTGATGTATCATCAGCAAATAAAACTGAATCAGCATTAGTAACAAATGGTAGGTTGTTTATGTACATAACTAATAGGTAGGGGATCAATATTGAACCATGCGGGTCTCCTTGACTAATTGTTTTCCAGTTTGAGGAGTAATTTCTTGATTTTGAATATATAATTACTCTTCGTTTCCTATCTGGTAAGTAAGAGGTGAACTGTTGTAAAGTAGTGCCTCTGATTTTGTGTGTATGGTATTTGAGTCGAAGTAAGGAATGGTTCATTAAATCGAAAGCTTTTGTCAGATCACAGAATATTCCTGTGGCCTTGCTATCTTTATGTATTGAGGAGTCTATCTTTTGAATAAACTAATTGATTACATTTACAGTGCTTTTTCCTTGTTTGAATCCAAATGGTTTTAAAAAAAAATTCATTTACACTAAGAAATTTTTGAATTTGTGGAGCTGCAATATTTTCAAACACTTTAGAAAATACTGGTAGAAGAGAAATAGGTTGGTAATTCCCATATCTTCTGTCGATCCATTTTGGAATTGTGGTTTTATCTCAGCATATATTAACACATTTGGAAAACATCCCTGCTCAAAAGATTGGTTTATGATAACTGACAGTGTTTGTCAGATGATATTATACATTATCTTGATTACAGATCTGGGTATTTCATCCCACCCTGATGAGGCTTTGTTTTTTAAAGACAAAATTTCATTTTCCACATCCCTTTGGGTGGTTTTTTAAAGATGTGTTTGGATTGTTTTCCAAGCTACATTTAAGAATAATTCATTGAAACAGTTTGACATCTGAGCAGCGTTTACTGCAGTGTCATTTTCAAATCTAATGTTCGAAATCTCTCTTTTAACTTTGGCTACTAATTCTGACCAAACAACTGACCACATTGCTTTTGACATGTTACTGTGTTGGAGGATGAAAGTATTGTAGGCCATATTTTTAGCTGCAGCTTTGAATTTCCTGCAACTTTATAGCATTTAGACATACATAACAGAATCTGGATTACTGTTAGATTTTAACCCATTGTGGAGTTTCCTTTTGCTGGCACTAGAAATTTTTATTCTTAGGATAATCCACTTAAGTTTACTGCTTACTTTCTTTTGACAAGATCTAGAGATCCCAGTTACAGGTTGCCTATGTAATGGCCTCCAGGGGCAACAAATATTTGATTTTCAGTTTTTCATGTAATTATTCGCCAAACTTAAAAATTTAAAATGCTGTCATAATCTGCTCATTGAGAAGTATACTCCTATGTTAAAGGTTTGACATGGTAAGACAAGTACTGCAGTTAGAGTCTTGAGGCAGTGTAACTCACTGTGAGCAAAAACCTGACTATATTCATCCAGTATTTGAGAATGAGAGCACATGGTAACTTCCAACAAACTTCAGACCTTTATGATACTTTTTCTCACTGACACCTCATGCAAAATGGTGAAAGGAAAAAAAATTGCCCCATATTACATTTTCACTGTTCATGCAGGTAAACTGCTACGTCAGACATAACGTTTTAATTTACTAGATTAGATTAGATGTACTTTTCGTTCCAATTGGTCCATAGCAAGGAGATCCACTGGGATGTGGAACATGTCAGAAAACAAGAATACACAATAAATATTTACAAAATAAAATATGATGCGCAGTTCAGGAGATATGATGTCATAAACATTGAGATGTGTGAAAAACTATCTTTTACACAATTTAGCCAGACTATACCATCCAGTGTATCGTAATGTGAATACATAATGACTTCCACAAACTTTAAACATAATTTCAAACCTTTTCTAGACATTTTCTCACTTATATGCTGAACACCAAATATTTAACACATTAACTCATTTGTAAAATAATCACAACTTCAAAGCTGTTTCATACAAGGAAGTTTGATTCTTTAAGGAACTGGAGTTTACTGGTGTTGACTAACTGTCATAAAATGCTTTCAGTGTTGTCAAAACTGACTTGCAGTTCTCCATCTTTGACACTAGAAGCAGTAAGGTATGGAGTAAAATGACTGTCAGCTTTGTGTGAGTAATATTTGTGTTTTTTATTTCTCAAGTTTGTATCAGTTGGTTGATAAGTTCATTGTTTTGGACTGCAGAGATAAGATTAGACTAATTGCAGGGTGCACAGAGGCATTTAAGCAGTCATTCTTCCCATGCTCCATACCTCATTGGAACAGGCAGGGACCATAACATGTGGTACAATGATAAATACCCTCTGCCATGCACTTCACAATGGTTTGCAGATTATTTGTGTAGATGTAGAGTAACAGATCTTTTTATACTGATACTAGTGACCCAACCCAGGTTTGCATGAGTATCAGTAAACATCTACGGCAGGAACAACTTGTCTTGTGTAGCGGTAACTTTGTTTATGGGCCACTGCATAAAATTATGATTCAGATTCAGATAACATCATTAGGTGACTGAATTCATCACATTCATATTTAAGTAGCACATGAAAGGACAGTTCTCAGGAGACATCAATGTTATCTGTTTCATATTTCATTAGAGTGACATCTTGTGGCAATGATGGGACCTGCGGGCTACCGCACTGCCCTGTCTGTCCACCTACAGCTCCAGTTCAGTGCAAGTTACAGCCCTGACACCATTGCTAGTGATACATTTCCTATGAGACCTTTTGCCGCACTTCACTACACACCTCTTAAACAATAACTTTACACAAAAAAGCTGTTTTTATCAGCTTAATATCTGATATGTCCCTCATCACAAAATCATTGAGGAAGTCAACAGTAACATGCACCAGCCTACTGGTAGCAGTACTTTGCACTGGCGTGATGCTGCAGCTGGATGGATCAAGGCATCTTATATACTCCAGAATCCAGAACAGTGGTACTTCCTGAGGCAAATGGTAGATCCTATAAAAATCCAACATGTGCCCTCTGCATTTGATTGCATGTTGCATTTAGAGAAGAAAACTGTGCTGACAATGGCAAGGGTGCTCTGTGGGCTCAGAGACAGCCATAAAGCTGCCCAGCTGCAGTGCCAAGTTGGCACAAGCTACCGCTACTGGGAAGCACAGCCTGTGCAGATTTCAAGTTCTGCCATTCACTGCTAGATGACAATAGCATAGTTTTTGCAGCAGCAGGAGACTTTAAATCATCATAGCTCAACAAATTTGCATGAAATATTTGGAAATGTATACACAAACCTCCCTCATGGATCAGTTTATCTATTAATGAGAACCATGTCAAAATTGTGTAGTTCTTGAGATTAGGCCAGACTTACAGACAGAAACCGTAGGGGGACTTCAATCTATACAAGGGCGAACTTAAAGGTAATGCCTCTGAATTTTTTATTTAAAAATCCTTTAAACCTTTTTAAATGAAACAGACATTATTGACATTCTACATCTTTATTGTGCATGCCTGCCTGTTTATTTCTCAATGTAGTCAACCTGGCAATGAACACATTTCTCCCAATGAGAGAACAATTTGTTGATACCGTCACTGTAGGGTGTTTGACGTTGTTATGGCTTGCACTGCTTCATCACTGTCAAAATGAAGTCCTTGAAGGTTTTCCTTAAGTTTTGGAAACAGATAAAAATCAGATGGGGCCAGGTCAGGACAGTATGGAGTATGATTTTGGACAGTGAACCCAAGGCATCGGATTGTTGCAGATTTGCTGTGCGTGTGTATGGTCAGGCACTGATATGCTGAACGAGAGGGTGCTCCATGTGTGCACAAACTCTTCAGATTCAAAACCTGATTACAGCTCACTGTTTCTCATGCACTGACATAGTTACGTTACACACTGCCGTGTTACACTCCACAGTTTTGAGCTCTCTATTGGCAGACGGCTGCAACTATGTAGGCATGAAGAATAAAGATGTAGAGTGTTAATAAAGTTTGTGTTATTTAAAAAAGCTTTTGCAATCTTTAACAATGTGTAGAAAGTCAGTCTGACCCAAGAAGCCTGAGACAGCGCTCGCACTTATGTGAGGTATGTTTGCTTGTGTGAATGCTTGTATGTTTTTCTTTACTGATGAAGGCTTTGGCCAAAAGCTTCATGTGTAAGTCTTTTTGTTGTGCCTGTCTGCAGCCCAATGTTTCATTTTTATGGTGAGTAGCAATATATCTTTTCCACAATTGATATTTCAACCTGACTCTCCCTCCTCAAAAATGTTCCATTAGATATTCATACAGTGACTCACTACAGGCACATCCTTTCTGATTGCATGGTCCCTGCCTATCCTTTATATACACTGTACTTTCCCATTTGTCTGCTTGAAGGAGTGAGATAAATAAATGGATGCATCAAAACATTATGCCCACCTGTTTAATAATGTGTTCATTTACCTTTGAAACATGATACAGCAGCAATTCTGCATGATGTAATGAAACAACCTTAAATTTTGTAAGGGAGTAAATGATACATAATCTTTAGTGAATTACTCAATACATTATATCTGTTTTTACTATGTCATCATATATTTACATTTGTGCTTATTCCTTTCACATTTATTATTCATTACCTAACACTATTTAGAATAATTGATATGCTAGAAACTACAATCATAGTTATACTATTTCATTTGCAAGATTGTGATAATTTGAAATTTTGTGTATACACATTCCCCTTCTATTAAAACAATGATATCTAATCCAGGAAGATAATAATTCACTAATGTAATACAGTTTTTCTATGAAATAAACAAAAGTATTGAATACAAAGTTCTAGAAAAACATTACATTGTGTCACGTGTAATTTTTCAAATTGTGAATCGTTTATTGGATAATAATCTTTAACAATGTTTACAAAATAGTTGGTTGTAAAAAAATATGTAACTTTAGCATTTAAACCTCAGTAAATGGCAGTAATCATAATGATTAAGCACTTTAGTAACAATTTCCATATTTTGAAAGAAATTGTTCAAAACCAATACTTTATAAAAGAAGACGTATTGGCTCAAATTTTCCTTTCAGGATTGTAAAACTTACTATCACACTAAAGTTTTTGTGAATATGTAATTTCTCATTATAACTTTACAAAATTATTTATACTAATAATGAACTTGTCATCATGGATTGTCACTTTTTTATATAAGGACCCATGTTAGACCTAAATAGTTAGTTACTATTGTTGATTTGTTGTGGTAAGCGGTGGATGTAAGAAGTTGCAGTTTGAAAAAAAGTATCAGAATACTTGTGTTGGATTTTTATTTCAAAAAGTAAAATTAGGAGATTTGCTAAAGAATGCAGCATAATCCAAATAGTACGGAACCTAGGACATCTGAAGCAAACAAATAAGCTCAGCAATCATTGTCACCCTCTGATCCTTTGAAATAAGTATTCTTAATAAAAGTCTTGTTTCCTGCTTGCAAAACACATGTCCAAAAGAACAGACACAATTTTGATCCAGCAGCCACTATTAATCAATACCAAAGGAATTACAGACATTGGCTGCAAGTAGGCACTAATTTAAATCAATGGGGAAACCTAAAAATTTTTGCCCAACTGGGATTTGAACCCAGGTCTCTTGCTTATTGGGCAGATGCTCTTGACCACTAAGCCATCTAGACACAGTGGTCATTGCAACTGCCTGGACTACCCTAGCACGCCTCCCATCAGACCCCAATTCTCAACTTATCCACACACTACTAATGTAGTGCCCCTTGCCTATTATGAGAATTGTGTCCATTGTTGTGGACATGTCCGAAAGAACAGACACCACATTTATATAATTTAGGTGAGGATGGCCGGTGGTCTCTTCAGTCTGGATGCACACCTCAGTGAACCCTTACAGGAATTGGCAAAATGCCACAAGTAATGAGGATGATGGGCCAGGGGCACTACATCAGCAGTGTGTGTGGATAAGTTGGGAATTTGGATCTGATGGGAGGCTTACTAAGGTAGTCTACGCAGTTGTGATTGTGATGACCACTGTGTCCGGATGGCTTAGTGGTCAGAGCATCTGCCTAGTAAGCAGGAGACCTAGGTTCGAATCCCTGTCCGGCTTATTTTCAACTTTGCCCACTGGTTTAAATTAGTGCCCACTTGCAGCCAGTGTCTCAAATTCCTTTAGTCTTAATTCATAGTGGCTGCTGGGTCAAAATGGCATCTGTTCTTTCACACTTGTCTGAAAGAACAGACACCACACAAATGAGACATTTTGCAAGTCATGAAAGTAGAGCAGGAAACGAAACTTTTATTAAGAATACTTATCTTGAAGGATGAGTGTATGTGATTGCTGTTGGGAAAGATGTCAAGTGTGAAGGAATGCAGATGGTTCGCAATAGTGTTTACATAGTCCAAAGCTCCGTGGTGTCTTTGATTACTACCATAGGTCCCATGGAAACCCAAGTGAATGTCCCCCCCCCCCCCATATCATAATACTTACACCATTGGCTTGCATCCAAAGCACAGTGGATATTTCGAGCATCTGTTTGCCTGGATGACATCATATCCAGACATGACCATTGGCTTGAGTGAACAAGAAACATGACTCATCTAACCATGTGACCTGCTTCCATTGATCTCAGTCCAATATAAGTGATCCTCTGGTCACTGCAATCTTAACTGTTGATAAGGGTTGTCTGCTGCAGACCTCGACATTCAACAGTGTGCACTGTACAGTGTTCTCTGAAACACTTGTGCCTGCACCATAATTGTATTCTGTCATCAGATGTGCTACAGACATTGACTATCACGCTTTAAAGGACAAGCAAGACTCCGATCTCTGTGTTCAGTCATGAGCTGTGGTTATCCAGCACCTTGCTGTGTACTCATTGGTTCACTATCCTTCAACCACTCTTCATTGATGTTCATGACAGTAGCACACAAACAGCTGACCAACTTCACTGTTTCCTAGATGCTCGTTCCTAGATGTTGGGTCGTAACATTGCGCCTTTTGTCAAAGTTGTGATCTGCATCATCACTAGAATGATTTATCATTCATGTCTGCTCTGGTTACATACTTTCCTTGCCATGTTATGTGACTGAAATACTACCAGATGTTATTCAGTTCCACATTTGTGGGAGCGGCCATAATATTTTGACTCATCAGTGTCTATATTTATGGAAAGTTCTGTTGGAACAGTAACAACTCACCAAACAGTAGAGGTGCTGAGCCATTTAAAGATACATAAACTAGGATGGGACATGTGCTAGCTGTCAGACAAACACTTTTTCAGAGCTGGAGGATGTGTGTATGTGTATGTCTGCTCCTTAAAATGAGATAGAATTCATCCATAATGAAGAAACATTGTGTTCAGGAAGATGAAAAGAGGTTAGCATTTTCTGTCACAGAAGTTGTTCATACACTGTTTCAGTAATGTGCATTGCACTCTAAAAGTATGTTGTGAAATGAGGTTTTATTTTTGCAGATTCTACCCCTAATTTGTGTTGTTTAAATAGTGCTTTATTGTGTAATGTATATTATTTAAGAGGTAAGTTCTATCATCCTTCTTAAAAGTATTGGATCCAGTTATCATTTTCATTTCAGTGGGCAATTTTTTTTTTTACAGTTTTTAATTCCGTAATAAAAAATACTGTTTTGAGATTTATGTTTAATTTTTAATGTAACATTTAACTGAATTTGGGTCCTTGTTCTATGACCATAACTAGAGCTATAATGAATAAAGTTTTTCTTAAGGTGCATTGTTATAGGTTCTCAGATGGCACAGCTATAATTCCCAACTCTTTAAGCAGATTTTTACAATGAAGCCAATTATTAGTTTTTAGTTATTATTCTTTTTTCTGTAGTTCAGATATAGTGGTGAAATTTCGCACACTTGATTCCCAAACTCATATTACCAACTAGGGACTGTAAGTACTTGCTGTTACATACTGATAATCATAACAAAATTATATCAGAATCCATTAGAGACACAGCAAATATCAAAACATAAAATTAAACAAACTTTCAGAGAAAATGTCACTCCATGGAAAAAATAAGAGTGGTCTAGAATTAATTGAATTAAACACTTTAAATCAAAAATATTGGCGAGATAATATCAGCATATACATGACATTAAAATTTTTGTAAAAAAAGAGAACCAAGAACTAGTGAAGTACCAAAGAAAACAAAATTAAAATAGGTGTCATGCCCCATAGTCAAGTTATTTGAATAGTGATACATTGTCAGAAATAGTGGACAAAATTCTTTAAAATGCAGAAAAAAGAAAAGCAACTCAGGTAGACTGAATAATAATGACATTGTGGAGGACCGCTCAGCTGCGCAAATGTAAGCTGAAATTGTGGATTTAAGCCAGCACTGAGATCCACAACTGCCTTACTGCAGTGATTTAACCATCAGTAACTTTCATCCTCCCAGAAGAATAGGTTGCAAATCAGTGTTTTCAAATTGATAGAAGAGCTCTTCATTTCCAGGGCATCACAGAACTGATCCTGTTGCAATATAGATAAACTTGTTTACTCAAAAACTGTTATAGTCAGCTCTCTTCTTGCTACATTTCATATATTATTTTAGATATAAGAATGTTTGACTACATCAGTTTGACGATTTTTAAAATTTTTGTTTTTGTGAGAATTTAACTGCTATGATTACAGATTTATAAGTTCACGCTGAAAATATATATTATGGGAATTCAACATTTCATTGTTTGTAATGTATTACAGGTTCCACTCAAACTGGGGCGATGATTACTTCTCCTTCTGGTGTGCTGGTATCCTGTACATTTCCTTGAACAGCCAGTATTACTATGATCCTTCTGGTGTCCCTGAAGAAGCCAAGGCACAAGAAGTGTGGCTTGACAAAGTTTTATCTGGTGTGAAGCCAGGCAGAGCCGTTGTCTTCATGCACATTCCACCATTTATAAACAGTCCTGATGAAACAGACATTGGGTACTTCTCACTTGCACCAGAACCACGCAAGAAGCTTCTGGATAAACTTATGTCTGCAGGTTAGTAAGGCAAAATTAAACCGTCACATTTTATAGTATAGTCACTAGGCACCAATGACTCTGTTAATGAGCACAAGTTAGTCATGTTGCCAGCTTAAGTGTATGCCACAGTTTCGAGTTAGAAATGCTGTCAGAGGAGTTTGATTATCAGAGGAGGTATTGATGCTGAGATATGATTAATTATCATAAAAACTAGTTTAATTATAACTTTTGAATATACAACTTTGCAGACAAGATTGAGGAGAGCTGTCGATTGGCACACATGCTTTATTGAGATTATTATAATCTGTCTGCTAAGAGAACAAAATTATAAAATGTACTAATTAATCACTTTACAAATAATTAACATAAAACACAGTTCATGGAACAGCAATTTTTAGTATTAAGTTTGATTTATCACTCTGTGAAATATTATGTCTTAAAATGATTGGTGAGGAATGAGAGTGTTTAATGTTAATTACTGTAAGTAATGTCGTCATTTGAATATGACTAAAGTTAGTTAGTTAGTTTCATGTTACATTGATCATTTGAATGATAAAACTTAATGATGTGGAACTTTGTGGATGGGATGAGAAGGCAAAAGTGATTGTTGGAGATTGCACCAGACAAGATTTGAAAACCTGAGAGCATAAAGGTGGAATGTAGGGACATATGCATGACAGAGATTACTGTAGTTCAATTCTTTTATCTTGGCGGTTTGCGCATGTCCGCCCAGACGCGGGAGATTGCTGCATTGCCAGTTGCACGCGCCAAGCAAACTTACGTTTAGAGGGGAGCACGCAGTTTATGAAGTAAAGCCACCACGGCCGCATTAACCCTTTCACTGCTACAGAGACGTGCTCCCCGCATTCTGCGCTGTGCGCGATTTTGTCATCATTGTACTGCTCGCCTGTGGAGACACTGGTGTTCCGACTGCTTTGACACACTTATCATTCGATTTCACAAAAACTATTTGGCCCAAAAATTTGATTTTTACACATCTTCTTGACTGATACCTTCCCCCCATAAATGACTTAATTTTGTTTCGATGTTCAACGCAGTTATTGTGCAGCATTAAATGTAGTAAACCACTGCACGAAATTTTGAAGATTTTGCAGAGGTAAAAGTCCATAGCGTATACTTTCCGTATGGTTGATTTCAGATGACACTAGAAATTTCAAAAAATTACATTCAAATGAATAAAATTCATAAAGTATGACACTTCGATATTGTTTTTAAATAAAGAAAGTATTAAGCACAGAACAAGGTTTGAACTCGGAACCTTTCGCTTAGCAGCCAAACGCATTAACCATTATGCTAACGCAGCTCATAATTCAATATAGCTCCTGGAGGACCTTAAACTGGGACGCAAAATACCGACAAACACTGTTGGTATGACTATGAATTACTCACGTTTCGTCGAAGTACAATAGGAATAAACAATTACTGCTGTTCTTTATAGCGAAAAAGCGGTTAGTGAGGATGATACAAACACCTTTCCTTGCTATCGTCTGAATTAGGGGGCTTATTGTTTGTTTGGTTTAATTAATTAATAGAATATGAAGCAATTGGTATAAAGAATGTTTTTCCAAACTTTCTATAAAAGAAATTCTGCTATCAAGGCATTGATTTCGTTCAGTTACTTTATTTATGACTGAACGTTTCTAAAACTGAAGACACTCGTCCCTGCCCTGTACTGCAGTCAAGCTCTGGCAATGTCGTTCTCTGTTCATTGGCTGACTGTGTTTTGTGACATCAGAACGAACCTAAACTCGGCCGCCGTCATAAATGACGTGCACTTTAACAAAATATTGTACATGAGTTAATACGAGTGGAAAGCTATTCTACATTGTATGTGGTAGAGGTGGGGGGGAGTGGGAAAAAATAGATAGGTCAGTAAATAAAAGATATAGAAAACGAGACAGGAATGGGGAAAGGAATAGTTACTGAGAAGAAATGCTGAGACCTAAGAAATTAACATAATTAAGACCAAGGACATGATGTAACACCTGTTCCCACATGTGGAGTTCTGGGGAGTGAATCTGGTGGCATGTGTGCTGAAACAGGCAGTAAGGTCACGTAACACACACACACACACACACACACACACACACACACACACACACACACACACACACACACACAAACTATTCATCAGTTACACTGACAGACGGTAAGTTTGTTTTGTTTTTAAATGTTAAAAACTGTAATAAATAGCGAGTGCAGTATTGTTTCAAACCTTGTTGGTGAAGAAACTGTTGAGGAAATTGATAACAATGAGTTGTCTACAAATCATTTATTAAATATGAAAAAAATCATTTGAACTCTTTCTGTCAGCAGAGTTAATTTGGAATTGGAATGGCTGCTTATGTCGAGTGCAGGGTACCATATTTGTGTGGTCCCTGTTAATCCCGTCAGTAGATGAGTTTATATTAGGTATGGCTTTCAGCTCAATAGGAAAGGGCGTGCTAATAGCAGAAAATTGAAGGGGGATGCACTGTCAGGAGTGATAAAATACTCATGGTTACATGTGTCAGAGCAGTGCCTTTTTTAGAGAAGAGAGGACAGAAAGAAGTCAAGTTTTAAGAGAGGTTAGGATTGAAATTAACCCTGAGTTAGTGAAAGAAACCCAACAACATCATTCTGGCTTATTTCACTATCACAAACAGATGAAAGTTAAAAATTTTCAGCAATCACTGGAAATTTTATTTCCACCCAATTTTATCTCAGCCATTCTGAAATGCCAGCTTTCTTTATTATATCAAAATATTGGAGGATTAAACTAAAATTAATGAACTACTTATATGCATTGATTAATTAGTCATCAAAGCCAGTTGATATAATCTGCCTCTTTAAACATCATATGAATACTGGTGTAGATGTGTAAGTGTTGCAGGATTTAGGATAGCATCTCACATTTGTAGAGCAGAAATGGAGAAAGGAGCAGTTCCCATATTCATTAGGAAGTGTCATAAATTTAAGAACATGGATATTCATAAGTTTTCCTAGAGCAGCACGTGGAAGCATGTGCAATGGAAGCAGAATTTTGTAATAAATCCTTCATATTAAGAAATGTATAATGAGCACCTGCAGGGAAGTTTAATCTGTTCATAATTCATCTTGAAGTTCCACTGGCCTATTTAACAGCAAAAAACAAGGAAATAGTGGTTGCTGGTGACTTTAATGCAGATTCTCTTAACAATTCCTCCAATAAGAATTTATTACAGTAAGTAATATTATCATTGAACTTAATTCCTGCTGTAAACTTTCCAACTAGAGTTACTCACTGCTCACAAAGAGCCTGTCGGAATGTTAGCATCTCTGGCCAGAGAAAACTACTTGCGGTCTTATCTCTGATGGTTGGTGGTAGGAGTGCAGTTCACTCTATGACTTGAGTGTGTTATGTCATGTATTCTGATATTTATCAAGTTCCTATAAAATAAAGTGTGTTGTGTTCTCCATACCTCTGTGTCATCTATCGTTAGCTATCACTGTGTACTGGAGTTCCATATTCGTGACCCCATACTTTGAATGAATGCTAAAATAGTGCAAATTTGTGCCACCACAATGTGGCTATCACATCCGCATTGTATTACACTGACCGCAAATTTGGTCAAACTCTTGCATCCGTCACTATTGACTGTCATGAACAGTGCTCTGTAAGTTGCCCAAGTGATTAAAAGTGACAGTGATACTTCTCAAGTTGCAGCCTAGTCACACATCGTAGGGGCACAACGATACAATGCAATTGACAATCTACATATTGACTTTGTTATGGACTCTACCAGTGTAACATCTACCTCTGCATTCTGTCAACATTTTCACGCTTTGGACTATGATCCATGCCAACTGCATCGTGGCCATTATCGCACGCATCAGACACATGTCCACCTGATAGATATACCGTCTCATCCTCACCATGTGGCAGGCTATATATCCTCCAGTTCGTGGAGCCAGCTGCATTACCAACCATTGCCCACACGCAGTTCTCTCCATATTCCAACCACATCACTGAGTTGAACAGTCGACTGCTTAATGGCTCACACTACTGCCATTCCAAATGGACAACCTGTGGTGTCACCGCCAGACACCACACTTACTAGGTGGTAGCCTTTAAATCGGCCGCGGTCCAGTAGTATACGTCGGACCCGCGTGTCGCCACTGTCAGTGATTGCAGACCGAGCGCCGCCACACAGCAGGTCTAGAGAGACTTCCTAGCACTCTCCCCCAGTTGTACAGCAGACTTTGCTAGCGATTATATACTGACAAATACACTCTCATTTGCCGAGACGATAGTTAGCATAGCCTTCAGCTACGTCATTTGCTACGACCTAGCAAGGCGCCATTACCAGTTTATATTGAGATTGTAATTATGTATCATCAAGAGCGATGTTCTCCAATTATGGATTAAAGTTAAGTATTCCAAGAACTACGTTCTTTTCTTATTAGACTCAACTCCTTTAATTGTTCCAGGCCTCACGCCAGTCTGCGTGAGCTTAAACGCGTGCATTTCGGCCTCCTCTAGCTGCAAGGTGTTGGTTCTTCTGCCAACACATCACAACCCACACCTGTGGTTTGCGATTGTCGAAAGTATGTTCACCTCCAATGCCATCGTCACGGACAGCACAAAGTACGTCACTCGACTCAGCCAGCTTGGCACCCACGCTGACATTTTCTACATCATCCTGGCACCGCCACTTACAGACAATAATAGGACTGCCAGAACAATGCTCTTACGAGGCCTCTCCCAGACTCCTGAAGAGCAACTACACCAGGTACTTTACAGGGAACACTTACAGGATGGGACCCCGTCTGAATTGTGGTGGCATCTTCGCAGCAAAATAGACCTGTATGTCATGCCTGACAAAGTGCTGTGGACGATCTGGGTTGTTAAGTTCCCATCCCAGGTGCAGTTGACTTTACTTGCCACTAGTGACCAGTCTCCCGATGCCCGCATTTTCCTGACTGACTGCATTCTCGCCATTTCTCGACATAAGCACAGCATCAACAAATCTCCCAACAATGGTATCGATACACACGCTGCATTGCAATGTGCGCAACCTTCTGCAGACACCAAGCACTCCTGGCCCCTCTGATGCTGATGTCACAGCTGCTACCAACACCTACGTTTACAAAAAACTCTGCCCCAGCTGTCACTTCCAGTACATTGGCAGACATGCACACACAGTCTCACCTCTGTCGTTGTCAACCTTGTGACTACCCGAACTCCCCTCATAGACCACAAGAGTTGCCTCAAGCTGTGAACAATGTGTAAGGCATCTCAACATACATAAAGTCCCACCTGGCTGCTGGCTTCCAACGTTGCTCCAAACAACTGTCTGTACATCCTTGAGCACATCCTTGAGCACCTCCATAACCATGGACTAAGGTAGGCACTTTGAGTCCTCACTGTTTGCTGAACTCAGTAAACTATGTGGCATTACCCATTACAGAACAACTGCCTAAAACCCTCAAGCTAATAGGCTTTTTGAGACGTGGCATCAGGCCATAAAGTCTACTCTTATGAGTCGTGGGAGTGAGTACTTCCATGGGTTCTGTTGGGTGACAGCACAGTGCATAAACAAGACCTCAAAGCCTCTGTAGCTGAGATTTTATATGGTGAGAGACTATCTATCCCCAGTGACCTTGTCTCTTCTGACCGCCCCACCTCACTTCCCACCATGGTTAACAGCGTCTGGTGTCACATTGCTAACCTTCATGCGTCCCCGCTCCTCCCCCCCCCCCCCCCCCCCTCCATCCATACCCCTCCTAAAATTTTTGTTTCCAAGGACATAGTCGTGTGCGACTACATAATTCCGCATGACGATGCTGTCCATAACACAGTCTGTCTGCCATTCTTGGACCCTCATAGTGTTCTCCAATATGGCTCCAACACCTGTGACGCTTTGCTTAATGGGAAGCCACTCCTGGTTCCTGTCAGCTGACTGAAACCTGCCTGATATCTCATCAACAAGCCCCCTGATAAAGACTTTACCCTCATGATGGATTTCCCCCCAACTCCCGACCCTCCTCCCCCTGCGACTGCATTCCCTCATTTCCAGACGCTACTCGACGTCTGTTGCTTATGCCATGAGGATCTTAGTCTCCAGTTACAGACAAGGAGCTGGCAGTCCCAGGGGTCCACAATGACTGCACAGTCTCACCTGAGGTCCCAGTACACCATTTACGGGAAGTTCTCACCTTACCTGGTAAAGTCAACTCCACAACCCTACTTGCACATTTCATTGATGATGGCTCTCTGGCCATCTCCACTACTTGCCCACGCCCTCCGGACAGTGAGCTCTTCACGGACCCATCGTACACACATATCCTGGGGGTACATCTTCCCCACCTCCCCCTCCCATGCCCACCCGTGCAGGCTGTACCATCCACGCATCTGCCCATTTCCGTGACTATCATCTCTGCACACAGCACCCAGACCACCCTTGCCCGCACTTCTTCTCTCCCCCTCCCCTATCTCCCCCAGATGTTGCCTCCAGCCCATGCTCCACATTACTGGGAGAGATTGGGGGGGGGGGGGGGGATGCACTCTGTTGGAACGTTAGGATTGCTGGCCAGAGAAAATGACTTGTGGTCTTGTCTCTGATGGTTGACGGTAGCAGTGTAGTTCACTCCATGACTCAAGTGTGTTACGTTGTGTATTCTTCTATGTATTGATAAAAGTGTGTTGCATATTCTGTGCCACTGTCTCATCTATTATTTGGTATCACTTTGTATCAGATTTCACAAGCCACTGATAATATCCTTATAGAAAACTGTAATGAATAAAATTATATTACAAAGCCAGTAGTAAGTGGCATGTCAGCCCATGACAAGCACTTCCTTTTGTTAAATATTAATAATGAACAGGTCATAAAACCAATAAATCTGCATTGAAGGGGGTAGTCAGCAAGCCAAAAATTAATTATATTAGGACACTCCTCAGAGACAGAAACTGGAGTGATGTATACAGTGTTCATGGAATCAATGAAAAATGCAACGCATTTATGAATAAAGTCCTTACCTCTTGTGAATACTGTTTCCTGTTTGTTGCCCTTCATGGCAAGCCATCCTGTTTGCCTTCGTGCTTTCCAAACCCTAGCTTGGCCAGCAATGTCAATGAATCTCTCCCCAGTTGAGAACATTTGGGGCATTATTGGCAGGTGCCTCCAACCAGCTCAGGATTCTGATGATCTAATGCTCCATTTGGACAGAATTTGGTATGATATCCCTTATGAGGACATCCAGTAACTCTGTCAATGAACGACAAGCTGAATAACTGCTTGCAAAAGTGCCAGAGGTGGACCAACACATAATTGACTTGCTCAATTTGTGAAGCTATTCCTTTGAATAAACCTTCCAGTTCTTCTGAAGTTGCAATTATTTGTTCATCTGCACATGTATATCACATTACCCAATTTCTGTCCTATTTGGATAATTCCTTTGTAATGCATCATTCTTTTATTTTTAATTTATTTTATTTTCTTCTTTTCCTTAGAGTGTAATACTTTTGCTGTTTCCCCAGAGTACTAATCCGCTTCTTAATGGAAAAACAGGTGTTTTTCCATATTCTAAAGTTACATAAGGCAGCTGTGTGGGTGTATTCTTAATAACTTATTGTTTTTGTACTTGACATGACAGTTCACATGTATCTTCTGTGTACTGTTAATTTCTAATAGGATGAACTACATATTCGGATTATTCTTTTCATTTAATATTAAACCATTGCCTTAAGCCAAGATGCTGAATTTTCTTCCACCAAATTAATATTGTTCATAAAGTCCCCCAATACAGAATTTGTTGCTGTGGTCTGCAGTCTGAAGACTGGTTTGATGCAGCTCTCCATGCTACTCCATCCTGCGCAGGCTTCTACATCTCCAAATAACTACTGCAACTTACATCCTCCTGATCAGCTATATAGTTCATAACCAGTAAATCCCCCCCCCCCCCTAAAGAACCATGGACCTTGCCGTTGGTGGGGAGGCTTTTGTGCCTCAGCAATACAGATAACTGTGCCGTAGGTGCAACCACAACGTAGGGGTATCTGTTGAGATGCCAGACAAATGTGTGGTTCCTCAAGAGGGGCAGCAGCCTTTTCAGTAGTTGCAGGGGCAACAGTCTGGATGATTGACTGATCTGGCCTTGTAACACTAACAAAAAAGGCCTTGCTGTGCTGGTACTGCGAACGGCTGAAAGCAAGGGGAAACTACAGCCGTAATTTTTCCCAAGGGCATGCAGCTTAACTGTATGGTTAAATGATGATGGCGTCCTCTTGGGTAAAATATTCGGACTACTCAGGAGGATGTCGTTATCAGGAGAAAGAAAACTGACATTCTATGGATCGGAGTGTGGAATGTCAGATCCATTAATCGGGCAGGTAGGTTAGAAAATTTAAAAAGGGAAAAGGATAGCTTAAAATTAGATATAGTGGGAATTAGTGAAGTTTGATGGCAGGAGGACTAAGACTTCTGGTCAGTTGAATACAGGGTTATAAATACAAAATCAAATAGGCGTAATGCAGGAGTAGGTTTAATAATGGGTAAGCTACTATGAACAGCATAGTGAACGCATTATTGTAGCCAAGATAGACACAAAGCCTATGTCAACCACAACAGTACAAGTTTATATGCCGTCTAGCTCTGCATATGACAAAGAGATTGAAGAAATGTATGATGAGATAAAAGAAATTATTCAGATAGTGAAGGGAGATGAAAATTTAATAGCCATGGGGGACTGGAATTGATAGTAGGAAAAGGAAAAGAAGGAAACATAGTAGGTGAATATGGAGTGGGGGTAAGGAATGAAAGAGGAAGGTGCCTGGTAGAATTTTGCACAGAGAATAATTTAATCATAGCTAATACGTGGTTCAAGAATCATGAAAGAAGGACGTATATGTGGAAGAGGCCTGGAGACACTGGAAAGTTTTGGCTAGATTATATAATGGTAAATGGAAAATCTCATATAAAGATGTGAAACAAATACTAACAAAGAGATAGAGGGGCTGGCCAATACTTACCTCAGCTCAGTACAGCCGATAGATACACAAAAAACAGAACCGAAAATTTACGTTCCTAGCTTTTGGAACAAATGTTCCTTCATCAGGGAGGAGAGAGGGGAAAGAAAGGGAAGAAGGGAAAGTGGATTCAGTTACTCACAACCCAGGTTATGAAGCAACAGGGAAGGAAAACAGGGAGGGTAGCAAGAATGGAGGCATGGTTGTCAGAGGGAAGCCAAAGATATTCTACTGTAAGTACTGTGCCAGCTTCAAACCAAAGAGGATGCAACAGAAGTAAAGAGGTATACAGTATAAAGATAAACACAACTATGTAGGATGAATAGATGCGTGAATGGCTAAAGAGGAAAGGGAAACAGGAGAAGACTGAAGAGTGAATGGGAGTGAGGTTGTTTAACGTAGGTTCAGTCCTGGGGGATGGCGGGATGAAAGGATGTGTTGGAGTGCAAGTTCCCATCTCCGCAGTTCAGAGGGACTGGTGTTGGGTGGGAGAAGCCAAATGGCACATACGGTGTAGCAGGTTCCTAGGTCCCTAGAATTATGCTGGAGGGCATGCTCCGCTACTGGGTATTGGACATCTCCTAGGCGGACAGTTCGTCTGTGTCCGTTCATGTGCTCAGCCAGTTTAGTTGTTGTCATACCGATGTAAAAGGCTGTGCAGTGCAGGCATGTCAGCTGATAAATGACATGTGTAGTTTCACACGTGGCCCTGCCTTGAATTGTGTGTGTTTTACCAGTAGCGGGGCTGGAGTAGGTGGTTGTCGGGGGATGCATGGGGCAGGTTTTGCAGTGGGGTCGGTTACAGGGGTAGGAACCGCTGGGTAGAGAAGGTAGTCTGGGAATATTGCAGGGTTTAACAAGGATTTTACAGAGGTTAGGGGGGTGACGAAAGGCAACTCTGGGTGGTGTGGGGAGAATTTTGTCAAGGGATGATCTCATTTCAGGGGTTGACTTGAGAAAGTCATATCCCTGGCGGAGTAATTTGTTGATGTATTCGAGGCCAGGATAATATTGGGTGACAAGGGGGATGCTTCTGTGTGGTCTGGGGATAGGAACATTGTTGTTGGACAGGGAGGAATGTATTGCTCGGGAGATCTGTTTGTGGACAAGGTCTGCAGGATAGTTGCGGGAGAGGAAAGCACTGGTCAGGTTATTGGTGTAATTGTTGAGGGATTCATCACTGGAGCAGATACGTTTGCCACGAATACCTAGGCTGTAGGGAAGGGAACGTTTGATGTGGAATGGATGGCAGCTATCAAAGTGAAGGTACTGTTGTTTGTTTGTGGGTTTGATATGGAGAGAGGTGTGGATGTGAGCATCAACAAGATGAAGGTCAACATCCAGGAAGGTGGCTTGGGTTTTGGAGAAGGACCAGGTGAAATTCAGATTCGAAAAGGAGTTGAGGTTATGGAGGAAATTAAGGAGTGTTTCTTCACCATGAGTCCAGACCACAAAGATGTCATCTATAAACCTATACCAGGCCAGGGGAAGCAGCTGTTGGGTCTTCAGGAAAGCCTCCTCCATGCGGCCCATGAAGAGGTTGGCATAGGACTGAGCTATCCTGGTTCCCATGGCCGTTCCCCTGATTTGTTTGTAGGTCTGGCCTTCAAAGGTGAAGTAATTATGGGTTAGAATGAAGTTGGTAAGTGTGATAAGGAACGAGGTTTTTGGAAGATCTTCGGGTGGGCGTTGGGAGAGATAATGCTCAAGAGCAGAGAGACCATGGGTATGTGGGATGTTTGTGTAAAGGGATGTAGCATCTATGGTGACAAGAAAGGTTTCAGGTGGGAGAGCAGTGGGAATGGATTTGAGGCGTTCTAGGAAGTGGTTTGTGTCTTTGATGTAGGATGGGAGTGTGCGGGTGATAGGTTGGAGATGTTGGTCTACCAGAGCTGAGATACGTTCTGTTGGGGCTTTGAAGCCTGCCACAATGGGACGGCCAGGATGGTTCTCTTTGTGGATTTTGGGTAATAGGTAGAAGGTAGGAGTACGGGGCTCAGGTGGAGTGAGTAAGTCTATGGGAGCCGTTGTGAGGCCTTGTGAGGGACCTTGGATTTTTAGGATTTTCTGCAGCTCAGTCTGGATGGAGGGAATGGGATTCTGGGTAACAGCTTTGTAGGTTGAGGTGTCGGAGAGTTGACGCAGTCCTTCTGCCACATACTCCACACGGTCAAGTACCACAGTTGTGGAGCCTTTATCCGCCGGGAGGATGACAATAGAGAGGTCTGTTTTCAGCTCCTTAATGGCACGGGATTCAGCTGGGGTGATGTTGGGGGTTGTCGGGATGTTCTTCAAGAAGGACTGGGAGGCAACACTGGATGTGAGGAATTCCTGAAATGAAATGTCTGCAAGGGATGGTTTTGGGGGAGGGGAGGAGGATCCCTTTGAGAAGTCGGTCGGAACTGTTCCAGACAGGGTTCAACACTGGGTCTAGTATTTTGGGGCTGTGTTTGGGTAGCGAAGTGATATTTCCAGTTGAGGTTCCGGGTGAATGAGAGGAGATCTTTAACCAGGGCAGTGTGGTTGAATTTAGGCGTGGGGCTAAAGGTTAAGCCTTTTGATAGAACAGATGTCTCTGGAGGAGAGAGGGATCTGGATGAGAGGTTTAGAACTGAACTGGGACTGGTGATATGTGGCATTTGACTGTGGTTATAGTTGAGATTTGGTCTGTGTGGGGTATGTGCTGGGATGGGGAGATTGAGTAGGGTGGCTAGGCTAGGTTTGTTGGCTATGAGGGGGGTTTGTTGAAGGTTCTGTTGTGGTTGGTGTTTGTGAGGGATAGGGAGAGGGACCGCACTTCTTAGGTGTTGCACTAGCACTGTGGATAGTTTTTTCAGGTGGTGTGTGGCATGGAACTCAAGTTTGCAGCTGGCTTCTAGGATGATGTTCATGAGTGTGTTCTCCAAGCAAGGGTTTGAGAGGTGGAGGACTTTGAAGAGAGATAGGCGCTGTTGTGAGTGGTGGTTACATGAAGTAGTGTAGAGATTCAGGACAAGTTGGGTAAGGGCTAACGATTGAAGGTTCTGGAACTCCAGGAGAGACTGGTGGAAGGAGGAATTGCACCCAGAGATGGGAATTTTTAAGGTAAGTCCTTTAGGGGTAATTCCAAAGGTTAAGCAGGACCGGAGGAAAAGTATGTGGGATTGCAGTTTGGCTACGGTGAATGCATGTTTCCGGAATGAATGTACACTCCTGGAAATGGAAAAAAGAACACATTGACACCGGTGTGTCAGACCCACCATACTTGCTCCGGACACTGCGAGAGGGCTGTACAAGCAATGATCACACGCACGGCACAGCGGACACACCAGGAACCGCGGTGTTGGCCGTCGAATGGCGCTAGCTGCGCAGCATTTGTGCACCGCCGCCGTCAGTGTCAGCCAGTTTGCCGTGGCATACGGAGCTCCATCGCAGTCTTTAACACTGGTAGCATGCTGCGACAGCGTGGACGTGAACCGTATGTGCAGTTGACGGACTTTGAGCGAGGGCGTATAGTGGGCATGCGGGAGGCCGGGTGGACGTACCGCCGAATTACTCAACACATGGGGCGTGAGGTCTCCACAGTACATCGATGTCGTCGCCAGTGGTCGGCGGAAGGTGCACGTGCCCGTCGACCTGGGACCGGACCGCAGCGACGCACGGATGCACGCCAAGACCGTAGGATCCTACGCAGTGCCGTAGGGGACCGCACCGCCACTTCCCAGCAAATTAGGGACACTGTTGCTCCTGGGGTATCGGCGAGGACCATTCGCAACCGTCTCCATGAAGCTGGGCTACGGTCCCGCACACCGTTAGGCCGTCTTCCACTGACACCCCAACATCGTGCAGCCCGCCTCCAGTGGTGTCGCGACAGGCGTGAATGGAGGGACGAATGGAGACATGTCGTCTTCAGCGATGAGAGTCGCTTCTGCCTTGGTGCCAATGATGGTCGTATGCGTGTTTGGCGCCGTGCAGGTGAGCGCCACAATCAGGACTGCATACGACCGAGGCACACAGGGCCAACACCCGGCACCATGGTGTGGGGAGCGATCTCCTACACTGGCCGTACACCACTGGTGATCGTCGAGGGGACACTGAATAGTGCACGGTACATCCAAACCGTCATCGAACCCATCGTTCTTCCATTCCTAGACCGGCAAGGGAAGTTGCTGTTCCAACAGGACAATGCACGTCCGCATGTATCCCGTGCCACCCAATGTGCTCTAGAAGGTGTAAGTCAACTACCCTGGCCAGCAAGATCTCCGGATCTGTCCCCCATTGAGCATGTTTGGGACTGGATGAAGTGTTGCCTCACGCGGTCTGCACGTCCAGCACGAACGCTGGTCCAACTGAGGCGCCAGGTGGAAATGGCATGGCAAGCCGTTCCACAGGACTACATCCAGCATCTCTACGATCGTCTCCATGGGAGAATAGCAGCCTGCATTGCTGCGAAAGGTGGATATACGCTGTACTAGTGCCGACATTGTGCATGCTCTGTTGCCTGTGTCTATGTGCCTGTGGTTCTGTCAGTGTGATCATGTGATGTATCTGACCCCAGGAATGTGTCAATAAAGTTTCCCCTTCCTGGGACAATGAATTCACGGTGTTCTTATTTCAATTTCCAGGAGTGTAAATAATGTGGTATAGGATTAGGGTACGTAATGGGTAACTGGTGGGTAGGGAAATTAAATAACTAAAGTTAAAATAGTAATCATAAGAAGGAATAAAACACGGAGGGAAGGACGAGAAAGAAAGAAATTGTGTTGGTAATGTTCAATACCAAAGGAAGACCACTAAATAAGAAAAATACGGAAAAAGTTGACCAGACCAAGCAAGTATGTCCAGATCAGGGGAAAAGAACACACGTTGCTCAAAAACTGAGATAGCGAGTGGCGAAAAAAAGATCGCGCATGCAGCAAAAAAGATCGTGCGTGCCGCAAAAAAGATCGCACGTGCCGCAAAAAATTCACGGGTGGTACAGAAATGTCCCAAAAAAAAAATTTTCCTGTGGCAGAGAAAGATAGCTAATGACACAAAATTATCGCCAGCAACACGGAATCGACGGAAATGGATGATACTGGTAGGTGTGGAAGAGATTGTTGGCAGTGATTGTTGGCTGGAGAACAGCGAATAACGAACGTTAAATCTGTGGAATGTTAAATAAATAAAACAATAAATAAAAAAGGAGAAGTGGACTATAAATGGAACAAGATAATAGGAGGAAAATGAAACTAGCACAGTTGGTGACGAAACTATTTATTTATGTATATATAAAACACTGAAGAAGAGAAAGTGTTTAGATGACAGATGTAAGTGATAGCTAACAAAAGGGACAAAACAATGAAGGATGTGGACCATATAGGTGATCTAAATGCCTCAGCTCAGTACAGCCGATAGATACACAAAAAACAGAACCGAAAATTTACGTTTCTAGCTTTCGGAACAAATGTTCCTTCATCAGGGAGGAGAGAGGGGAATGAAAGGGAAGAAGGGAAAGTGGATTCAGTTACTCACAACCCAGGTTATGAAGCAACAGGGAAGAAAAACAGGGAGGGTAGCAAGGATGGAGGCATGGTTGTCAGAGGGAAGCCAAAGATATTCTACTGTAAGTACTGTGCCAGCTTCAAACCAAAGAGGATGCAACAGAAGTAAAGAGGTATACAGTATAAAGATAAAAACAACTATGTAGGATGAATAGATGCGTGAATGGCTAAAGAGGAAAGGGAAACAGGAGAAGACTGAAGAGTGAATGGGAGTGAGGTTGTTTAACGTAGGTTCAGTCCTGGGGGATGGCGGGATGAAAGGATGTGGTGGAGTGCAAGTTCCCATCTCTGCAGTTCAGAGGGACAGGTGTTGGGTGGGAGAAGCCAAATGGCACTTCATCCAGACTGAGCTGCAGAAAATCAAAGGTTCCAAATGATTGGAAAAGAGCACAGGTAGTTCCAGTTTTTGAGAAGGGTCGTTGAGCAGATGCGCAAAACTATAGGCCTATATCTCTGACATCGATCTGTTGTAGAATTTTAGAACATGTTTTTTGCTCGCGTATCATGTCGTTTCTGGAAACCCAGAATCTACTCTCTAGAAATCAACATGGATTCCGGAAACAGCGATCGTGTGAGACTCAACTCGCTTTATTTGTTCATGAGACCCAGAAAATATTAGATACAGGCTCCCAGGTAGATGCTATTTTCCTTGACTTCCGGAAGGCGTTCGATACAGTTCCGCACTGTCGCCTGATAAACAAAGTAAGAGCCTACGGAATATCAGACCAGCTGCATGTCTAGATGAAGAGTTTTTAGCAAACAGAACACAGCATGTTGTTCTCAATGGAGAGACATCTGCAGACATTAAAGTAACCTCTGGCATGTCACAGGGGAGTGTTATGGGACCATTGCTTTTCACAGTATATATAAAAGACCTATTAGATAGTGTTGGAAGTTCCATGTGGTTTTTGGCGGATGATGCAGAAGTTGCAGCATTAGAAAATTGCAGCAAAATGCAGGAAGATCTGCAGCGGATAGGCACTTGGTGCAGGGAGTGGCAACTGACCCTTAACATACACAAATGTAATGTATTGCTAATACATAGAAAGAAGGATCCTTTATTATATGATTATATGATAGCCGAACAAACACTGGTAGCAGTTACTTCTGTAAAATATCTTGGAGTATGCGTACGGAACAATTTGAAGTGGAATGATAATATAAAATTAATTGTTGATAAGGCGGGTGCCAGGTTGAGATTCATTGGGAGAGTCCTTAGAAAATTTAGTCCATCAATAAAGGAGGTGACTTACAAAACACTCGCCCGACCTATACTTGAGTATTGCTCATCAGTGTGAGATCCGTACCAGGTCGGGTTGATAGAGGAGATAGAGAAGATCCAAAGAAGAGCGGCGCGTTTCGTCACAGGGTTATTTGGTAAGCGTGATAGCATTACAGAGATGTTTAGCAAACTCAAGTGGCAGACTCTGCAAGAGAGGTGCTCTGCATCGCGGTGTAGCTTGCTGTCCAGTTTTTGAGAGGGTGCATTTCCGGATGAGGTATAGAATATATTGCTTCCCCCTACTTATACCTCCTGAGGAGATCACAAATGTAAAACTAGAGAGATTCGAGCGTGCATGGAGGCTTTCCGGCAGTCGTTCTTCCCGCAAACCATACGCAACTGGAACAGGAAAGGGAGGTAATGACAGTGGCATGTAAAGTGCCCTCTGCCACACACTGTTGGGTGGCTTGCAGAGTGTAAATGTAGATGTGGAATCTGATAACAATCTATTGGTTATGAACTGTAGATTAAATCTGAAGAAATTGCAAAAAGGTGGGAATTTAAGGAGATGGGACCTGGATAAACTGACTAAACCAGAGGTTGTACAGAGTTTCAGAGAGAGCATTAGGGAACGATTGACAAGAACAGGGCAAAGAAATACAGTGGAAGAAGAATGGGTAGCTTTGAAGGATGAAATAGTAAAGGCAGCAGAGGATCAAGTTGGTAAAAAGACGAGGGCAATTAGAAATCCTTGGGTAACAGAAGAGATATTGAATTTAATTGACAAAAGGAGAAAATATAAAAATGCAGTAAATAAAGCAGGCAAAAAGGAATACAAACATCTCAAAAATGAGATCGACAGGAAGTGAAAATGGCTAAGCAGGGATGGCTGGAGGACAAATGTAAGGATGTAGAGGCATATTTCATTAGGGTTAAGATAGATAGTGCTTACAAGAAAATTAAAGAGACATTTGAAGAAAAGAGAACCACTTGCATGAATATCAAGAGCTCAAATGGAAACCCAGTTCTAAGCAAAGAAGGGAAAGCGGAAAGGTGGAAAGAATATATAGTGGGTCTATACAAGAGCAATGTGCTTGAGGACAATATTATGGAAATGGGAGGGTGTAGATGAAGATGAAATGGGAAGTATGATACTGCATGTACAATTTCACAGAGCACTGAAAGACCTCAGTCAAAACAAGGCCCCAAGAGTAGACAGCATTCCATTAGAACTACTGATAGTGTTGGGAGAGCCAGCCCTGACAAATCTCTACCATCTAGTGAGTAAGATGTATGCGACAGGTGAAATACCCTCAGACTTCAAAAAGAATATAATAATTCCAATCCCAAAGAAAGCAGATGTTGACAGGTGTCAAAATTACCACACTATCAGCTTAATAAGTCACAGATCAAAATACTAACATGAATTCTTTACAGACGAATGGAAAAATTGGTAGAAGCCGACTTCAGGGAGGATCGGTTTGGTTTCTGTAGAAATGCTGGAAGACATGAGGCAATACTGACCCTACAACTTACCTTAGAAAATAGATTAAGGAAAGGCAAACCTATGTTTCTAGCATTTGTAGACGCAGAGAAAGCTTTTGACAAATTTGACTGGAATACTCTCTTTCAAATTCTGAATGTGGCAGGGGTCAAACACAGTGAGTGAAAGGTTATTTACAATTTATACAGAAACCAGATGGCAGTTATAAGAGTCGAGGGACATGAAAGGGAAGCAGTAATTGGGAAGGGAGTGAAACAGGGTTGTAGCCTATCCCTGATGCTATTCAGTATGTATATTGAACAAGCAGTAAAGGAAACAAAAGAAAAATTCGGAGTCGGAATTAAAATCCATCGAGAAGAAATAAAACTTTGAGGTTTGCTGATGACATTGAAATTCTGTCAGAGGCAGAAAAGGACCTGGAAGAGCAGTTGAATGGAATGGACAGTGTCTTGAAAGGAGGGTATTAGATGAACATCAACAAAAGCAAAACAAGGATAATAGAATGTAGTCGAATTAAGTCGGATGATACTGAGGGAATTAGATTAGGAAATGAGACACTTAAAGTGGTGAAGGAGTTTTGCTATTTGGGGAGCAAAATAACTGATGATGGTCAAAGTAGAGAGGATATAAAATGTAGACTGGCAATGGCAAGGAAAGCGTTTCTGAAGAAGAGAAACTTGTTAACATTGAATATAGATTTAAGTGTCAGGAAGCCATTTCTGAAAGTATTTGTATGGAGTGTAGCCAGGTATGGAAGTGAAACATGGACGATAAATAGTTTGGACAAGAAGAGAGTAGAAGCTTGTGCTGGTACAGAAGAATGCCGAAGATTAGATGGGTAGATCACATAACTAATGAGGAGGTGTTGAATAGAATTGGGGAGAAGAGGAGTTTGTGGCACAACTTGACTAGAAGAAGGGATCGTTTGGTAGGACATGTTATGAGGCATCAAGGAATCGTCGATTTAGTATTGAAGGGAAGAGTGGAGGGTAAAAATCATAGAGGGAGACCAAGAGATGACTACACTAAGCAGATTCTGAAGAATGTAGGTTGCAGTAGGTACTTGGAGATGGTAAGCTTGCACAGGATAGAGTAGCATGGAGAGCTGCATCAAACCAGTCTCTGGACTGAACACCACAACAACAACAGTGATTAGTTCATTAACAACTTGCACAGTGCTTCGGCCCTTCCTAAATACATACTGATTGTGAAGAATAATGTTATGTTTTTTGTTATATTTTTCTAGTTGGTTACACACTACTCACTCAACTATTTTGGAAATAATTGGTAGTATTGATACTGGGTGAAAATTTCCTATCTTGTCTGCCCTTTTTGTGGATAGATGGAACTTTCGCATACTTCAGCCTGTCCGGAAAGCAGCCCTCATCCAATGACTGATTCATTATGTGACAGAGTTGTGGTGTGATATTATCACATCATGCCTTTGTTATTTTAGCTGGAACTTCATCCCAGCTCACTGATTCAAGATTTTTTGAGGATTTTATAATTTTAGCCACTTGATAGCAGGATACGTGTGTAAATTTGAATTCTCCTCACCTGTGCCGCATCATATTAGCACTTATGTTTGGAGAAGGGAGATCATAAATCTTGTCAGAATTTATAAAATACCTGTTGAATTCTTCGCATGTATGTCTGGAGTTTGTAATCATTTCCCAACTATTTCTAATTTATGATTAAAACTTTTTTGTTTTTTCAGCATCTATTTCACTCTTGAGAATCTACCATACAGCTTTTGATTTATTTGTGGCATCTGATATGTATTTATTGTTTGCCATTTGTTTTGCCTTTTTTAACTACTCTACCAAATATTCTTTTGTATATGTTTACATAGCTGATGAACTCTGCATCGTGGTTGCTCTTTGCTTCCATGTGCAGTTTCCTCTTTCTAATACTAGAGATCCTGATGTCTTCAGTTATCCATGAGTTCTTTTACAGTTTGTGTTATGTGCTGTTATGAAGGGGAAACATTCATTGAAAACTCCCATGAATTTTGATACAAAAGCATTGTAATTTGTGTTTACTGTGTACCGGTTGCTGAATGACCAGGTTTCATTTAGTCTTGAGACAAATGTATTCACATTTTGTTGGCTGAAGTTCCTGACTCATTTCACTGTTACACTTTTTATCTAAATTTGGCAATGAGATAAAAAGGGCTGAATGGTCCGATATACCTAATTCCATGATGAACTTTTCTGTAGCGCCATAGTTGATACTGCTCACTACGTTATCTATACATGTTGCAGAAGATGCTGTTATTCTAGTGTACTCACTAAAGTTTAATGTTAAGCCATTTGTAGATAACATGACCTTCAGGGAAACAGCAAACCTGTGATCAACTCTTACATTTATGTTGAAGTCAGTACAAATTATGACCTTTTTACATAACTTTTCTACCTGCAACCTACACAGCAAGGTTTCAGATTTGTCCAGAAATGCACAAGTAGCTGAATAGTCAGGGATATGACATATGCTAATAATTAAGATGCCATATTCTAAAAGTTCAATTCAGCAGCTTTCAAATAATAGCACCTCGTTCAAGCAATTAAAAGTCTGCCTGACTTCAAAACTTCATTGATTCTTCTACTAGAATGTATGATCCTCCAAAACTGTTTTTTCCACAAAAACTTGCTGCTAAATTATAACCTGAAAGTGAGTTTATCAAGTTTATAAATTCACTTTTAAGCCACTGTTTGTTTGAGCATATAGCTTTAACAGAACTTGTGTTCTCCAGCAGTACTTCTAGTTCATATAATTTGTTCGTCACTCCTACTGATAGACGGCTTATATTAAGGTGCGTTACGAAATTATTAGAAACTAAATGAAACAGAGAATCATTTAATTGGTCATCAAATGTGGCACCTGCCTGGGTCTTTAATTCTAAATTTCATTCCGTTATTTTGTTTCTTGTGGACCAAATTCCATGGGAATTGGTCCACTAGTTTTCCTGTGAAGGGTCACCCAGCACAATAACAGACTTATTTCTACTTTTGTTGTTGAGAGACATCTCTTCAAGAGCATTGCTTATGTTGGAAGCTAGCATCCTTTTAGTGTATTACCATTACAGTTGTATATTCATAAAAGTAATATTACTTGCGAAAGCAATAAACTAAAATTTAAACTGTCACCTACTCCATCTTAATACCAGACAAAAATTAAGATACCATATAAGTAGCCACAGAATAGTATTACATGAGAAAGATGCATTTAATGCTGAGCTGAAGCTAGCCAATACCCTACCTGATATCTCTCATCCCTTCCCATTAGCAATGAAAAGACCAACTAAAAATAATTTTACTTTGAAGTTCATTTTATTCCATAGGTGAGTTCATTATCTTTATGGAAAGTAGTTTTAGGTAATTCACAGCCAATCTAATAATAAAAAAGTTGTAACACTTTTTCTTATATATTAACAAATGAGAAATGTATTAAAATGTACAATTTATTGTAAAACAAAAAATTAGTTTCTAAATTATAAATTGATAAATTATGAGGCCCCAAATTGTTTTATATCTTCGGATTGTTTCCGAAATATTATGAAAAGGATAAATTGCTACTCACTATATAGTTGGCCCAGTTATGGAGTGCAATTGTACTTTTTTCTGACGTGCTTGCTTTCTTTTCCTTCCAAAACCTCTTCATCTTCTCACAGCGGTTTTTCTTACATTCTTCTGTCCATGTTCTCTTAGCTGTAACACTTGGTTTAGCTACAATCTGATGCTCGACAAATAAAATTTTGAATGCAGCTCTATCCTGTAGAATTTTGTTTGTAATGTCTATTTCCTGAAGATCTTTTTCAGATTGAAGTATGGTATCTAATTCTTTTTAACTTTCATTGAGAGGGCTAGGTAGAGAATTTTTGGTGAGTCTATTGTAATTCGTTCTGAGAAAGTGGCATCAAAATTCAATCTCCTTTTCCTAAAAGGATCCAAGATTTACTCTAAATTTTGATTTAACTCATTAGTCTTCTATCTCATACAGACTCCCTCAACACAGATTGGACCAAAAATTTGCCTTAGTATTTTTCATTCTGCTTTTCTGTGTCTTTAATTACTGATCTACCTCCAATGATTAGAATCTCTTTTTCATTTGGAAAATTGCTCCTAGGTATTTAAATTTGGACACCTGAAATATTTTACCAAACTATGTAAACATGGTTTGTCCATGTAGGTACCGAGGAAAACCTTCCATGTATTGAATTTTTTCGTAAGGCATTTTCAGTCCACTTTTAGCTGCTGTTTCATGGAGGTTTTTAAGTCAGTTAATTGCCTCTTCTCCATTGTTTGAAAAGATCACTAGACTGTCTGCATAAACTAGAAATCATAAATAAATATCAACAATTATGAAAAGAATAGATAGCTATTCATTGTGAAGATGACACTCTGAGCTGCAGACAGGCATAACAAAAAGACTGTTACACACTTAGTTTTCGGCCAAAGCCTTCTTTAAAAAAGAAAGGAAAACACACAGAACACACACACACACACACACACACACACACACACACACACACACACACAAGTAGGCACACCTCACACACATGACCGCTATATCTAGCCACTTTAGCTGGCCTGAGATAATGATCATATGTGCCTGAGGTGTGCCTACTTCAGAAACAGAGAAGGAAATGTTGAGCATGGGTGTAATCATTCTCCATGACAGCAGCCGCCCACATATCATCCATCAAACTGTCACTCTCCATGAAACGTTTTAGAAGAACATAAACATGCACCTAAGTGTGGATCTGGCACCCACTGACTACCATCTGTTGAAAGAACAGTTGGCCAGAATGCGATTCAACTCTAATGATGAGGTGAAAGATTAGGTTTAGTGCTTTCTCAAGGATATGATAGTGAGCTGGTATGACATGGCAATACAAAAACAATCATAGTGTCTACAAAAATGTGCCAACCAAAATGGTGATTACATGGAGAGATAGATAAATGTACAGCTTTTAAAATGACATAAATTAAATATTATGGAAAACAATTTCTTTAATTTATAAAAAAAGAGTTCTTACTTTGGTATTATCCTCACATATTACAAAATTGGTGATTCTAACATGGAATGCTAACGTTTAAAATAGTGCTGTATCTTTCTTATAGTTGTACATTCTTCACCGTGAGCTTTTAACATATAATAACTGGAATCTTAATTTTACAGGTGTTAAGAAGGTGTTCTGTGGTCATTTACATCGCAATGCTGGAGGATTCTACAAGGATATGGAAATAATTGTAACTTCTGCAATGGGAGGACAACTGGGTACTGATTTACCTGGATTCAGAGTTGTTAATGTCAAAAATGATGCTATCACCCATACTTATTTTGATCTTGATAATGTTCCAAAAGAAGTCACAGTGTAGCACAGTGTCAGTCTTAATGATAAGCTGTGTGAAGAGTTTGGATGAGACACACATTGCAGTGCATTTTGTGGCAACCTTTCTCCAAAGGCTTTGTCAATATATGTTGGAACATTTGCTTCTTTCTTTCTTTAAATAAGGTGAATTATTTTGATGTTGACAAATGTAATCCTTGTATGTCACTATAAAAAAGAAAAAAGTAAAGATTATAGGGGGGAAAAGTAAAACATATACATTAGAGAAAAATTTAAATTTTTTACGAAAAAGCAAAGTTTAAACATAATGTTAATGTAAACATTCTGTGATTTACTATTCTATGCACAACTTTTAACTTCTTAATAAGTTCATACAAACTGTTATCAAGGTAGTCTTAGTTTTATGTGATATCATTTCATTCATGTAAAGCTTCACTAGTGAACACCACAGTGTTATTGATCAGCAAAATACCTTACTTTCATCCTTTACACTTATGATCTAGATCTTCAAGCAAATTATATCTTACATTTTATTTTGATAACATTATGAATTAAAGTATGTGTTGCAATGGGAAGTGATGTAAATGCATTTTACAAAGGAAGTAATCACTGACCATGAAACCATGTGTTTTATCATGCATTATAATGCCATTACATACAGATCCTGTAGGCAAAAAATAAAAAGTACTATTTTATTTGTTAATTTATGCTTTGCAAGTTACTAGTTAATTTACACATTACATATTCATACAGCATATTCTTTCTCGTCTTTCACTGTGTGATTCTAAGGTGTAGGGAAGGGTACAGTAAATGGGCTGGAATGATAGCAAAATCTTTAAAGGGAGGGGGTGGGGGTTGGGTGGGGGGGGGGGGGGGCACTGAAACTCATGGAAGTGCTTCTTTTTTAGACTAATGATTCAGCATTGACTGAAATTAAGCTTAACGAGATGTCAGACAGGCAGGTACTAAAGATGTTAAAGTATTACAAGATTCTCGTAAAAGCACAATGAAAAATAATGTTCGTATATTGCATCAGAATATCAGGGGATTAAAAAACAAAGTAGATGAGCTTCTTGTTTGTTTAGAAGATGTAGAAACAGGATGGAATAGGAGTACTATACCTGTCTGAACATCGTATAGTCGCAGTTATGGAAAAGGTGAATGTAGGTGAGTATAAGCTTTCAGCACACTATGGAGAGAAAGAGGAGCTGCCATATAGGTTAAAATTTATCATAGTGCGAAAAATAAAGAAATCAAAAAATTTTGTGTAGCTCAACATATAGAAGCATGTGCATGTGAGCTTAAACTAAGTAATGGTACTTTTATAATTGTAGCTGTGTGTAGGACCCCATTGGGAAACCTTCAGCTATTTTTGAAAAATTTAGATTATTTGTCATGTTATATATCAGACAGATGGCAGCAAATGTTTGTGGGGATTTCAGCATTGATTTTCTGAAAGAGTCTGATAGTAAGCTTGACCTTGAAGTATTACTTGTTTCTCTCACTTTGATGTCATTAGTTTTTCTACTCAGGTACTACAGGAAACCAGTATGCTATAGATAATGTTTTTATAGACCAACATAAATTTAATCAAGTAAAAACTTTTCCTGTTAAGAATGGCCTTTCTGGTCATGATGCATAGCTAGTTATTACAGAGCTCCATACAGTAATGCAAAACAATCCTCCAAAATAGTTTGATCAATTACCTATTTAAGAACTGTAAATTTTAGGGAAAGCTTGCAACAGTTCGACTGGGATGAGGCATACATGAAACATGATGCTAATTTAAAAATTAACCTATTTCATGATACCTTTGGGAGTATATTTGAGAACTGTTTCCCTAAGAAAACAGTGAAACATTATAAGGATCCATCTGAGAAGCTGTGGATTACTAGAGGGATAAAAAATCTTTAAACAGAACAAACATTATAAAAACTAATGCACTGTATTAAGAAAAGTTGTTAGAAAGTCCAGAAGTATGTACATTATGTTTGAGATTAACACCTCCGATAAAAGATTAAAACAATTTGAAATATTATTAAAAGAGAAACAGAGCAACCAAGAGCACAGGAAGACTATGTCTGAGAGCTTAAAGGTGGGAGACAGGGTAATATGCAAGACAGAGATTATTACTAAAATGATGTTTTAGTTTAAGTAGTAATCTCTGTCTTGGATTTTACCCTGTCTTCAATCTTTGAGCTCTCAGATATTCAAATCTCATTCGATGCAGTTCCCAACGATCAGTCTTTCCTTCTCATCCCGTATGGTAAGTCTCACCTGGCCTGCTGTTCTGCGGCAACCTTTAAAATCAGCAGTGGCAGAACATTGCATTTCCATGGAACAATGGAATACAATAACACCAAAATTTTAGCACAGGTTTTCAGCTTCTGGGACTTTGTAATTAAAGAATCCATAGAAATGTGTCTTGCTGATAATTTAATGAATCGTGATAACGGCTTCCAGCTAGATAAAAATTGTAACCCAATTATTAAAATTATGCAGTCACAATGGAATTGACATGCTCAGTCAATACTCAGCAATTCGTTTGTTCTTACTTCAACCCCTGAGGGCAGCACACACAACCTGGCTGCCTCGTTCATGTCACCTCCTAACACATGGGCCGTAAACCACCAATATGATTTGCATGCACGGAATTCGCTATAAATACCAATGACTGCATCAGGTCTCTTGAGTACTTCGTCTATGCACCTGAGGATGGCTGGATGTCTCTGGGCCGAAATGTCGTGGCAGAATGTTGATGGGATCCAGCTGCAAACCTGAAAATTACTGGAAGAGGATCTAGCTGTTCATTAGAAAATGCAAGGCTGTGTATGGAAGGGAAAATACCTTATGCAATTTGATAAATTGAGATTGAACCCACCTCTCTTACTGAAATTAGGAAAATAATAAATTCACACAAAAGCAAAATCTATGGCATTTCCAACAGAGTGCTGAAAGCTTGTTTCCAACATATAAGTAAGATTCTCAGCCACATATGTAGTAGCTCCCTGAAATAGGGCATTTTTCCAGATAGACCGAAATATGCTATTGTTAAATCATTGCATAAAAAAGGGGATATGTCTGATGCTAACAATTACCATCCAGTCTCACTTCTGATACCTTTATCCAAAGTTCTTGAAAAAGTAATGTATTGAAGAGTAGCTTCACATATTCGTGTAAATGAAGTACTAGCAAAATGCCAGTCTGGTTTTCAGAAAGGCTTTTAAGCACAAAATGCTATATATGCTTTCAGTGATCAAATATTACATTCTCTGAATAATCTAAGATCACACATTGGTGTATTTTGTGATATCTCAAAGGCTTTTGACTGTGTGAATCGTTCTAGATAAGTGTAAGTGTTGTGGTATGAGTGGGACAGTGCGCTAATAGTTTAATTCATATTTAGCTAGAATAATGCAGAAGATTGAAACTAACAGTACAGATAGTCTGCAAAAATCAGCAGCAAAGTTACTTCTTTTTGCTGATGATACAAGTATAGTAATCACACCCAACAAACAAGAATTAGCTGAGGAAATTGTAAGTGATGCCTTTCAGAAAATTATTAAATTGTTCTCTGCTAATGGACTCTCACTAAATTTTGAGAAAACACAGTATATACAGTTCTGTGTAGTAAATGGCATAACACCATTGATAAATATATAATTTGAACAGAACTTTGTTGCTAAGGCAGAATATTCAAAATTTCTGGGTGTGTGCATTGATGAGAAATTGGAAGAAAGAAATTAATGATCTGCCGAAATTGTTAGATTCAGCTACTTACGTTATTAGGGTTATTGCAAATTTTGATAATAAACATATTAGTAAATTAGCCTGCCATTCCTATTTTAACTCACTGCTTTCATATGGCATCATATTTTGGGGCAATTCAACATTCAGAGAAAATATTCATTGCACAAAAGCCTGTAATCAGAATAATAGCTGGAGCCCACCTAGGATCACCTCACAGATATTTATTTAATGAACTCGGGATATTCACAGTACCTTTGCAATGCATATGTTACTTATGAATTTGTTATTAATAACCCATCCCAACTCAAAAATAATAGCCAACTGCATAGTTGCAGCACTAGATGAAAGAATGATCTTCACTGTTCTGGGTTAAATCTGGCTTTGGCACAGAAAGGGGTGAATCTTTGGTCATTTGCCAAACAGCATTAAATGTCTGACAGACAGCCGACCAGCATTTAAAAACAAATTAAAAGAATGTCTGAATGACAATTCCTTCTACTCAATAGATGAATTTTTAGATATGAAGTAGTAACTGTAAGAGAGAGAGAGAGAGAGAGAGAGAGAGAGAGAGAGGGTATGAAGAAAACTTATGTTAAACTGACATGTTCCCACTATGAAATGTCATATTCATTATCTATGGAACAAGTATTAATGTAATGTAATGTAGTGAAAAGGAAGGGAATAGTGTCTAGACTCCTCCACATAGAATTTCTCTTGGTATCACTTTCATTATTAATCTTCATTCTAATTGTATAAATAATACAACATTTGCACAGGTAACGAGAGAATAAAGTAAAGAACCAAGTAAAGTCTTAGAGGAGTACCGTATTTACTCGAATCTAAGCCGCACCTGAAAAATGAGACTCGAAATAAAGGAAAAAAATTTCCCGAATCTAAGCCGCACGTGAAATTTGAGACTTGAAATTCAAGGGGAGAAAAGTTTTAGGCCGCACCTCCAAATCGAAACAAAGTTGGTCCATTGTAATACGAGACACAATTTAGGTCGAATGAATGACGATGCAGCTACAGTAGTTTGGTTCGAGTCGTAAGCTTAGCAGTTAAGCTTTACCAGGTAGCCATTGCTATGCGTCAGGCGCTCCGTCCGTATTTATACGGGTACCCTTCCTTTCTCACGTGCTTCGTCTGGTTTGAATCAATTGCTTATTTTGCTTTGATCTGATAAGTGCCGTTTTCTTTGTGATAGGTGTTTACGTCACTCTAAGCTGAAAATGCATTACTGTACTGTGTCATGCATTGTTTGTCGCATTCTGATAGTGCGTGTTTACGGCCTGTCGCCGCTCGCGGCATGGCTTGCTTTTGTGCGCGCTACCGCCGCTTACAATTAAAAAAAAGAGAGAGATCGTCTCATTAGCGAAACAATGGCAAGAGATTGCTATTTGTTGTTACTTACACTGCTGCTTTCTTTGATAATAATTAATAAGAACCAAATAATAGACTGCGTATGATAGAACATGTTCTGAACGAGAGTTGGGCGAAAATTGTTCTCCGTTTGAAAATCTTTGCGGCCGCTTCTTTAGTACATCAAATTCTGCACAGAAATTAGAGTCATCTTAGATTTAAAAATCTAGTCAGTTGCCGTGCTTCATTTATGACTGTATCACTATTGGCCATAAGAATAATACAAATATAAACATGACACGATATTTTTATTTATTTATTTATTTTGTATATTCTTCCGCGTTTGCTGTTGTCTCACTCTAGTTTCGTAGTTTATCAGGCAGACAAGATTTAAATGAGATAGCAGCAAACACGAAATAATACATGGCAAAATGTTTATATCCGTATTCTTTCTTATGGTGAAGAGAATATTGCAAGTGATTCACATTTCGTCAGGTTCCTATTAGCAACCATCTCTTCTCACAGCTAGGAAAAAATTCAGAACGTAGAGTTGGCCATATTGACAAACATCCCAAACAGTCTTGCTTGTCGGATTTTCGTAGTACATTAAAATTCTGCTACATTCGAAGATGAACAATACGGAATTTGTATTTACTTCGTTGGATAATGTATGAAAATGCAGTGGTCGAAACTCAGGGCGGAAAAAAAGCTCGTCTTCCATCTTTTTTTTAAATTTATTTACTGACGCAGAGGTTTTGGCGCCAGTATTTATCTTTGTGCCTACAAACCATGCCTGTGTAGCGCTACATATATTCGACGGCAGAAGTTAGTTGCGGCGGCACCTACCAACATTTTTTAGAACTTCCGCATGCTTTGTACTCGATTCTAAGCCGCAGGCGATTTTTTGGATTACAAAAACCGGAAAAAAGGTGCGGCTTAGATTCGAGTAAATACGGTATACGAGGCTACTTTGGCTGTGGTACTGGGTCATGGTAGCCGTGTCTGTCTGTGGTTTGTTTTTTTGTTAGCTTCAAAAAAGGACATAATCCAAAAGCTTAGCAATTAATTCAATCTTGTATAGTTGCCTGCTGAATACCAAAAACTTTGGTTGTGTGGTGAGTGGTTACTTTTATTTCTTCTGTGATGATGCATATAATAAAAATGTATGTATGTATGTTTCACCGGATCCCGTCAGATCACCGAAGTCAAGCGCTGTCGTGCTGGGGTAGCACTTTGAGGGGTGACCATCCGGTCTGTCCAGCGCTGTTGGCAAGCAGGGTGCACTCAGCCATTGTGAGGCAAACTGAGGAGCCACTTGATTGACAAGTAGCGGCTCCGGTCATGAAAACTGACAATGGCTGGGAGAGAAGTGTGCTGACCACATGCCCTCCATATCTGCATCCAGTGATGCCTGTGGGCTGATGATGACACGGTGACCGGTCAGTACCGTTGGGCCTTCACGGCCTGTTCGGACAAAGTTTAGTAGTTAGTTATGTATGTTTCACTTCTCCTTTTAAATCACTTGACCGAATGCAACCAAACTTGGTACACACTTGCCTTACTGTCAGGCAAGAATCACTGTTGGGGTAAGAACCACCTACCTGTCATAGTTCAGGAGATCTGATGTCATAAACAGTGAGATGAGTGAAAACTGCCACATCGTGTCTGACGTTTAAATTTATTACTTCTGTGCTACTAACTATTCACAATAAATTTTGCATCCAGTATCCACATATGCTGCTAAATGCACATATAAAATTATATCATGGTACCACATACAGTTCAGGAGATATGATGTCATAAACACTGAGATGCATGAAAAACTGGCACTTTGGCCATGATGTTTAAGTTTATTACTTCTTTGCTACAAACTTTATTCACATTATATTTCAAAGACGGTATCCACATATGCCGCTTACTGTATCTGCACAAACATATCATTGTAAGGCATGTACTTATAGAGGTATGACCTCATAAACACAGAGATGCGTGAAAAAAGGTCGCATCATGCATAAAGTTTTAATACATTTGTTCTTTACTACTAAGGTACTCCTACAGTCAAGTCAACTTAAAGAAACCCCTGATACCTGGCAGTGCCTTTGACACCTTTCACATGTGAAGTGCAAATGGCTGTAGGCGAACTCAATAGCTGTCTATAGAGCTCTTGATATTTGCAATTCGTATAGTATTGAAAAAGATATAGAACTGTCAGGTGTAGAGCTTACAGATCTAAATGTTTATATAATAGCACTTTACAGGTCACCTTCTGGCAACATAGGGACTTTCTACAAAAATCTAGCACCAGTAATAGAAAATCTAAGTAAAAGAAAATCATATAGTGTTCTCATATGTGGTGACTATAATATAGATTTTCTCTCAGAAAACTCTAGCTATCTAAGCATTAAAATTTTTATGAACAGCTACAACCTAGACCTAATGGTTAACACTCCAACCAGGATAACAAATCACATTACCACTTGTCTGTATCAAGTAGCAAGCAGTATAAATTGTACTGTATCCTCCGTCAAACTAGGATTTTCAGACCACAATGCATTAATTATGCAGGTCTGGTTGCAAAATAACAGTCACGAACACAATAAAATCACTGTACAGAGGAGAAACTTCAATAAAACCCAAATGCATACTTTCCTCTTTGATATACAAAATGAAAACTGGCAAAATGTATATGACGCTCAAACAGTAGACAGCAAATATGAAGCATTCTTGGATATTTTCTGTTATTATTTTAATTGCCACTTTCCCTTACAAACAAAATGTATCAACAAAGATAAAAAACTCTCCAGCTGGATCACCCCAGGAATCATTAGATCATCACAAAGAAAAAGAGAACTTTTTTATATTAGCAAATCCAAACTAAGCAGTAGTGAAGCATTTAAGTCATACTTTACTCTATACAAAAAGATATTAAGGAACATAGTAAATGCAGCCAAAAAGCTACAGAATGATAACTACCTCAAATTGTCATCAAATAAGAGCAAAAGCATGTGGCAACTTATTAATATGAATTCTAATAGAGGAAAACAACTATAAATTGATATTAGCTTAAAAATAAATGGAAAATTAGTCTCCAGTGGGAAAGAAACAGCAGAGGAATTCAATAACCACTTTACAGAAACAGTAGAAAACCTGGCTAACCATCTTAAAAATAGCTGTCCCTTACAACTAGAACCAAACTTAGGCTTTGAGACTCTATTTTTAAGGCCTACATCTGAAATTGAAATAGAAAAGATACTTCACAGCAAAATTTTAAAAAAATCTTCTGCTGGACAAGATCAAATTCCATGCTTCCTCCTTCATAATTGCAGTAACTTTATCAGTAAACCCCTAGCCCACATAATAAACTTCTCATTCCTGGATGGTGCATTTCCTGGTATGCTCAAAATTGCAAAAATTATACCTGTCCACAAAAAAGGAAGCAAAGAGGATCCCAGTAATTATCGACCCATTGCACTGCTTTCAACTTTTAGTAAAGTATTTGAATATATAATGGCCACCAGAATCATGTCCTTTCTAGACAAAGAAAATATCCTGTCACCTGCTCAGTTCGGCTTCCAAAGCAAGAAAGCAACAATATGAGTAACAGACAACAGTTAAATTATCTTACTAAGTAGAAATATCTACAAGTTAATATACAGCTTATTACAAGTAATTAAAATATTGTGGTACATAGTTCACACAGCAGAATACATAGGCCTATATGAGATACAGACAGAATATAGATAAGATACAATATTAAATTATCTTACTAAGTAGAAACATCTACAACTGAATAAACAGCTTATTGTAAGTAATTAAAATTTTGTTTCAAGAAATTCATGTATGGAATAGAAACAGTGATTTAGGAGCAATTCCTTTAATTTAGTTCTCATTATTTTTGGGTTTTTGCTTGTTTTTATGTCTGTTGGGAGGTGGTTGTATATTTTAATGCCCATACATTTTAACCCCATTCACATATAATTTTGTGTTGTGGGCTATAATTTGTAACTGTGTTTTGTTCCTTGTGTCGTGTGTGGCGGTCTGCATTTCTGTCGAGGGTGTCCAAGTGCTGTACTGTAAAACAAGCTAGTTCCAATATGTAGAGGCATGGCAGTGGCAGGATTTTTAACTGTTGAAATAGTGGTTTACAGTGTTCAGTTCTGTTTTTACATTTCATTATTCTTACTACTTGTTTTTGTAACTTGAAAATTGTGAGAGTATCAGAGCTCTTTCCCCAGAAGATTAGGCCATAGCTCAAGACAGACTCAAACAGGGCATGGTACACCAGCTTCAAGGTATCTACACTGGCTGTGTCTTTTAGTGATCGTAATAGATAGCAGGTTTTACTAAGCTTTTGTGACAATGCCTCAATATGTGGTTTCCAATTTAGTGTGTTACTGATGGTAAGTCCAAGAAATTTGGTGTCCTGCTTGTACGTAATGTCATCTTTGCCGATAACTATAACTGCATTGAAGGGGGTTAGATTTTGTCTAGTATGGAAGTTCATGCTTACAGTTTTTTGAGTATTTATGAGTAGTCTATTTGCTACAAACCACGATTGTAAATGACAAGTAGTTTCATTAACTGCATCTTGCAATGTGTCACCTCTACTGGTTATCAGGATGTTTGTGTCGTCCGCATACAGAAAGGAGCTGGCATTTGGTATGTGTTCTGGGAGATCATTTATGAACAATATGAAAAGAACAGGGCCAAGGACAGATCCCTGAGGGACGCCATTTGTTGTATGTGGTATATCTGACCTGCAGTGCCTGAATGTCTCTGATTTTCTTATTTCTACATATTGCTTTCTTTGACTAAGGTAGCTATGGAACCAGTCATGGGCTGCACCTCTAATCCCATACTTAAGGAGTTTCATAAGCAGCAGCTTGTGGTCGACCATGTCAAAGGCCTTGGACTGATCAAGAAATATACCGACAGCAGGTTGTTTATGGTCAAAAAAACGTGAGCATTTTTCTAGAAATGCATACAGAGCATGTGTGGTGGACCTATTTTTCCGAAATCCATATTGGGAAGATGTGATTATGTTGTTAGAATTTAGACACATTTCTAATCTAGTTAACATACAGTATTCAAATATTTTTGAGAAGGCAGATAGTATAGCAATTGGCCTATAGTTTGTCATGTCCGTTTTCTCTCCCATCTTGTAGAGAGGTATAATTTTAGCAAGTTTTAGCTGGTTTGGAAATGTTCCCTCTAGAAATGAGGTATTTATGGTATTTGACAGGGGTCCACTGATTTAATTTGAACACTTATGAAGTAAGAAGCAGGGTATCACATCATGCCCCGCAGAATAAATCTTTTTGACCCTTTTTTTTAATAATATCTTCAATTTCATATGGTGTTGTAGGAGATAGGAAAAAGGAGTTCAGAGGAGTATTATTTTTGAGACAAGAGTGTGCAGTGTTTGGAGAGTCAGTCAGGAGATTTGTGGGAGGAGAGTGAATAGTATTTGAAGACTTGGTTAGGAGATTTGTGGAAATTTCTGAAAAATAGCTGTTGAATTTATTGGCAATTTTATGTGCATTTTCAGTCTTTTGTCCTTCTATATTTAGTGTGATTTTATCCTCTATCCTTAACTTTCTACCAGTCTGTTCATTTACTATACCCCAGATGGTCTTACATTTGTTGGAAGAGCACCTAATTGTTTTATCATTATGAGCTTTTTTAGCCCATTTGATAACTCTCTTGTATGTGTTTTTGTAATTTTTATAGTATACCTTGAACTCTGGATTTGCCACTGTCCAGTTTGCTAAGTCTGTGCAGCAGCCTCATCTTTTCTTCTGAATGGAGTTAAATGTATGGGCATTAAAATATACAACCACCTCCCAACAGACATAAAAACAAGCAAAAATCCAAAAATAATGAGAACTAAATTAAAGGAATTGTTACTAAATCACTGTTTCTATTCCATACATGAATTTCTTGAAACAAAATTTTAATTACTTGCAATAAGCTGTTTATTCAGTTGTAGATGTTTCTACTTAGTAAGATAATTTAATTATTGTATCTTATCTATATTCTGTCTGTATCTCATATAGGACTATATATTCTGCTATGTGAACTATGTACCACAATATTTTAATTACTTGTAATAAGCTGTATATTCACTTGTAGATATTTCTACTTAGTAAGATAATTTAACTGTTGTCTGTTACTCATATTCTGTCTGTATCTCATATAGGCCTATGTATTCTGCTATGTGAACTATGTACCACAATATTTTAATTACTTGTAATAAGCTGTATATTCACTGGTAGATATTTCTACTTAGTAAGATAATTTAATTATTGTTTGTTACTCCTATTCTGTCTGTATCTCTTATATGTATTCTGCTATGTGCAGTGCACACCACTGTCATCTCTCATCACACACCACCTTTTTTATATTTTGTCTATATATCCTGTATGTATTCTGCTATGTGAGTTATGTACCACTACTGTCATCTCACATCATATACCATCTTAACATAATTTTCAAATTGACTTGTCCTATATCATGATGTGCTTTGCTGTACAAATTGTATGATCTACAGGACCAATAATAAATCAAATCAAACTGATGCAATACAAGAATTTCTAGATCATGCACTGGAGCTTGTGGACAAAAAACTCCCAGCCATAGGTATCTTCCTAGATCTAACAAAGGCCTTCGACATGCTTAATCATGGCATACTTTTGCAAAAGATGCATTCCTATGGAATAAGAGGAAATGCCTATGACTGGTTTAAAAGCTATCTGGAAGATCGACAGCAGTATGTCGAATTAAATGAAACTAAGCTCTCAGGTACAGCTAGCACTGTACATTCCTCCATTCATACCATAAAGCAAGGCGTTCCCCAAGGCTCCGTCATGGGCCCCTTGCTGTTCTCACTTGACATAAATGACCTTCCTCACAGCCTACCAGACACGAAAACCCTTTTGTTTGCTGATGACACCTCTGTACTCATATCTGCGCCCGAACAAATTCTCCAATACGTCGATGGCTTCAAAGTAACAGGCTGCTTCTTAATGCAAAAAAGACAATTGGAATAACCTTCCACACTGCCCAAAACAGAAATCCATTACTACCAACTATATCACTGGAAAAAAATAATGTTAAACTTGAAAATGAAATAAAATTTTTGGGGGTCACTATTACTGATACGCTCACATGGAAAAGGCACATTGACGTTACCAGCACAAAACTTAGTAAAGTATGCTTCATGATTAGATCAATAAGGAACATCACTAACACAAGTACCCTAACCACAATGTACCATGCACTCTTTCACTCTGTACTTAACTACGGAATCATCTTCTGGGGCCAAAATTCTGAATCAATTAAGATATTCAAACTGCAAAAGAAGGTAGTCAGAACAATTATGTTAAAAAAACAGAGACACTTGTAAACCATTATTTAAGAAACTAAATATTTTGCCCCTCCCATGCCAATACACACTAGAATTATTATTCTTTACCAAAAAAAGTATCAACAAAATTAGCAAAAATATGGATTACCATGATTATGACACAAGATCAAAAACCTCTCTAAGAATACTTCCCCACTCAACAAAACTGTACAGTGATGGTGTCAAGTGCATGGGAATAAAATTATATAACCATCTTCCAACTTTTATACAAGAAATCCAAGAAATAAATAAATTCAAACAGACAGTGAAATCTCTTTTAATAAAAGACTGCGTTTATACCATCCAGGAATATTTGGAATCAAAATTGTCTTTGTGCACGATAATGTATCAAAGCTGAATGTTGTTAAGTCAATTTTGTCACATTATGTAACAATTCTCTGTAAAGCTGTAACTTTAAGTAACATAATTTGTAGGTAATGTAAAATAATCATTCTTCTGTGTTCTTGTTTACTGTTTTAGACTCCTGTAAATTGTATATTTGTATTGACTTATCCCATATCAGTTGTACAAGCCATTGTACTGAATTGATGTATGGGACAAATAAATAATAAATAAATAAAGCTATGAAGAGATGTTGCCGTAGAGACATGACTAAAATTGTGTTGTAGACATGTGAAGCAGACGCGCCCAGTATGCAGAACTATCCGGGATCATCTCATACCAAATGTACTGCAGGAGTATATATAAAGTTTCATTTCTAATATATAATTGGCAAAATGAATATCTCGGCAGTGTGGTCACAAAACTTCTACTATACAAACACAACAGGAAACTCACAACACATATTTTCCAACATTGCCATCATATCACAGTAGAGTTGTTACAGTCACTTGTCCATTACTACTTTTGAATTTTGTTGAACCTGTCTAGAAATACTGAGCCAGCTATGATTTCATTTATTTATTAAAATGACAAAGAAGAAGAAAAAAATTAATAGTGGCATAACAGGATATAAATCTTATAAGACATTAGCTTTTTAGTAAGACATGGAAGTTAAGTTTATCACTAAAATCTCAAAGACAATATGATAGTTAAATGTTTATTCAGGAATAAATAACCCGTACTAAGTATTGAAAGAAAAGCTGAAATGTGGAAGGAATATATAGAGAGGCTATAAAGGTAAATGAGCTTGGAGAAATCATAGAAAGGGAAGAAGAAATATATGAAGAGGAGATGGGCAATATTACTGCAAGCAGAATTTGACAGAGCACTGAAAGACCTAAGTTGAAACAAGTCCTTTGGAGTAGACGATATTTCCTCAGAACTGCTGATATCCTTGGGATGGCCAGCCATGACATAACCTTTCCATCTGGTGTGCAAGATGTATGAGACAACGGGAGTGCCCTCTGATTTCAAGAAGAATGTAATTCCAGTTCCAAAGAAAGCAAATGCTGACATTTGTGAATGTTACCAAAATGTCAGATTAATATGTCATGGTTGCAAGATAGCAGGACAAATTATTTACAAAATAATTGAAATACTGCTACAAACTCTCCCCAGGGAAGATCAATTTGGGTTCCAGACTAACGTTTGAACCTGTAAGACGGTGCTGATGCTCTGACATGAAAGTTTTGGTAATGTTGACTGGAATACAATCTTTAAATTTCTGCAGGTAGCAGGGACGAAATATAGGGAGTGAAAGACTATTTACAACTTGTACAGAAACGAGATACCAGTTATAAGAGACGGATGGAAGCAGTGGTTGAGAAAGAAGTGAGACAGCATTGTAGCCTATTCCCAGCACTATTCAATCTGTACATTGGGCAAACTGTGAAAGAAAGCAAGGGGAAATTTGGAAAGGAAATTAAAGTTCAGAAAGGAAATTAAAGTTAAGAGAGAAGAACTGTTTGGTTTGCCAGTGACTTTTTAATTCTGTTGAAGATAGCAAATGACTTGGAAGTGCAATTGATTGAAATGCGTACTTTCCTGAAAGTAGGGTATAAGATGAACATCAACAAAAGCAAAACAAGTGAAAAGAAATGTAGTTGAATTAAATGAGGTAATGCTGAAGGAATTAGATTAGAAAATGGGGCACTAAAAGTAGTAGATGAGTTATGCTATTTGGGCAATAAACTAATTTCTGATGGCAAAAGTAGAGAGGGTATGAAATGTAGAATGGCAGTGACAAGACAAGTGTTTCTGGAGAAGAGAAATTTGGTGCCACCACTCAGCCAACCTGATATAAGTTTTCTGTGATTTCCCAAAATTACTTCAGACAAATTGCAGGATGATTCCTATTATAATGCCACGGCAGACTATCTGTCCCATCCTCCTCAAACTGGATGTGTAAGTATGTAAATTCATGTATGAAGAAATATGTACAAAGTAAAGCTGTGAGTGCTGGTTGTGAGTTGTATCATTATAACTCATTTTTGGTAGAGAAATTTGCCCACAAAAGTCAAGAGGTTCCAATTTTGAGTCCCAGCTCGGTACACAGATTTAATCTGCCTGGAAGTTTCAGTTCTATGTTATGCAATCTTTATATTGAGCAAGCAGAAAAGGAAAGCAAGGAAAAATTTTTGAAGTGTTATTTAAGTCCAGTGAGAAGAAATAAAAACTTTATGGTTTGTCAGTGGCTGGTGCAATTCTGACAGAGATGGCACGTACTGTATAAATGAGAAATGTTGTTAGTAAAAAGCTTGAAAAGTTCTTGAACAATTTTACTCAAATCTTACTCAATGATCTAATAAACATTCAGATGGACATAGACTGCCTATTTTAGTATATATGGTGCGTAAATACCCGGGACATAGTAAAAAATTTGAAATGTCTGTGACCAATTTACTTCAAATTTTTGAACAATACTCTAATAAATGTTTATATGGACATAGACTACATATCTTTTAATACATGTGGTATATAAACATCCATATACTATATAAAGGGTGTAAGTTGTTGACAAAAATCTCAAAAAGTTTGTGAGCTATTTACTTCACATTTTTACATGACACTATAACAAAAATTTGGACACACATAGGCTATATCCTTTTTAATATAAGTAATTTACTAATATATACATCATATAATGGAGAAACATTGTTAGCAAAAATCTTGAGAAGTTCTTGACCAATTTACTTCAAATTTTTACACTATTCTCTATTACATTCAGACAGACATAGGCTACATATTTTTGTAAATTTATGCAATATATAAATATATGTATGTATAATATATAAAGGAGAACCTTTGTTAGCAAAGCTCTTGAAAGTTCTTGACTGATGTACTTCAAATTTTTATACATTACTCTAATAAGTATTTGGATGGGTGTAGGCTATAAATTTATTTAATCAACATGGTACAGTTTTCTGTTACAACTGACAGTGAGAGAAAATGATGCTGTGGTGTGAAAATGTGTGGTTTAATTTTCTTTCTTACAGTCAATTTTAGCTACGATATTGGGGTTTTTAAACCATTAGACAAATTGTTTCTCCTATATTACTCCTTATATAAAATATTAAACAAGATTTGTATACACAACAATGTGCTGTTCCATTGTCCTTTTTATTCCTCACCATTGGTTTTAATAGAAAACAGGAAAGTGGTGTTTATGGCTTATCTGCTTATCATTAGAATACTGCTATGGAATCTGAGTCATCTGAATGCTACTTGTTCACAGATTAAAACCATGTGAAATACTGTCATTGAAGCTACTATCCTGACAGAGCCAACACCTGGAGAGGTCTCTCTATACACCAAGTACCAATGATACCAAACTATTTACCCTTTCATTTTAAGACACTTCAGTTCTCAGTCAAGGTTTACTTCGCAACACCAATGAACAAGGCTCAAACTCCATGAAAAGATTGAGGTGGACAGATAGGGGGGGGGGGGGGGGGGAGGGGAAGAAATGCAGATAGAGTGTGAGAAGGAGGAGATGGACAGAGAAAGAGAGGAAGGAAGAGAATGACAGAGAGAGTGAGGAGGAAGAGGAGATGGACAAAGAGAGAGGGAGATGGAGATTAGGACACACATCCAATTCCTATAATTATTTAGCCATTTGTGAAGCATTGCTGTGTTCAATAGTAGGTTATAAGATGAATATCAACAAATGTAAAACAAGAGTAATTAAATGTACTCAAATTAACTAGGGTTATACTGAAGGAATTACATTAGGAAATGAGATGCTATAGATACTACACAAGTTTGCTATTTGGGCGGCAAATAACTGATGATGGACAAAGTAGAGAGAATATATGTACTGGCAACAGCTAGAAAAACATTTCTGAAAAAGACACATATGATAATGAATACAGATTTAAGTTTTTGGAATTTTTTCCTGAAAGTATTTGTCTGCAGTGAACCATTATATCAAAACTAAATGTGAACAGTAAACAATACAGGCAAGAAGAAAATAGAAGATTTAGAAATGTGGTGCTACAGAAGAATTCTGAAGATCCAATAGGCAGACAAATAACTAATGAAGAGGTGCGGTATCGAAACAGGGTGAAAATAGATTTATGGCACTTCTTAAGTAAAAGAAGGAAGACAGTGATGGGACACATCCTGAGGCATCATAAATAGATAATTTGGTAATAGAGCAATGTTGTGTTCTAAATTTCTTTTTTTCATGATTTGGTTCAGTGCCTCTTCGTTGGTTATCTGATCTATCCAACTAATCTTCAGCATTTTTCTATAGCACCTCATTTCAAAACCTTCTGTTCTCTTCTTGTCGGTAATGTTAATCACCCATGTTTCACTTGTGTACACTCCATAAAAATACTTTCAGAAATGACTTCCTGACATTTAAATCTATACTCGATGTTAACAAATTTTTCTTCTTCAGAAACGCTTTCCTTGCCATTGCCAGTCTACATTTTATATCCTCTCTACTTCGACCATCATCAGTTATTTTGCTCCCTAAATAACAAAACTCCTTTACTACTTTAAGTGTCTCATTTCCTAATCTAATTCCCTCAGCATCACCCGATTTAATTCGACTACATTCCATTATGCTCCTTTTGCTTTTGTTGATGTTCATCTTATACCCTCCTTACAAGACACTGTCCATTCCGTTCAACTGCTCTTCCAAGTCCTTTGCTGTCTCTGACAGAATTACAATGTCATCAGCGAACCTCAAAGTTTTTATTTCTTCTCCATGGATTTTAATACCTACTCCGAACTTTTCTTTTGTTTCCTTTATTGCTTGCTAAATATACAGATTGAATAACATCGGGGATAGGCTACAACCCTGTCTCACTCCCTTCCCAACAACTGCTTCCTTTTCATACCCCTCGACTCTTATAACTGCCATCTGGTTTCTGTACAAATTGTAAATAGCCTTTCACTCTCTGTATTTTACCCCTGCCACCTTTAGAATTTGAAAGAGAGTATTCCAATCAACACTGTCAAAAGCTTTCCCTAAGTCTACAAATGCTAGAAACGTAGGTTTGCCTTTTCTTAATCTTTCTTCTAAGATAAGTCGTAGGGTCAGTATTGCCTCACGTGTTCCAACATCACTACGGAATCCAAACTGATCTTCCTTGAGGTTGGCTTCTATCAGTTTTTCCATTCGTCTGTAAAGAATTCGCGTTAGTATTTTGCAGCTGTGACTTATTAAACTGATAGTTCGGTAATTTTCACATCTGTCAACACCTGCTTTCTTTGGGATTGGAATTATTATATTCTTCTTGAAGTCTCAGGGTATTTCGCCTGTCTCATACATCTTGCTCACCAGATGGTAGAGTTTTGTCATGACTGGCTCTCCGAAGGCCGTCAGTAGTTCTAATGGAATGTTGTCTATTCCCGGGGCCTTGTTTCAACTCAGGTCTTTCAGTGCTCTATCAAACTCTTCACGCAGTATTGTATCTCCCATTTCATCTTTATCTACATCCTCTTCCATATCCATAATATTGTCCTCAAGTACATCGCCCTTGTATAGGCCCTCTATATACTCCTTCCACCTTTCTGCTTTCCCTTCTTCGCTTAGGACTGGGTTCCCATCAAAGCTCTTGATATTCATGCAAGTGGTTCTCCTTTCTCCAAAGGTCTCTTTAATTTTCCTGTAGGCAGTATCTATCTTACCCCTAGTGAGATAAGCCTCTACATCCTTACAATTGTCCTCTAGCCATCCCTGCTTAGCCATTTTGCACTTCCTGTTGATATCATTTTTGAGACGTTTGTATTCCTTTTTGCCTGCTTCATTTACTGCATTTTTATACTTTCTCCTTTCATCAATTAAATTCAATATTTCTTCTGTTACCCAAGGGTTTCTACTAGCCATCGTCTTTTTACCTATTTGATCCTCTGCTGCCTTCACTATTTCATCCCTCAAAGCTTCTACTGTATTTCTTTCCCCCATCCCTGTCAATTGTTCCCTTATGCTCTCCCTGAAACTCTGTACAATCTCTGGTTCTTTCAGTTTATCCAGGTCCCATCTCCTTAAATTCCCACCTTTTTGCAGTTTCTTCAGTTTTAATCTACAGTTCATAACCAATAGATTGTGGTCAGAGTCCACATCTGCCCCTGGAAATGTCTAACAATTTAAAACCTGTTTCCTAAATCTCTGTCTTACCATTATATAATCTATCTGATACCTTTTAGTATCTCCAGGGTTCTTCCATGTATACAAACTTCTTTCATGATTCTTAAACCAAGTATTAGCTATGATTAAGTTATGCTCTGTGCAAAATTCTACCAGGCAGCTTCCTCTTTCATTTCTTAGCCCCAATCCATATTGACCTACTATGTTTCCTTCTCTCCCTTTTCCTACTGACGAATTCCAGTCACCCATGACTATTAAATTTTCATCTCCCTTCACTACCTGAATAATTTCTTTTATCTCATCATACATTTCATCAATTTCTTCGTCATCTGCAGAGCTAGTTGGCATATAAACTTGTACTACTGTAGTAGGCGTGGGCTTCGTGTCTATCTTGGCCACAATAATGCGTTCACTATGATGTTTGTAGTAGCTTACCCGTACACCTATTTTTTTATTCATTATTAAACCTACTCCTGCATTACCCCTATTTGATTTTGTATTTATAACCCTGTATTCACCTGACCAGAAGTCTTGTTCCTCCTGCCACCGAACTTCACTAATTCCCACTATATCTAACTTTAACCTATCCATTTCCCTTTTTAAATTTTCTAACCTACCTGCCCGATTAAGGGATCTGACATTCCATGCTCCGATCCTTAGAACGCCAGTTTTATTTCTCTTGATAACGAGGTCCTCTTGAGTAGTCCCCGCCTGGAGATCCGAATGGGGGACTATTTTACCTCCGGAATATTTTACCCAAGAGGACGCCATCATCATTTATATTAGATGTTAATATATTTATCTTTTCCAGAGTATCAAACAATGGAAACTCCAGGTAGGAATATCAACAATGTAGGAAAAGACAGATTGCTACTTACTGTAAAGAAGACACATCAGGTCGCAGCATGGCACAATTAACAGACACTCGCGTAAAACTTTCGGCCACAGCCTTCATTAGTAACACACATGCGCGCTCTCTCTCTCTCTCTCTCTCTCTCTCTCTCACACACACACACACACACACACACACACACGACTGTAAGCTCCAGCATCTCGGGCCAGAATGCAACTATAACATGGGATGCAAGCAGCAATCTGGCGGGGGTGGGGAAAGAGAAGGATAGTGTACGGATGGGGAGAAAGACGAACGGTGTCTGGTGGAATGGAGCGTGCAGGGACTAGACTGCCAACAGGTGCAGTGTCAGGAGGTTGTGGGGCAGGGAGGTGGAGAAAAAAGGAGAAGAGTAGGGAGAAATGGGTGGATGTATTGGTAGAGAGCTGCAAATAAAAAGGATGGGGATGAGAAGGGGGAGGAGATGACAAGACAGAGGAGGTGGAGAGTGTGGGAACAGCATTTTACCTTAAGTTGAGGGTGGTATAATTATGGAAGTGGAGAATGTGTTGCAAGGATAACTCCCATCTGTGCTGTTCAGAAAAGCTGACGGTGGAGGGAAGGATTCAGATGCTCAAGTAGTGAAGCAGCCATTGAAATCAACTGTGTTATTTTCATCTGCATGTTGTGCCACAGGGTTGTCTACTTTGCTCTTGGGCACAGTTTGGCAGTGGATGTTCATCCTGGTGGACAGCTGGTTGGTAGTCATACCAGTGTAAAAAGCTGTGCAATGATTGCAGCAGAGCTGGTAAATGATGTAGCTGCTTTCACAGTTGGCCTGGCCCCTGATGGGGTAGGATAAAACTGACAGGATTGGAATAGGAAGTGCTGGGTACGTGATTGGGCTGGTTTTGCACCTGGGTCTTCCACAGGGATACAATCCTAGTGGCAAGTGGTTGGAACTGGGAGTGGCATATGGGTGGACTAGGAAGTTGTGGAGGTTGGGTGGGCAATAGAACACCACTTTAGGAGGCTGGGAAGTATCTTGGGTAGGACATCTCTCATTTCAGGGCATGATGATAAGTAATCAAAGCCCTGGTGAAGAATGAGGTTGAGTTGTTCCAGTCCAGAGTGATATTGGGTGATGAAGGGGACACTCCTTTGTGGCTGGTTCTTGAGGGTGGTGGGAGGATTGAGGGTGTGAAGTATAATGGCATGGGAGAGCCATTTGCCTACTAGGGCTGGGGGATAATGCCTGTCTGTGAAGGACTTCTTGAGACCCTCAGTGCAGTCCCCGGCTGGCCAGGATGTATGGGAGGGATTTTTTGGTGTGAATGGGTACTGTTGGTGGTTTTAATGTGGACAGAGGTATTACGGAGCCTTCAGAGAGGAGGAGGAGGAGGAGGAGGTCAACATCTAGGAATGTGGCACACTGGGTTGAGGAGGACCACGTGAAGTGGATGGGAGAGAAGGTGTTGAGGTTGTGATGGAACAAAGACAGGGTGTCTTGGCCCTGAGTCCAGATCATGAAGATATCATCAATGAAACTGAACCAGACTAGGAGTATGGTTTTGGAAGGCTAGGAAGGTCTCCTCTAGATGGCCTAAAAAAGGTTGGCATAGGAGGGTTCCATTCTGGTGCCCAAGGCTGTGCTGCGGATATATACTTTCCCTTCATATGAGAAGCTGTTGTGGGTTAGGATGAAGTTAATAAGATGTATAAAGAATGATGTAGTGGATTTGGAGTCTGAAGGATGTTGGGAAAGGTAATGTTCAATAGCAGTAAAACCATGGGCATGAGGAGTGTTGGAGTAGAGGGAGGTGGTGTCAAGAGTGATGAGCAGGGGTCCAGGAGGTAAAGGGGCAGGGATGGTGGAGAGTCGAAGAGGGAAGTGGTTGGTGTCTTTGATGTGGGAGGATAGATTATGAGCAATTGGTTGGCGATGATGGGCAATGACGGCCGAAATTCTTTCAGTGCGGTACAATAACCAGGCACAAGGTAGTGTCCAGGATTGTTAGATTTGTGGATTTTGGGGAGCATGTAGAAGGTAGGTGTGCGGGGTGCCGTAGGGGTGAGGAGTGAAATGGATTTATGGGAGAGGTTCAGGGAAGGGCCTAAGGCTTTAAGCAGGGATAGGAGTTTGTGTTTTACTTCTAGAATGGGATCGCTCTGGCAGAGTTTATAGGCTGAGGAGTCAGATAATTGGCAGAGGCCTTCTGCCAGATAGTCGCTGCAATTCATAACAAGACTGGTGGAACCTTAGTCTACAGGTAGGATGATTAAGTCAGAATTTGTATTGAGGTTGTGTATGGCTGCTCTTTCTTCTGCGGAAAGGTTGGTGTTTTTAGGAAGGGACCTGAGAAAGGATGGAGGGGCTATGTTGGAGGTAAAGAATTCGTGGAAGGTGACTAGCAGGTGATTAGGTGGGAGAGGAGGAGAATCACGATTGGATGGCGGTAGGAACTGGAAGGGGCAGGATTCAATGTTGGAATGTTTTTGGTTGGAGGTACTGGCAGCAAAGAAGTGCTTCCATTGCAGGGATCGGGAGAAGAAGAGTAGGTCTTTGACTAGTTCAGCCTGGTGAAATTTGAGTATAGGGCTAAAGGTGAGGTCTGTGGATAGGACTGAATCTTCTGTGGGACTGAGGGTTTTGGTGGAAAGGTTAATAACAGTGTTACATGAATGTTTTTACTCTGTGTTTGGTGAAGAGTTGGTAGGGAGTTTTGGAGGTGTGTGGCAAGTTGAAGAAGTCAGTTTGACAGGGTTTAGCTGCTATGAGGGTGGACAAGAGGAACACTGTGGGTATGATATGGGTTACAGGGTTTGTACACTTTTTAAAAGTGCTTTATTTTTATACTGTGCAATAAAAGTCCTTATAAGTGTTTATTTCAATCTTTTTTTTTAAATCATTGTCCTTATAAGTCCTTATTTTTGTCTTGGCAATTATATTCAAACTTAAAAAAACGATTATTTTGTTGAAGTTAAAAAAGTGAATAAAAAAGGACTGCATGTATAGGTTGAAGGCCGAAGCAGTTATGAGCTTCACTCAGCTGTGTGACATGTAGGGCAAGAGGGATAAGGCTATCCTTGCATCAGGAATGTAGAATTGAGAGGGGGTATGATTACATCTACATCTACATCTACATCTATACTCCGCGAGCCACCTTACGGTGTGTGGCGGAGGGTACTTATTGTACCACTATCTGATCCCCCCTTCCCTGTTCCATTCACGAATTGTGCGTGGGAAGAACGACTGCTTGTAAGTCTCCGTATTTGCTCTAATTTCTCGGATCTTTTCGTTGTGATCATTACGCGAGATATATGTGGGCGGTAGTAATATGTTGCCCATCTCTTCCCGGAATGTGCTCTCTCGTAATTTCGATAATAAACCTCTCCGTATTGCGTAACACTTTTCTTGAAGTGTCCGCCACTGGAGCTTGTTCAGCATCTCCGTAACGCTCTCGCGCTGACTAAATGTCCCCATGACGAATCGCGCCGCTTTTCGCTGGATCATGTCTATCTCTTCTATTAATCCAACCTGGTAAGGGTCCCATACTGATGAGCAATACTCAAGAATCGGACGAACAAGCGTTTTGTAAGCTACTTCTTTCGTTGATGAGTCACATTTTCTTAGAATTCTTCCTATGAATCTCAACCTGGCGCCTGCTTTTCCCACTATTTGTTTTATGTGATCATTCCACTTCAGATCGCTCCGGATAGTAACTCCTAAGTATTTTACGGTCGTTACCGCTTCCAATGATTTACCACCTATGGCATAATCGTACTGGAATGGATTTCTGCCCCTATGTATGCGCATTATATTACATTTATCTACGTTTAGGGAAAGCTGCCAGCTGTCGCACCATGCATTAATCCTCTGCAGGTCCTCCTGGAGTATGTACGAGTCTTCTGATGTTGCTACTTTCTTGTAGACAACCGTGTCATCTGCAAATAGCCTCACGGAGCTACCGATGTTGTCAACTAAGTCATTTATGTATATTGTAAACAATAAAGGTCCTATCACGCTTCCCTGCGGTACTCCCGAAATTACCTCTACATCTGCAGATTTTGAACCGTTAAGAATGACATGTTGTGTTCTTTCTTCTAGGAAATCCTGAATCCAATCACAAACCTGGTCCGATATTCCGTAAGCTCGTATTTTTTTCACTAAACGTAAGTGCGGAACCGTATCAAATGCCTTCCTGAAGTCCAGGAATACGGCATCAATCTGCTCGCCAGTGTCTACGGCACTGTGAATTTCTTGGGCAAATAGGGCGAGCTGAGTTTCACATGATCTCTGTTTGCGGAATCCATGTTGGTTATGATGAAGGAGATTTGTATTATCTAAGAACGTCATAATACGAGAACACAAAACATGTTCCATTATTCTACAACAGATTGACGTAAGCGAAATAGGCCTATAATTATTCACATCTGATTTATGACCCTTCTTGAAAATGGGAACGACCTGCGCTTTCTTCCAGTCGCTAGGTACTTTACGTTCTTCCAGCGATCTATGATAAATTGCTGATAGAAAGGGGGCAAGTTCTTTAGCATAATCACTGTAGAATCTTAAGGGTATCTCGTCTGGTCCGGATGCTTTTCCGCTACTAAGTGATAGCAGTTGTTTTTCAATTCCGATATCGTTTATTTCAATATTTTCCATTTTGGCGTCCGTGCGACGGCTGAAGTCAGGGACCGTGTTACGATTTTCCGCAGTGAAACAGTTTCGAAACACTGAATTCAGTATTTCTGCCTTTCTTCGGTCGTCCTCTGTTTCGGTGCCATCGTGGTTAACGAGTGACTGAATAGGGGATTTAGATCCGCTTACCGATTTTACATATGACCAAAACTTTTTAGGGTTCTTGTTTAGATTGTTTGCCAATGTTTTATGTTCGAATTCGTTGAATGCTTCTCTCATTGCTCTCTTTACGCTCTTTTTCGCTTCGTTCAGCTTTTCCTTATCAGCTATGATTCGACTACTCTTAAACCTATGATGAAGCTTTCTTTGTTTCCGTAGTACCTTTCGTACATGATTGTTATACCACGGTGGATCTTTCCCCTCGCTTTGGACCTTAGTCGGTACGAACTTATCTAAGGCGTACTGGACGATGTTTCTGAATTTTTTCCATTTTTGTTCCACATCCTCTTCCTCAGAAATGAACGTTTGATGGTGGTCACTCAGATATTCTGCGATTTGTGCCCTATCACTCTTGTTAAGCAAATATATTTTCCTTCCTTTCTTGGCATTTCTTATTACACTTGTAGTCATTGATGCAACCACTGACTTATGATCACTGATACCCTCTTCTACATTCACGGAGTCGAAAAGTTCCGGTCTATTTGTTGCTATGAGGTCTAAAACGTTAGCTTCACGAGTTGGTTCTCTAACTATCTGCTCGAAGTAATTCTCGGACAAGGCAGTCAGGATAATGTCACAAGAGTCTCTGTCCCTGGCTCCAGTTCTGATTGTGTGACTATCCCATTCTATACCTGGTAGATTGAAGTCTCCCCCTATTACAATAGTATGATCACGAAACTTCTTCACGACGTTCTGCAGGTTCTCTCTGAGGCGCTCAACTACTACGGTTGCTGATGCAGGTGGTCTATAGAAGCATCCGACTATCATATCTGACCCACCTTTGATACTTAACTTAACCCAGATTATTTCACATTCGCATTCGCTAATAACTTCACTGGATATTATTGAATTCTTTACTGCTATAAATACTCCTCCACCATTGGCGTTTATCCTATCCTTGCGGTATATATTCCATTCTGTGTCTAGGATTTCGTTACTGTTCACTTCCGGTTTTAACCAACTTTCCGTTCCTAATACTATATGCGCACTATTTCCTTCAATAAGAGATACTAATTCAGGAACCTTGCCCTGGATACTCCTGCAGTTTACCAATATTACGTTAACTTTTCCTGTTTTTAGTCTCTGAGGACGGACGTTCTTTATCAACGATGATAATGTCCTCTCTGGTAAGCCGTCAGGTATTTTATCGTTTCGCCCAAGGGGGGGTCCCTCTAACCTAAAAAACCCCCGTGTGCACGCCACACGTACTCTGCTACCCTAGTAGCTGCTTCCGGTGTGTAGTGCACGCCTGACCTGTCTAGGGGGGCCCTACAGTTCTCCACCCAATAACGGAGGTCGATGAATTTGCAACCATTATAGTCGCAGAGTCGTCTGAGCCTCTGGTTTAGACCCTCCACACGGCTCCAAACCAGAGGACCGCGATCGACTCTGGGCACTATGCTGCAGATATTAAGCTCAGCTTGCACTCCGCGTGCGATGCTGGTTGTCTTCACCAAATCAGCCAGCCGCCGGAAGGAACCAAGGATGGCCTCAGAACCCAAGCGGCAGGCGTCATTCGTTCCGACATGTGCTACTATCTGCAGCCGGTCACACCCAGTGCGTTCAATAGCTGCTGGAAGGGCCTCCTCCACATTACGGACGAGACCCCCCGGCAAGCACACCGAGTGCACACTGGCATTCTTCCCCGACCTACCCGCTATTTTCCTGAGGGGCTCCATAACCCGCCTAACGTTGGAGCTCCCTATAACTAATAGGCCCGCCCTCTGTGACTGTCGGGAACTTGCCGGAGAATCGGCCACTGGCCCAACAGGCGAGGCATCCTGTGGTGGCTCGGAAACGATGTCATCACCACTAGGAAGCACCCCGTACCTGTTGGAAAGGGGTAAGGCAGCTTCCACGCGGCCAGATCCCACCTTCGCCTTTCGGCCAGGCACGCGCGAGCCCACCACTGTCCGCCATTCACCCTGGAGTGATGGCTGACCGGTAAGATGCTCACTGCCGGAAGACGCAGCGACATCAGGGGTTCCATGTGATTCCAAGGCCACCGAAGTAGGCATAGGTCTCACCACAGTTGCCCCAACGCCACTACGAGCCGACGCCTGCGCCTCGAGCTCGATGAGCCTAACAGACAAAGCCTCCACCTGCCCCCGAAGAGTGGCCAATTCTCCTTGCGTCCGCTCACAACAACCACAGTCCCTACACATGACTATGTTTACCCTACTCTATACGGTGACAAATTCCCAAGATAATCTTCTGATGAGCTACTCTGATAATCAAGAAACACTCACTGAAATACGAGACGCGAAAACTATGCTAGGTTTTCCCAGAAAAACTATTTAAAAGCTAAGCGCAGCAAATAAGTACAAAAACGCTTTATACAAACAGTACTCGCTGCTGCTGGTGCTCTCGCACACACAGTACTGGCAACTGACATTGTTTCATGTATGTAAATTCATTACTGCAATGCTGGTAGTGGGAGATACTATATGTTGGCAGCAATGGCAAGGGAAACTTAACTAAATAATACACCTGTGACAAGAAAATAACGTTGGCAAAGTATCAGTCTCTGATTTATTGGTCATCCCTACTTGTAAGACATGTCTGATGAAAACACTACAGAACAGGTATATTTTTAAAATAGTGATTAAAAAGCCTGGAAACTGTGTGTTTAGCCAACTGTGGCCACAACAAGAAGAGTATAAACACTGGCTAGTGCTACTGCAAGACATTCACAAAGGGAAGTGTAAGATTTGCATAAAGGACATTGGTAAAGTGATGATGGGGGAAGCAGCATTAAAAGTGTAAATGAAAGCTAAGTGCTATTTCATGTTTTATGTAACTTGATTTGAATGACTTGACTTGATGGGCTTAAATACACATGTTATACATTAAATCGTGAATGAGTTGTTAACACACTTCATCTGTACCTTCAGGGATGATAACATATTATGAAAATGGTTAAAAGTATTCTTGAAAAATCTCCATTGCAATAGTCCTTTGTTCATAATTCAGCCTGTCTTGATCCAAAAGTTATTCTTGAAAATAGAGACACTTGCAAGAAAAAGATGAAATTAATAATGAATAGTCTGATTGAAAGTGGCCATGATTTGGTGGGAAATCACGATTCCCTCCTAGTGGTGTTTGGAGATTTTGTACAGCAAACTGCATATCAAGAATGTAGAGATTTTGACATTAAAATTTCAGTATTAGATGACATTCTGTACAAGAATATGTATTCAAGAGGTTTCAAAAAAATCTGGAAGGTTCGCAAGGAGATTTCAATGTACTGACATGGTCAGGGCAACCTCAGAGAATGGATTCTCAATCAACTAGGCTGTAGAAGTAAGGAAATTGAAAAAAAAAGCTCCTCTGTTTTCCGTGTGGTAAGTTAAAGACCACCTTAAAAATTTTGCAGGGGAGTGCAAAATATACAAATTACTAAGGGTTTGTTGGAGCCTGCATCTTCTGCAAGAAAAAAATACATGGCTTATCGTGAGGAATAAAAACAAGTGTAGAAGACCAAGACACAACCAGAAAGGAACTGCAAATTGCAGAGCAATTGGAAGGTTTAAAGCAGAAAATTTGCATCTCAATTCTGACATTTCTTCATTACACAAATCAGTTGATGACCTTTCAGAGGTTGCAGAAAAGACAATGATCTCTCTTACTGCCCATAATCTAATGCACTAAGGAAAAAGGGTCATAAAAAGAAAGACGTTCAAGCATTAGGAAGCCAGATTAAGGGAAAAGTTGATGGAACTTACTGTTTTTTATCTATACTGTCACTTTTTTAATTAATTAATTTATTTTTAGAGCTTATAAGTTTTTCTTATCGACAATTCGTTCACAGCTTCATTAAAATTTGTACACTTGAAATTACTTTTATGTTTGATTGTATGATAGAAACTGCAGAGAGGACTATAAAATGTTACACACTTACTTTAACTACATTAATAAGATAAAAGTTTATCGAAGATCAAGCAGCCGTGCAATGAAGAATATTGTTGGTAAGTTTTTAAAGAATTTGCCTTATTTCTGTTGAATTTTATTGTAGTGATACTACGTTGAAGTTATCATCTATTTATGCATGTTATTTTATTCTTGACCTCACTACAGAAATGAGTGCAACTATTGTCAGTAAAGAAAAGGTGCTGAAAAGTCTTTATTTTTTATTGTGTGAATTTAGTACAAACCCTGGGTAGGATAGCAGTGACCCGAGGTGGCAGTAGGATGTCAGCAGATTGGATAACATATGGAGATGGTGTCTGACATGCTCCTGCAGGCAGTCGTCAGTTTATATCCTCTCAGTTTCTGCCATCATCAGTTCTTTTGCTACCCAAATATACAAACTTGTCTAGTACTTTTACTGTATCATTTCCTAATCTAATTCCCTCACTACCAACTGATTTATTCAACCAACTCCATTACTCTTGTTATACTTCTGTTGATGGTCACTTTCCATTCATTCAACTGATCTTCCAAATCCTTGGACTTTAATAATCTATCCATATTTCTCTTTGGTTTCCTTTATTGCTTGTTCAGTGCACAAATTGATAAACATGTGGGGTAGGCAACAGCTCTGTCTCCCTCCATTCTTGACTACTGCTTTCCTTTTGTGTCCTCTGATTACAATAAAAGTGTAATAATACCTGATATAACATTACAGTACAAAACGGAAACAAAAAGTTAATTTGAAAATATGAATATCCTTGTTAAAATATAAACTGCTAATGATATGTATATCTTAATTATCTAAATTTTTCTCTTATTTAAATCATTTTTCCTCATTTTAGTAATTGTAATATTACCTACATTATTTTAAAAAAAGCATTCTTACCTACATTATTTTTAAAAAATCATTCATTGCCATTAATTTTTTATTGATATCACTTTCAATCCAGATAACCATTCTTGACTCATTTTGTAAACCATCAGCATACTTCCACTCCCCCCTCCCCTTGTCACTTCAGTTTCAGAGGTACTAGATACATTAGGGTGTCTGTGCAGACATCATGGTAATTCGATACCATTGAGCTACATTTTCAACTGAATCCATAAGTGTTTCATTTCTAAGATGTTCAACACATGTGGTTGATTTTTAACAAAGGTTGCATTGCCCTGTATGCATATATAATTTTCTTATCTATTGGAAACTACATGCTGTCACTCTAAATCTAATTACTGGTTCTGATAAGTCTCACCTTTTGTATCCCGCCTGGAAGGCTGTGTGTGGGTCTGCTCCTGAAATCGGTAACATGGGCCGAATGTAGGAAGCAAGTAGGAGCAGATGAGGTAAAGCTTTTGGTACTGCAAATACAGATAAAGCACCTTTACTAGTGTATAAGCATATGCAAACATATTAAATAACTTAGGTGATGAGTATGTAGGTGCGACGTTGTAGACCCAAAGTAACTGATGCAGAGTCTCTATAGCAAGCTAAGCTCATTGAGCTCCACAGTGTCAGCCAGAGGGCACTGTGGTTGGCGTCGATCATCTGCTCTCGTAGTGCCAAATTAGCACCTACACTGCGCCGGCGTAGCTATCGATACCACATCACCAAAGTGCTTATTTACCATTTTTATTCATTTGTTAAAAAGTTTATATTATTTTTCCCATCTTTCGCAGATGATTACTGTTGAATAAACTCAAACCTGTATGTATTGTATGTAATATACAACTTGTCAAAAAGCAGCATTCTACACTGGTCTTCAGCTGTTCAATAAGTTCCACACAAGTATAAGTCTACAGAATACAATACACAGTTTTGTAAGCTATGAAGTCTTATTGGGTGTGTTATTGTTTTTACTGTACAAAAGAGCAGAACAGTAAATCTGCTGGTTATAATTAAGTGAAGCACTGAACTGTTCTGTACTGAAACAACAAATCTTATATAAACTTATTGTGATGCATCGTAAACCACAACCTAGCCAATGCATTTTTTTTTCGTTGAACTTCTGAGGCACACTGTATAATGCCAGATAACATGGACCACATAAATTAATGTTGAAAGGTTCATCAAGCAGTTTGTTGACTCATGCTTTGATATTAGCCATTTCTATCAGGGCCATTCATAAGATGCCATATGTAACTCCACAGTCCACATTCACCAATTCTAGGCCTTAGGAGCTACGAGGGCTATCCACAAAGTACATTACGTTTTGGAATTAAAAATAAATAAAGTATTGGAATTTTTTTTTATTATATACAGATGAAAGCCACACTTAAATACTTCTTTTCTACATAGTTGCCATTTAAATTAAGGCACTTATCATAGCAATGGACGAGCTTGGAAACTCCTTCATCGTAAAATTCGGCCGCTGCGCCTTCAACCACGTGGTTACTTCTTCTTGAAGCTGTGCATAGCCAACCACTTCTTAATTGCTGGGAATAAGTGGAAGTCGCTCTGTGCCAGGTCGGGACTGTACGGCAGATGAGGAAACAACTCCCACTTAAAAGATTCGAGAACTTCACGAGTGGCATTTGCCGTGTGGGCCCGGGCGTTGTCGTGAATCAGCAAGATCTTTGAGCCCAACTTTCCCCCACGCTTGTTTTGTGTTGCTCTTCTGAGGTTGTGCAGAGTTTGGCAATACCTTTGAGAGTTTATTGTAGTGCCTCTTTCCAGGAAATCCACAAAAATCACACCTTTTCTGTTCCAAAAGACAGTCGCCACGTGGTTGAAGGCGCAGGTGGCCCAATTTTACGACGAAGGAATTTCCAGGCTTGTCCATCGCTACGATAAGTGCCTTAATTTTAATGGCAACTATGTAGAAAAGTAGTATTTAAGTGTGGCTTTCATCTGTATATAATAAAAAAAAATTCCAATACTTTATTTATTTTTAATTCCAAAACGTAATGTACTTTGTGGATAGCCCTCGTATATTGAATCTGTCTCATATTTTGCATTGAATTCCTAGTTTTGATAACAATGATGAAGGATTCAGTTTTCTTTTTGGGATCTGTTTACTAATATATTTCTTATTGATAAGTATTATGCCTTTCAATGACGTGCATAGATGGTGTTGTACCTCCCAGCTCAGCACATTGGATCAGTAGCCTCAGTGTGACCTTGGAAGTAAATACATAATAAGTTTTAAATTATGCCACCGTAGCATGCTATGATGGAGAAATGTATAGATGTTCTCCACTATTTCAAAAAAAAAAATGGTTGTATCTTGATTAGCTTCGATAGCATCTTTAAGGAATAAATTTAAATAGTGACTTGTATAATGGACAAGTGTATGCTGACCATTTCATGCCCAGAGCCACCAATAATGCATAGTGTGGGGCAGTAGCAGGCAGTGGAGTGAAAAGTATGCAGCTTACTTTTCAGGAAGTTCATGGGCCAGAATTAGCAACACACAAATTAAGTGACTTATGTTTGTAGTCTTTCATACTGATTACAATGTAAATGGCCAAAAGTGTTCTGTTTGTCAGAGAAATCACCTGTGTGACTTCTTTCATACTGTTCTCCTCCCTACACAATTGTTTGCAAGAAATTCCATGGACTGTGTTTTCTTCTGGGGCAGACAACCATAGCTTAGCAGTCTATGTACACCTGACCTTTTCCTTCCATTAATGGATGGAGTATTGGTGGCCATCAAGCACCTGACGTATATCTGTCAGCAGCTGTGAGCAGTTAGCACAATCTGAATGGATCAAAATCCATTTGGCGTGTTTTAAGAGAACTACTTCTGGATAAAGGTACTGATCACCAACACAGTTAAGGATATTTCTAAACATACACTGATGCATGCCACATATTCCACTTTTCTTTCCCATTTTAATTACAACTTCTTTACTTGTCTTTCATTTGGGTGCCAGAAGATCCTTATCCTTGGGGTATTGCAAAGGTTGCCTCGGCCTAGTTACACCTCTGCTTGATTTGAACATTCTGAAAATCTGGTCTTATAGTTTCTGAAAGTAAACAAAAATGACATGCAATTCCAAACAAAGAAAATTTATTAGAACATATTAAGAAATAATGTAAAGTTACATCAGTAACTTACAAACCCAAGATGTAAGGGCTAATGTGACTTTTTTATCTAATGAAAAAGCTAATGATAAGGAATCCTTTGATTCTTCATATTTCAATACTTCTATTGATGTTCAGACATGGTGACTCAAAAAAAGTTTGTAGTGTAATGCTGTTTCCTTATGGTGGGATAACAAGAGGGACTCTGTTATTGATTAGCTGAGATGGGTGGAAAAGGGTGATAGTTTTCAACTTTATGCATGTTACACATTTGAATAATGGCATCACTTTTGAAGTTTTTAATCTTTGGTGAAACACCTCAAATTGGTTGATTTACAATATGTGCCTAGGTCTTCACAATTTTTATTAAAAATTATACTGGAACTTCATATACACCAGATGTCATTTTGAATTTTTAGTGCTTCATTTGCCCTTACTACTGCATGTTTACTGGTTGGAACTGTCCTCATTGCTGTATGCATCTGGTCAGCTCCTTTGGAAAATGCCTTTTCAAAATTTTTCTAGAGAGCAAAAAGAAAGTATTGTAAGCATCTATAGTAGTTGTTTGTGGTAACATTACTGATAATAATTCATTACTTCTTTGACTATTGATAAAGTTGCACAGTTTTTCACAGAGAAATTTGCTTTCTAGGTAAGAAGTGTCTGTATCACTGTAAAAGTGTGAATAGTGAAATTAGTACAGTGTGGTCAGATACTCCTAATAATTCTGTTTTGTGGTATCTAAATTTGAAAAGATCTTGTATATAAAACTTCCCGTTGTATTGTATCAAAAGCAAAATTCACTCAAGGGGAGGGGGAGGAAGACAGAAAGGTAGGGTGACGGGGTAATACTTTCCTACAGGAGGTGAAATATTTAGTACTGTTGACAGACACACATAACAAACCACTTTAACTTTCACTACAATTTATCATTTTTGAGGAAGGTTAAAAAGGATGAGCAGGTCACTCAAACCCAGAGATGAAAGGAAACCACCAACGGTGAGGACAAGGAGAGACCTGCATAAAGATTCCTCTCTCAAAATCGCATGGCGGAGAGGAATCTTTATGCTGTTTTCAGCACAGTTTTGTACCCTCACTCCCACAACTTAGTCTTGGAGGACAATTGCCGTGACATATTTTCATTATTTGCTGTGATGAAAAAATGTTAACAAAGAATTTGATGCACAAAGAATGACCCATGTGATGAAGATGGTGATAATTAAAGTGACAATTTCACCATCATATGTTATTTTGCGGTGTGTGGTGAAGCTGAAAATTACCAGAATTACCTAAGAATGAACACTGAAATATATGACGGTTTACTGAAAGTGGTTGCTCTTCAACACAACAAAACAGGAGACTTGTGTGAGAGAACTTGTTCCACTAGATGAGAGACGGACTGTGACTTTATGTTTAATAAAATCTTATTTATAGAGTGTAAGCATCTCTTAACGTACAAAGGTATAGAATTAATCTTCTTTACAACAACCTTTCTGGTTCTCATATCAGTGTGTGGGTGAGTATTACGCTGTTTGAACAACACGTCATCTTCGTGTTGCAAGAATGGCAAGAAAACAGGTCTAACAACATTCTGCACGTACTGGCTGCTGGTTAGCATCCTCTCCAGAAACACCAAAGGTGAACAAGAGTTGTAGCTTATTGAACACCAGACCATAAGGCTTGGGATGGGGCCAGCGTGCCTTGGATGGATGCACTCTATGAGACAGCGTTCACCAAATGTAAATCGTACATGTACACGACTCGCACTTGTATGCAGGCATAATCTGCTGTCATTGGTGAAGACCATACTGCACCATTCCATCTTCAAAGTGATCCTCTGATAGCACCAGTCGAGCCATGCACGTTGAGTGGAAGATGGTCTAGAGATGTGCATGCCCATAGTCTCGCTACTAATGATCGGTTCACAGTGTTGACACATATGGGCTCACAAGCCCTTTTATCTGCACTGTGATAGCTGTACGATCTGCCACTGTCGCCCTTAGAATACAACAATCCTGGTGGGCATTTACTGGTGTGAGAATGTTCACATGACTGGTACGAGCATTGTTTCACAAATGATACGGTATGTTCAACTTGTGTGGCAGTTCTCCGAAAGGATCAATCCTGACACAGGAATGGCCACAGTTTGCCCCCATTCAAACTTGTGCAGTTGGCTGTAAGAAGCACGAGTGCTTCTCTGTGGCATGGTTGCCTGCTTGCTTCACATGTTTGCAACACATTGACCTTTCTGGCTGTGAGCATTCCCTATGAAAAGGTAGTCACATATGGCGCACTGGTAGCTACGCACCTACACTATCTGTTAGCAGAAGACACTGAAACCATTATCAGTACATCTACTATCCTCCAGGTGGCATATGCTGCCGTCGGATGAAAATCGATGTCATCTTTCCAGATGTACTATTTTTTTTTTTCTGGCAGTGCGTTTAGGAGGATGGCAGTTCACATTCCCATTCAGACACCCAGATTTACTTTTTTCTTAGTTACCATACCCTAAATTGATTTAGACAAATGTGGTGGAATAATTCATTTGAAAAGAACACAGCTAATTTTCTTCCACAACTTAAGCCTATGCTCAGTCTCTAATGACCGCATCATTGTCATGGGGCTAACTTAACCTTCCTTCCTTTTTGATCTCAACAGAACATTTGTATAGAATTGCAATATTAATTTTCTGGCCATGTCAGTTGAACATCATGCTTCAGAACATAACCATTTTATTTAAAAGAACATCACACGATATAAAAACTAAACCCTAGTAAAATACTGGACTGAAAATCAAGTGAATGAACTGCGTAAGAAAGAGTGTCTAATTTGACACATGTCTATAATCTTTTGCTTTCAGTTAATAGAATAACAAAGTCATTTGACTGCAACACTGGCAGTAGCAAACAACACACTGTTTGCTTGTAGATATTGTAGTCGGAGTAACTGGTACCACTAAAAAACATTTCTTTAAGTATGAATTAGGTAAGCAGAGTAGGAGACACAGTAACTGCAAGCAATTTTCATCTTCACGCTTAAGTGTATTCTATAAATGAACAGAGTTCTTCACACATCTGCTTTATTTATTTATTATTATTTTTCTTTTAGCAAATGTATCTCATAATCAGTAGGATTTGAAGTTATTCCTTGTCTAACAGATTATTTAGAATGTATTTTCACTCATCACATAAACATTATTAATACAGGCAGGAGTAAAGGGTGATATAATTATTGCTGTAATTTTTTCTGATTGATGCAATAAAAAAAGTCTCGCTGTTTGTTGCTGTGCAGTAAACAGTATGTAATTTATTCACACATAGCTTTAAGTCTTTTCTGCTACCTCGAATCCACTCACCTTTACACGTCTCACCGAGCACTTTACATATAATCATATACATCTCATTCAGAAAATAAATGGTTAAAAATAGAAATGAGTGTTTGGCGTGATTGACCGGGAGGCCCCTTGCAGTGCAGGTCAGGCTGCCTTGGTGCAGGTCTTATTACAGTCAACGCCATATAGGGCGACCTGCATGCCAGACGGGGATGAAATGGTGATGAAGACAGCACAACACCCAGTCCCTGAGTGGAGAAAATCCCCGACCCAGCCGGGAATCGAACCCAGGCCCGCAGGATGGCAATCCATCACGCTGACCACTCAGCTATCGGGGCGGACGGAAAGTAAATGGCTTCATGTGAATTAATAGTGAAGGCTGTAATAATGGCATTACAATAATAAAAAGGCATGAGAAAATAAGGCAGCTACTGATACCTTCAAATGTCTCAGTAGAGATACTGGTATATACTATGGTGTTAGAATTTTTTGATTCCATAACATGGTCAAGCATACAGGATTTTTTTTTTTTTTTTTTTTTTTTTTTTTTTTTTTTTTTTTTTTTTCCAAAACTGTGTACTTGGCAATTACACCATAGACTCAACAAGCATTATTTACAATAACATACTCATATCTGTCTCTCTCTCGCTGTGTGTGTGTGTGTGTGTGTGTGTGTGTGTGTGTGTGTAATGGTTGATTTGGGAGGAGGGGACCAAACAGTGAGGTCATCGATCCCATCGGATTAGGAAGGAAATCTGCCGTGCCCTTTCAAAGGAACTAGCCCGGCATTTGCCTGAAGCAATTTAGGGAAATCATGGAAAACCCTAAATCAGGATGGCCGGATGTGGGTTTCATCGTCCTGAATGGGAATCCAGTATGCTAACCACTGTGCCACCTCACCTCGGTGTGTGTGTGTGTGTGTGTGTGTGTGTGTGTGTGTGTGTGTGTGTGTGTGTGTGTTGTATTGATTAATTTGTTTAGAACTGTAAACTGTTGGAAAGTTGTTTCGTGTGTGCGTGTACATTGGCCCTGATGAATGTTCACATCCCCAAGGTGGGATGATGACAGCAGTTTCACTAAGTATTCCAGTGCTGCGCAGTGGCTCGCAGAAGCAGGGTGTGCCATGACAATAGTGCTTGCATCAGAGAAGAAAAAAATGAGATTCATTCTGTTGTAGGGATTGTACAGAACTGCTATTGATGAACATTTTACATGATTAATGTCAGATAGATGTATGTTCACAAATAGTAAATGAAGTGTTACTTCTTACATGATATTGTATCCAGAAAAGCAATGTGACTGTATATACTAGAAGAGCTTTCCATTACTTTGGTAGAGACAGAGAGAGAGATATATGAGAATTGCTTATAGCTTCCAGTTTTCAGCATAGGAATAGTTGAAGTGAAGAAGTAGTCCACGTCAAGAACAACTACATCATTTTATCTGAACAGAATTTTGAGAGGTAGCAGTTCAGCATTTGAGAGTAACAGCACTTAATGGTGTCTTATTTCTTAGGTTGTTTGCAGATGATGCTGTAATTTACCATCTAGTAAGGTCATTTGAAGACCAGTATCAGTTGCAAAGCGATTTAGAAAAGATTGCTATATGGTGTGGCAGGTGGCAGTTGACGCTAAATAATGAAAAGTGTGAGGTGATCCACATGAGTTCCAAAAGAAATCCGTTGGAATTCGATAAATAGTACAATTCTCAAGGCTGTCAATTCAACTAAGTACCTGGGTGTTAAAATTACGAACAACTTCAGTTGGAAAGACCACATAGGTAATATTGTGGGAAAGGTGAGGCAAAGGTTGCGTTTCATTGGCAGGACACTTAGAAGATGCAACAAGTCTACTAAAGAGACAGCTTACACTACACTCATTCGTCCTCTGTTAGAATACTGCTGCTTGGTGTGGGATCCTTACCAGGTGGGATTGACGGAGGACATCGAAAGGGTGCAAAAAAGGGCAGCTCATTTTGTATTATCACGTAATAGGGGAGAGAGTATGGCAGATATGTTACGCGAGTTGGGATGGAAGTAATTAAAGCAAAGACGTTTTTCGTCGCGGAGAGATCTATTTACGAGGTTTCAGTCACCAACTTTCTCTTCCGAATGTGAAAATATTTTGTTGAGCCCAACCTACATACATAGGCATGACCATCAAAATAAAATAAGAGAAATCAGAGCTCGAACAGAAAGGTTTAGGTGTTCGTTTTTCCCGCACGCTGTTCGGGAGTGGAATGGTAGAGAGATAGTATGATTGTGGTTTGATGAACCCTCTGCCAAGCACTTAAATGTGAATTGCAGAGTAATCATGTACATGTAGATGTAGAGGAGCTAGCATGCTGTAATAAACATGGGCACAAATTTGCAAGGGGCTAAAATGTAAGATTGGGTTTATTGAAAGTAATTTTGCACATTGCATTGTAGGATAACAGCACCTTAACATGAAACCCTGAGTTATCTAATTTTTGTTATTTTGACAGAAACTTAAAATCGTGAGTACACTCAGGCAACTTATGAACAGGCCTTAGAAAATAATAAAAAGCCCCTTATATGCATTTTGGCACTGATAGTTAAGTGTTGAGCCACTAGAGAGCATCTGGTACTACATTTGTAACCTGGCTGACTTATTTTGGTTGAGGTGGTTGCCACTAGATTTCGTCTTTACTGTGTGCAGTCATCGATACTTGGCAACAAAATGCACCCTTTCAGCCTCTCCTCTATTCTTCTTTACACAGTGGTTTCAAAAAAGGATGGCTATAGTGATTCTCAGTTTGACACTGGATTTAGTTGCTTAGAAAATGAAAAAGAATGTGATGTTACTTCATTACAGACAAAGTGATGACAATTCATCAGCTGAGTTACAGTTTCTTGCCAGTGGTGTAAGATAAATACATTCACTGTGCTTTAGCCAGCTGCTCCAAGATTTATGTTCACTGGAGACAGTTGTAAAACACATGGTTAGACTTCATACCTACACAGAAACTAAAAAAGGACTTCAAGTTTCAAGATTTTTACACGAAGTCCAGTGAACGAATATACTGGCAATTTTATTATCAGTGATCTTCAAAATTTTGTAACTCATTATTTTGAGCTTTTAATGGTCTCTTTATATGTCTATATATGTAATGTGGCTCATTACAGGATGTTTTTCATTAATAAAAAAATGTTTTTTGGAACATAATTTGAAGAAAAATACTATGTTACAGGGTTAAACAAGAATTATAAGCATATCAATGTACATAAAGACTTTAAAATTAACATTTGATATATTTGGATTAATCCATTATTCCAAAACAAAACAACCATCTACATTACTAAACAGCTGAAATGGTCACCAGTCCCCGTTGTAGGTTTAATGGATCCCCCAGGCAACAAAAATTTTATTTTCCATGTGTCATGTAATAATTGATCAATGCTGTCATAATCTGCTCTTTAGTAGGTATAATCTTACATTAAGGGTTTAACACAATAAATCAAGTACTAAAGCTAAAAACTGCACATCTATCTTAAGGCAGTGTAACTCACGATGAGCAAATCACCCACACTACATTCATCCAGTATTGATAGTGAGAGCACTTTGTGACTTCAAAGAAATTTTTCTATATTAACAAAAAACAAAATAAAAATATTATCACTTACTACATTTTCACTGTTCATCCAGTAAAAACTTCAGCATCACGCATGTTGTTTTATTATGCTACTTATTTACTACTAACAGTATTCACAAAACATTTTGCAGTTTCCACACATACCACCATACAGTTTAGGAGCTAAGACATCATAAAAATTGAGATGCAAGAAAAAATTAGTTTTTCTTAAAATGAAACACAAATTGCCCAGAGTCTGTACTCATCCAGTGTTTGATAACATGTGTACTAAGCAACTTATCAAACTAAACATAATCTGAAGCTGTTTTACACATAGGAGTTCGATTCTTCGTAGAATTGGAGATGGAGATATTGGTTAAAAGTATCACTCCCCAAATTTTGCAAAACATATGATATGGCAACAATTTATTGGTAAATTACAATATGAGGAAAATATGCAATAACTGTGGAATTAAGACTCAAAACCCGTGAATAAAGTGGACAACTTCAAACTGTCTGGTTTGACTGAATTGACAAAAATTAAAATCTTATTATGGGACACTGTATTTACAATGACGAGGAAAAACTGAAAGTAAATACTGTCAAGTGACAGTGAGGAAAAGCCTAAAAGCGCACAAAATAACCAATATTTTGGATTTTTTTTGCAATTTTCAAAGAACTTATTTTATAACAAGAAAGTGGCAGAAAAGTAAATGTTGTGAAGTGCCAAACAGTGTTTTAGGAGTAACACAAGTTGCACTCCTCTCAATTTCAAGTAGAGCAATTTTTCCCTCTTAACCATGTCCATACATCTTTTCCATGACTTCTGACCATTTTTTATCTGTTCCTTCCCGTACACACACAGTGACAAAAGAGTTTTGGCATTTAGTAAGCAGATATTCCTCTTAAGTTTTTATTCACTTTCACTTTGCTGTCATTTCCCAAGTAGAAAATTCAACAACTGTCAGAAGTTTGAATGGTCCAAATGATATTACCTTCAATTAAGCTCTGACTATAAGTGGACGACAGGTAGCAACAACACAGTTATGGAGTACATATACTAAATTAGGACCAATCACAGTCACATTTCAAAATATCTTTATTTTATGACAGTTTTGGAATTAAAAAAAACCTTATGTGTATCAATTGTAATTATACATAAAAATTTGTAATAGTTAATACATAACAATACAAATTACATAATTAATTATTACCACTACTATGCCAGCTGATACATGCTTCCAGGTGATGCACGTAATGATCTAAAACGAAATTGTTATTCCAAAACTGGTAATGAAATAAAGATGTTTTGGAATGTGGATGTGGTCTTTACTTGTAATGCAGTATACCTACTTTGCAATGACATTGAACTCGAATATGATGATTAATAAATTATTTCAACAATGGATATTTTTCAAATGCTTAACAATGAAAACAATGTCACATATTGGAAAAGGGAGTGCATGATATGAAATGAAAAATCATGTCAGCTGTATGGAATAAAAAAGAACAAACAAATCCAAACTTAAAACACACTTTTGAGGAAGAAAACTATTTCCGTGAAGTTCATTACTCTTGTCCATTATCATCAACACTGCTGATTGATCACAAAAGCCTCTTAACAGTCTGTCTCCATGTTTTCTGATCTTGTAGCTCGCCCATGTTTGGTTTGCCTTCCCCTTTAACTGGTCCATCCATCGACTATGTGGTCTTCCTGCCATATTTTCCTTTTGACTTTGCCTTGAATGACCATCTTTCCCAAGTTATTCTCTCGTTACCAAGCTGTGTGTCCAAAGAACTGCAGGATCCCCGAGTTCTTGAGGGACTGATTTGTTGGTTTGGTCATCCATCCATGATATTCTCAGCAGCCTTCTGTATTTCCACATCACAAAAGCATCATTTCTTCTTCAGTTATTGTCCACATTTCAGCACCATAAAAGAGAACTGGAAACACTACAGATTTCAGCACTCTCAATTTAGTGTGTCTGGTTGGTGGCTCAGTCCTTCCAAGTCACTGTCAGCTTTGGTGCAACATCCCAACCAAGAACAATTCTACATCATATTTCCTGAGTAGTGCTGCTCTCTTTCAGAACCACTGAGCCCAGGTAGACAAACTGATCAACTTCTTCATACACCGACAATACATCAGTAGCTGGTACTGACTCATGAGCTTGACCTTTTTCTTACTAACTTATAATCCAAGTTTCTCATAATCTGTGTTTGCTCTATCTAGTAGTTCCTTCATTTCCCCTTTGATTCTACCGAAATCTTAAATTAGATTCTTTGTCCTCCAATTTGGATACCACCAGTCCAACCATGAAGACTTTTTCTCATAACATATTCTCAGCAGAAGTTAAATATAACTAGTGACAGAATGTATGCCTGTTGAACTCCTTTACATGGCTCAAAGAGACTTGAAAGTCTTACCTAGGTTGATTAGTGTCTTGATATCAGAACAGAGATTTCTGATAAGGGTAAGATGATAAGGAAAGTCCATTTCTCCTAGTACGCTATTTCCATCAGAAACAGTCAAATGCCTTGCTACACTTTACGAATCAAAGAACTAAAGTGGTACTGAATTATATACGTTTTCAGTTAGCTGTCTCACATTGAGAATCTGCTCTAGTGTTCTTTCTTTATGCACAAATCCAGCTTGCTCTGGCGGTATTTATTTATCTTAGTAGGTTCTCAGGCATTCATGGATGACATTCAGCTCAATCTTGCTGGCATGTGAAATCAAGGAAATGGCTCTGTAGTTCCCACAATGCTGTGTGTTTTCTTTCTTATGAAAGTGAATCATTACTGACATGGTAACGCAATGATTTCCTAACTCAGATCTCCAGATGCTTTGATAATTTCGGCATTAATAAGGTCAATCCAGATGCTTTTTTGTTTTTCAATTTACCTATAGCTTTTCAGATTTATTCTTTTCCTAAGATATTATGTTCCTTCTCTACTGGAGTGTATTCATTACCAAGTTTTCCATTTTTATTCATGTAGTATGTTCTCCACTGGTCAGCAGCTAGTTCTATATCAGTCAGTGTGTGCCATCTTCAGAATCTACAACCCATGTCCTTGGTTTGAAGGATCTTGTTAGTTTCTCTATTTCATTGAACATGCACCTGGTCTTAGAGCGATCCTGGAACTTCTCAGTTCTATCACATGTTTCACTCGTGTAATTATTCTGGTCTCTTCAGTAACTTCTCTGTATTAACACTGCTAAGTTGTCACACAGTGGAGTTCCCTGTAATTCTCTCATCTTCACTACTTTTCTGTCCTTAATGATTTATGTGGTCTCATTAATAAGCCAATTACATTTATTCTTCACTTTTTTGCTATCCTTGACTACTTCCTCAACTGTTTTGACTAAAGTCTTCTTCAGGAAATTCCATTTTTCTGCGGATGTCACATTAACTGAGTGACCCGTCAAAAGTATTTTGTGGACTTGATTCCTAAAAATTTCAATTTCAGCCTTTTGCTTTTGGAGAGGACCATTTACATTCCAACAGTTTCATTCTCAGTTCAAGATATAGAAGCTGATGGTCAGAACCACAGTCAGCATCATGAAGAGACCTGATGTTTTTAAAGGATGATCTCCATCTTAACCCAGTCAGAGAATTGTCAATCTGATAATGGTAAGTTCCAGGAGTAAAGTCTTTGTGGATGATGCTGGAAGCAGGTGTTGATAATAACAAACCTATTTTCCTGACAGACTTGAATCATTTGATATCTGTGATCATTTTGTTTTTGTCCAAACCATGACAACCAAGTACTGCATTTGACAAGTCTCATTCCCCTACCTTAGCACTCAAATCTCCTTGGACTATGGTAACTTACTTTTTATAATATTCTTCTAACTCTTCATTACCAGCTGCTGAAGTTGCTGAATATGTATGTATAGCATTTAACTTGAAAGGTCTAATGTTGAATTTCACTGTATTAATTGGTCACTGATAGACTTGCATTCAATCAATGCGACATTCCATCCCTTGTGTACTCCCATTGCCAAGTAAAAAGCCCCCTACCAACAGTGATAGTGAAAATGGTCCCATTAAATTGAAAAATTGACAAAACCAGTAAATATTACTTGCTGAATAACACATGTTACTTAGCTATTACACAAGGGCAGTGACATGCTGATGGGAACTATTCAATAAGTTGGTGTATTCAGTCATTTTTCAACAGTGCGATGCTGGTGAAAAAGATCTTATTTTAGAACTGACAAGCATTTAAAATATAAAATTCTAATGGAAATCATGCTCTAATAATTTAAAACTGGCCAAAAATGGTTCACAGTCCATGTAACCAAAATGATTGGAAATGCTAAAAGAACACAGCCAGGACAGTCAAATTTTGTTCTTATTGAGAAAACTTTCCCCCAAGATGTTTGGAACAAAGATAAACTTTCAACAGCAAGTCAAGATGTTAGCAACAGGTTACATGGGCTAGGTTGAATTATAAATTACCAAGACTTTTGTCCAACATAAAACTATGAAATCTGGAAGTTCATGAAAACTGTGTCTTGCATAAGTGTGTGAATGTAGATGTTCCAACACAGATACATGGCTGGGAATTTTTACTGAAGACAAAGTAATTTAGTAAATTGTTTGATACTACAGCTTTTAATTTTTTGATCTGTTATTCAATAATAATTTTTCTCGTGTTTACTACATACGAACTAAACAATGAAGTATATAAAGAGGAAGGGAATAGAGCAAAAGATGGTAGTTTGGCATTGTTGGGTACTTGCTAAAAAATCTTAAGTACTCAGTACAGTCACAATCAGGTTCCCTCATGTTCAAGCATATTGTAAAGTGAAGTTTCCTTCCCTCACCTGTTTCTAAGAATGAACATTTCTTGTAAATATGTCAGGACTCCTGCTGTTACTAATTTCAAAATTAATCACCTTACAACTTCTGTAGTATTATGCTGAATTTCCACTGGTTTAAGATGAATGTTGCACAAATGACCAGAATGTCAAAAATATATACATATATAATTGTTACCAGCCAACACCCATGTACATAACATTTTAGTTCAATGACATTCAGTTTATGGAAACAGACAAAATATGATGAATTACAAACAGAAGTTATGTACAGCTACAATACATGCTCTCAGTAAAAGCACAATTTCCGCATGTGTCACGAGATAAGATGCACAGGCACTCATTTCACTGTCTACAATACTGATACAGTTCTCAGGATTTTATCTTCAAATGTACTTGGATTACATGTAAAATCTGATTTCATATACTTATGACTAATAACACACATTGAAAGCACAACAGTTTCATCACAGATAAGTACAACTACCATCAGTTTCACAATTATGAACAGCAGTAGCATTTGTTCAAATTTCTTAAAAAACAATTTGCAACTGAAGACAGTTCTCTGACTGAAGTCATGGTGTACACACAAAAAGTTAATATTTCACTGACATACCTGTCTGCTGTGTTCATGTAATTTGCAGTATGGAAAACACAATAACAAATAGTTAGATGGAGAAACCTAAAAACTCAGTTAACAAAGTGTAGTTGTTTGCAGAAGGTATATTTTTGGATGCTCAGCCAGGTTGAGACTCCATTTTTGTGCATAATAAAACGGATTACCTAATAATCTTTGAAAGGTGTTTCTGACTATGGTCTTACACACACCCTCTTTTTGACCTCGGATCAGATTGCACAATAATGGTATTGTCAACCTGGCTTGACATCAAGAAAAATATTGTCTATTAATTATACCATGGAACACCTCAAAAATCACTCAAAAGAGTTCTGTTATTAGAGTAACCAGAATACGATGAATGATAGTTACATAAAAACAAACAAGTACATTTAAGTGAATGCACAAAGCAGATGACATAAATATAGGTTAATGTTAGATAAGGATATACAAGACAGATACAATCCCACTAAATCATTAAAAATCAAAATTCTTCTATTTAATGTTGTAATATCTATCCTTTCTACTTCAACTAATGTAACTGGTGATGTCTTCCATTGCAATATGTGATCTGCTGATTGATCAACTGTCTTATGCAAATGAACAAATGTCACCAATTTAAGGTACATAGTTAGATATTATTTAGGGATACAAACAGTTTTCTACAAGAAGAGTACATTTGAAATGTGGTCCAACAAGTTTTCAAACAAAATAGACTTTATATATTCAGTACTTAGCGCAGTAAGACAGAACAGCAATAAATGTTTGGCACAAGTAGGAATGGAATCACTTTATAAATATAGTACTACATATTTCATTATTTTGTTAGAAAATATTTCATTATCCACAACATGCAGGAAAAAAATTAATAAAAATACAAAAATACATTCTTTCTTTAAATGCTATTCTTTGGAAGTACACAGAGCATCTATAGTGGATATAAACTACTTGTACAACACGGGAATGGATACAGATATACTTATTTCTTTTAAACAATTACTATAAAGGAACTTTTTAAAATGCATCTACTGTATACTCACTAAAAGCTTAACAATCACAGTCAGAAGTCTACACGGAGGAATAAATTAAACATTCTGGAGTGAACAGGTACATTTGCATGCAGTACAAGTAGTAACTAACTTCAGGTAGCACTTATTTCCCCAACTCCACTATGAATATTTCTTATATTCCACACTGAAGCAGCTTCCCTGCAAGATTTCAATGGATAAAAATTAATGCTTTGTTAAGAACTTCACCTTGAATTAACATGAGAGTGATTAGATTTAAATTAATTGTTTTTGTTTACAACTGAATATACACATGAAAGTGAGACAAAAGGTCAACAAACAAGCTAAAATAAAAATAATGAAACATTTAGTAAATGTACTGTCACAACTAAGAAGATTTATAAATATATGAAAAGCAATAAAAACACCTTTCCATTTTTACAACATATTACATGAAAAAAGGAAAATTATTACACAAGACAGTAACATTTATAGCAGACAATGATAATAGCTGGCAAAAGGTTTTCTTAACAAACTACCTACATGAATGAACGAAACCAATTAAACATTTTTTTTAAGTTACTCAGAGAGAAATATATATACAGTATAAACGAGTAGTTAAAATGAAACTAGTCACCACATAGTGGAGATGCTGAGTCGCAGATAGGCACAACAAAAAGACTCTCACAATTATAGCTTTCGGCCGTTAAGGCCTTTGTCTATAATACACACACACACACACACACACACACACACACGCACGCGCGCACGTGCATGCTCGCGTGAGCGCGCGCACGCACACACACACACACACAGGCACGCGCGCGTGCGCCCACACCCACCCACCCACCCACACACACACACACACACACACACACACACACACACACACACACACACAAACGACTGCAGTCTCAGAAAACTGAAACCACACTGCCAGTGGCAGAGTTGCCTGAGCCTGCAGTCGTGTGTGTGAGTTGCATTTGAGTGAGTGAGTGAGTGTGTGTGTGTGTGTGTGTGTGTGTGTATTGTAGACAAAGGCCTTAATGGCCGAAAGCTATAATTGTGAGAGTCTTTTTGTTGTGCCTATCTGCAACTCAGCATCTCTACTATATGGTGAGTTACATTCCATCCTGGATATTCCATTGTTTAATACGAAAGTAGATGTCAGGTGTTACATTGTAACAGAAAATGTGTAATAAACTCTTTACGTGTAGTCCTGTTTTCTTTTATTGCTCATATATAAATCCTTGAAGTAATCTTACATTTGTCTGCACATAAAACTGTATGGTGGACTCAATACTCACAGCTGAAAATTATCACCTAGAGTCCATGAGCAAAGAATAAATATGGAAATAAATGGAGCATAAAATATTTTGCAGAAGAAAAAAAATGTATGTAAGAAGAATAGTTCTTATGTACAGCCACAGTAAGTAATAAACAATGACACTATAAAATTTGTAGCGACCTGTGTAAGATACTGCAACCACCATATTCAGACAGCTGTATGGCACACCACAGAAGTCACAAACGCTAGTGATGGCAGAGGCATCCACTTTTGATTGCGAGCACAGCATTCTGTAGTGCACACTCTACAGGCCGGCCAAAGGCTTATAGAGTCGGGCCCGGCCCGCCTCCCTCTTAGTCATACGTTGGCATTTAGTCTGCGTGTCTCGGACTAGTAGTGCAGCCACTCCATAGCAAGTGTTTTCCTGTAGCAGTCTTCTTGAAGTAATGAACTGTTCTGTTTGACGTTACGTGTGTGCTCTTGTAGTCAGAACAAAATTCTTTCTGTTTTTTCATCATCAGGTGAGGGGATTCTTCTACTTTAGAATCAAATACTGTGTGATGAATGAAGCAAGGAAGATAAACACTGGTACGCAAAACTCAAGGACGAAAGTAACTTTTGCACACTTTGTCACTGCCAAGTAACAAAGCTCAGTGAAACTTGGACCACACTTAGAAAGAACTGCTACGGTATAGTACAGAATGTAACTGAAAGAAATACGCAATAAGACAAACAGAAATGACACTTTTACTCAAAGACAATAATTACCCTGAAGTCACTGTGATTTATGATGGTCCTCTGGACGATGATGAAGGTGGGACATGCTTCTTAATAATGTGTGTGATCATCACTAATGGTAACTTATTCTCTGCAGAGTCCTACCACACTGGCCAGAGGTTGGTAAGAAGGTCTTCTGGTAGGACATTCTATTCCTCCAAAAGGGTGGTTAACAAATGCTGGGTGGTTGCTGGTGCATGTGGCCGTGTTGCAGTACATCTCCCCAACACATCCCACATATGCTCGGTGGGATTTAAGTCAAGGGTAAGGGCAGGCCAGTCCATTTCCCAAATATCCCTCTTGCTCCAAGAGCTCCTCCATCTGTGCTGCTTGATGTGGTTGCACAAAGTCATACATAAAAATGAAGTCAGTGCTGAAACTATCTCTGAAAAGATACACACTGGGAAGGAGTATAGTGTCATAATAATGTTGACTGGTGAGTGTACTGTGTTCCAAGATTTGGATGTCAGTTTGTCCACACTGTAACACCTGGACCACCAAATCTATCGTGTACAAGGATGTTCCCCAGTGCATTGTGTGTTCCACCTCTCAACATGAAGGTACGTCCAGCATTGTTGAACATGATTGTTTTTGGTGGTCCAGGTGTTACGATGTGAAGAGACATTATGTTGCAATGATGTACTGACTTCTAAATCTTTGAACATGGTGCATTCACCAGACAACATTATTATGACACTACACTACTCCTCAGATGCGTCTTTTCAGGAGTGCATTTGGTCCACAGTTCATTTTTATGGATGACAAAGTGCAACCACATCAAACAGTAAAGGTAGAGCAGCTCTTGAAACTAGAGAATATACAGTGAATGGTCTGACCTGCCTCTTCCCCCAACTTAAATCCCATCGGGCATGTGCGGGTTGCATTCGGGAGAAATACCGCAGCATGTCCACATGCACCAATCACCATCCAACAGTTGTTAGCCATGTTCGTGGAGGATGGAATGCCCTAGCATAACAATTCCTTACCAATCTTGAGGCCAGCACAGGAGCACGTTGCAGAGCATGCACTGCTGTCACTGGTGATCACACATTCTATTAAAAACCATGTCCTACCTTTTACATTGTCCTGTGAACCATCAAGAATTCTGGAGACTTCAATGTAATTATTGTCCTTGAATAAAAGTCTCATATTTGTTCATCTCATTGCATATTTCTTTTATGCAGACTAGCACATACAAAAAGAGCATTTATCACATTTTTTTAAATTTTTATTCTATTTATTTGTTTATTTTTTTGGTAAAGGAAGTTTGCTATTATCAAATATAAGCCTTGAAAAAATTTGTGAGTACATTCAAATGGAGCACAGCATTGCATGGAAGTGAATCATGGACTGTAGGAAAGAAGAGAAACGAAGCATTTGAGATGTGGTGTTACAGAAGCATGCTGAGAATTATGTTGACTGACAAGGTACGAAATGGGGAAGTTCCCTGCAGAATGAACAAGGAAAGTAATATGTGGAAAATACTGGCTACAAGAAGGCGAGAGACGATAGGAGATGCATTAAGATATCCATAAATAACTTCCATTGTACTAGAGGGAGCCGTAGAGAAAAAACACTAAAGATTTTGGTTCCTGAAATGATCTATGGAACATGACTGATTGTGTAAATGAATGAATGTTAACACTTTCACACGAGCAAGCATGCCTCACACACACAGCCGCTATCTCTGGCTGCTCAGGCCTAAGCAGCCAGAGATAGTGGTCGTGTGGGTGAGGCATGCTTGCTTGGACGAATGAGTGTGTGTTTCTCTTTTCCAATGAAGGCTTTGGCCAATAGCTTAATATGTACATCTTTTTGTTCTGCCTGATTGCAACTCAGCATGTCATCTTTACAGTTAGTAGCAATCTATCCTTTCCATAATTGTTGATAATCCAACCTCGACTATCCATTGTTTGAATGAATGTTAATAAGGATAGATACATTTTATTACTTCTCTTAAAAATGGGCTGAACAATGATTGATTTTAATATTTTTGGAAAAAAATCGCTAAGACTGTAATGCATTACATATTTCAAAACTAATGTTTGTTACTACTTCTCAACACAACACTTTGGTATTCTAAAAATAACAGCAACACCAAATGAAAAGGAGAAAGGTACACCCTTTTTATGGACAAAATTGACTGACTCACTTATTTTTATCAAACTTATTTTTATTTTAAATAAAGTCATATTTATAACATGATGACAATCATACTGAATATGACAATGCTTTGTCTACCAAGTGCCATCCAAACTATAACATATAGAATAAACTATCTCTAATCTACAGCTGAAATTGGTAATGACTATTATCATATTATAAATGTGATTCGGACTAAAATTTAAAGAAGTGCACAACTTCACATGAGCTTTTATTTTTGAAAGAGTTGATTGTTTCAGGACTTATGATGAGGTACATTACTTTCAGCTCTTTCTTTCAAAAATCTGTAAAGCAGCAGAAATTTTCTACGTCTGTACAAAAGTGGTTCGTCCTCAGTACATGGAATTATTCCTTACCTAAAATTTCCACCTTTGCACTTCTCTTTCACCATGTGCTTAATCAAATAAATGACTTTTGTGATGACTTTTCTGCTATTACAAGTATTGTTTCATATATTGACATTGAAAATTTCCATATGGTTTATGACTTTTTTTGTCTGCTCTTAGGTTTATCACTAAACCAAGAGAAAAAACTGTAAACATCTCTTTTATCTCAGTTAAATATAAATTTCTTATATGAACTATGAATACACTTACCTTAGACAGTTGTCTGGAAGTTTTACAGCTAAACACCACAAAATTAGAGCCAAAATCACGGACCAAGTACGTAAAGGGCCCAAGAGAAAAGCCATTGTTCCATAGGCAAGCCAAAAGAAATATGCAAACATCATCTGCAATGTCGCTATCACAGCAAATGGGAAATGATGAAGAAATGTATGCATTATTGTGCACGATTTGTTTGCGACTTTATGATAAAGCCTGGAAATATAAAGAGCAGAAATTAAGGACTATCAACATGTGTATTACTCTCATCAATGAGAAGAACTCTTTTTAAAAATGTACCTTCTTTCCAGATAATGTGCAAGGAAGAGGGTAAGTGGAAGCTGAAAACTACACATCTGAAACATTAAAAAAGAAAAAAACAGTCTTCAGAACACAAGAAATTGTACACAGGCATTAAGAATATTGCCTTAATTAATTACAATGAGAAAAATACCTGCAAAAATCCATAAGCATAAGTGAAAGAGCCAGGGAGATAGCTCTTATTGATGAATATACCCCATGCAAAAATTACGCCAGTGTAGCCTTCTATCACTTCACCCACTGACCACGGACCTACACATTAGAAATAGAAAAAAATATTATGAGAACAGTAAGTCCTGGAGGGGCAAAAACACTTTCATCGTAAAGTATGGAGTAACTGCAAGTGTCTGGGGGGAGGGGGGAGGGGGAGGGAGCAGGGTTGAGATGGCTGCTGGGTCTTACAGGGTCTTTTCCTACATCTACATCTACATCCATACTCCGCAAGCCATCTGACGGTGTGTGGCGGGGGGTACTTTGAGTACTATCTCAACTAATCTTAAAGTCTCATTTTATTTAATGCCTTGTGGCATCTATATTAGCCACCCTAGAGAGAGAAAGCCATGTAATATCTAAAAGAGTAATTCAGAAATTTTTCATGTGATTATTTTTATTAGCAAAGTGGTGAAATTGGGGGAGAGGGGGACAATGGAATTAGTACAAATGAGTAAGTAAAGGATTGTTAAGTAATAGTTTAGTATTGATTTGCAATAATTATGTGTTGGTTGTTTTGTGTGGCAACCTTGAGAGTGGGTGCAGCAACAGACGGCTGTGGGAGAACTGTGTTCTGTTGAAGAGATGTAATGACTGAACTGCATCTGCCAGGCCAAAAGAGATGACAGGTTTGCAAAGGAGCTGAATTACAGGTAGTGGAAAAAGAGAGAGAGAGAGAGAAGGAAGAGGAAGAAGAAGAAGAAGAAAGAAAGAAATACCAGAAAGTAGTTGTTCGGTTATTCTCTTTTAGCCATACTGGAAGTTTCAAAGGTGTCAGCCAGTACATGCTCCATTAAAGAATATTCTATGGCACATAAAGCTTTATTAAATGTTAAGCTAAATATAAAGACTTAACTGGCCAAGTTGATCCCAGGTTCTGGGAGTCAGGCTTGTGCTGAGATTACTGTGGGTATAAATGTGCTGAGGTTTAATACCATTCATATGACTAGCCAAATACACAGAACACTGGAAGGATAGTGTACCACAGGTATGGTTGTCAGAGGCACTAAGTGATCCAAAGACATCAATATCTTGGCCTTGGTGTTTTTAAATCAAATCTTTGTTATTTTAAATCAAATCTTTATTATTATATCACACGCCCCACACAATCACAGATAGTGACATAGATTACTTGTCAATCCTAACACTATATAGAGACTAATAAAATTAATCTAGCGGTATATGATGTTTGATAATAAAAGTGAAGCATCCAGAAGAGGAGCAGGAAACTAAATGAAACTTTACACGGTTTCAGAGGGTAAATGATGTTATTTCAGTAATTATAAAATTAAGTCATATTTACAAAGAATTCAGCAGTACGAGGCCACGTATCAGTAAGAAGTAGCATCCACTTTCGCCTGTACGCTACACTGCTTCATTTGGAAAGGGTGTCACATAGCCGTTGGATCATCTCCTGAGACAAGCTGGCCCACAACTGCAGTAACTGGTCCTCAGTACATCATCTACTGGCACTGGGACAGAGTTGACGTATGAGCTGGTCCCACACATATCCTATCTGGGAAAGAGCTGGGGATCTCGCTAGCCACAAGAATACCTCAACATCATACAGACAGTTCATAGCGACACATGCCAAATGTGTACTAGCACTGTCCTGCCCCCAACACTTCTTGGAATGTACACTACCGCATTTTCAACAGTAAGGCTCTCCGTGATGTGCAACACCTCTCTCATAGCAACTGCCATTGGAGCTGGACATTTCCATAACTTTCAAGCCAACTAAATGATCACGTAACATAATGCACAGCTCTAACTGTTTGATTAATCCAACTTAGTAAGAGCCCTGGAATGATGAGCAATACTTAAGCAACCACTTTTTGAACAGTCACCTCGATTTTGTTTTTTTTTTTTTTTCCTTTGAAAATCTGTGTGAGGTCAGTGAGAAAAAAAGTGACTACTTTCACCAAGAAGTCAGAAGTGATGGAAATATGATACCAGAGCTGCTAGAATGCCAATATCATAAGATACTGATCACTCAAAGAGATATACAATTGGCAGTTTATTGAAGCAAAGGCTATATTAAATGTTTTTAGGGGAAGAGAGAAAAGAAGTATGAAACAATGGACACACAATTCCTTTGTAATAAAGAGGTGTTTTCACACTTATACCTCAAAAGTACCCACACCCGCAGAACCCAGCAGGAGCAGAGTTTTTCTACTTATACATAGGATTAAGTTTACTTTTTGTTCTCACATGCCTCCACTACGAAGTGAATTGTGTCTGCTTCTTGACTAGTACATACTACCGTATTCTAACTTTCTGAATGAATTTTAATGCATTTGCATTGTGTGAGCTAACTTTTTAGTGTGACTTTATATGCCGCCATTAGCACTACTGTCATCTGATCCACTTTGAGTCTCACGATCAATTAATACAATGGTTGCATAGTCAGTGTAGCCACAGCAGTGGAGCCCAGTGGACGCATTAGCAGCACAGTAGTTCCTGTTTATGCAAAGAATTTAATTTAGTTATTGGTCTTTGAATTGTATCTATGTTGCTTACTATGTTGAAATGTGTATACTAACTTACTCTAAATTTTTGCATAAATTTTAGAGCATTTGCACTATGTGAGCTAACTTTTGAGAGCAGTAGAAATTAGAAGTACTGTAGCAGCAATACTTTACATTGTGTCCAACAACTGCTTGGGTTAGTGTTGTATTCTCTGTGGTATAAAAAAAGTGATTAATCTGATTAATGACTGATGGGGAGTGTGCCTGTTGTTTACAGATGCAGGTGGAATTGGCCATGGACTGTAAACAGGTGGAAGCTGTGTTAGTTACAAAAAGCAAGATTCAGGCTGCTGCCCTGGAGTGCGGTGGCACTGGGACATCTGAGGCAAATACTTTGGCACCTCCAGAGCCTATACCACTGCCTGAGATTCCTGACTGTACAGTGCATTCCAGTTCACTCATCTTGGATGGTCAACATTAACTGGTGCTGAATGGTGAACAATGGTGGCCTGTGTACCAGGCAAAAGTGGGTACTAGGTCATATGGCTGTCCCCTACACCTCAAAAACAGGTTTGAGGTACTGCTCACTGTTGAAAGTACATCTGAGTGAGTATGAGATGCCTCGTCTATTGGAGCTGGGGCCGATCTCACTGAAAGATCTAAACGAGTGCACAGGGTGGGACAGTTTTTCATTGGGAGCTTCAAAATTAGGCGAATGGTGGATCCCCTTAGAGAAATAGAGGACAGGTCAGGAAAGTAGCCCAGTGTACACGATGTTTGCTTGCTAAGAGACACATGCAATCTATGGAGGAGGCTCTTCCAGCAGGAACTGAGTTCGTTGTGTGCACCTAGCTGCAAATCATGGCTAATGTCAGCACGAATGATACCTGCCATTTGTGTTCAGAGGCCTTCCTTGGTTCCTACACGTGGCTGCCTGCATTGGTAAAGACAACTAGCCTTACTCTTGGGGTGGAAGCAGAACTTGAATTTTGCAGCATTGTTCCCAGAACCAATCATGATCCTCTGGTTTGGACCAGGGTGGAGGGCTTAAACCAGGGCTCAAAAGGTCCTGTGATGATTTTAGATGTGTATTTCTCGGCTTCCGTTATCAGTTGGCAAATTGTAGAACCCTGCCTACTCTACCCCCCCCCCCCCCCGCCCCTCCTCCCTTCAATAGGTCAGGCATGCCCTACACCAAGGAAGAGGCTACAATGACAGCAACATACACGTAGCACTATATTGAGAAATCAGTCCACAGGCATGGTAAGATACATTCTGATTTTAGACAGGGACGAATACTATCCCTATTAATTAAAGAAAGCAGCATTCATGATGGAAGATGGGATAAAGAAAACCTTTATGTAGTATTAATTAGTTAATTGCTGGAGCATCTACAGAAAGGTTCCAGAACTAGTCTCACTTCTAATCAATAACAACGCCCGTACTGAGGACAGAAAGCTGGCTGAAATCAGACAGTAAAAGTAATGAAATTCTAAATTCTGACTGGAATATATGATAGTGTTGCCCACCAACAAAGGAGGTAGTTTATAAATCTCCCATTTGGCCAGTACTTGAATACTGCTTGTCTGTCTGGGATTCGTATCAGATAGGATTGATAGACGAAATTACCAAAGATCCGAAGGAGAGCAGCATCTTGTCACAGCTTTGTTTAGAAAGCATAAGAGCATCGTAAAGATACTCAACTCCAGTGGCAGACACTAAAATAGAGGCACTGTGCATCACAATGTGGTTTAATATTAAAATTCTTAGTGTGAATATTCCTAGAAGACTCAACCGATATATTACTTCCTCCTATGTATATCTCATGGAAAGACTTTGAAGGCGAAACTCAAGCTCTCACAGAGGCTTATCAAAAATTCTTCCCATGACTAACAGGAAAGTGTGGAAGTGATATTGGTACATAAAGTACCCGGTGTCACACATCATAACATGGCTTGTGGAAAATAGATATAGATGTAGAAAGAAACCTCTTTTCATACAGAATAAATCAATTACTTTCCATTCTGATTACATATGTTTGCCAATTTTCTAATCTATAATGAAATCACATTGTGACAAAAACTGTGAGTGATAGAAAAAAAAATTAAATCATCTATGGATTCAGTGACCATGAAATTGTAGCATCAAACAATTACCAAACAAAAATAGTGAACACATATTTTCTGTTAACTAGTGTTACTAATGAATATCGCTCCACCACGTCTAGCCCTCTTCCTACCGAGTTTCTCAGTTTTGCAGAGCCTTAGTACAATGACACACATAGATGGTGTAGAGGAAACTGTAGATGGAGCAATTGTTGCATGTGCATTTGCACATACAGGTGCACAAGCCACCATTAGGTGGTAAGGTTGGGTTGATGCATATTTTATATTGTCATCTAACCACCTTGCATTAGGTCATCACAATCCTTTCTTATCTCTTGGTTGATTTTCATTATAGTCATAATTACATCTTTCATCCCAGTCTATTCCCTAATCCACTGGTTTGTTTTCCTACAACTCCTAATAATTTTCAGCATGCATCCCTCCACTGAGTTTTGAATGTTTTCATATTAAAAATCTATGCATCACTGCCAGTAGTCAAAATTGGTAATACTCAGTGATTATCAGCTTTCCATTTCAGACACATCAGAATATTTGTTTTGGAAAACCTATTTTGCTTATTATATGCAGTCCATATTGTTCTTACCTGATTGTTTACTTACTTACATATTAATTTTCTGCTGCCAATCTAGTCTATAACTGACCTTAACAGAAACACACTACTATTGGTTCTATGTTAATTATAATTTTCTTTTTGAGGTGCTGATTGTACACTACTGTAGTTTAATTATAACTGATTTTCAAGCATGCTTTTTACAACAACTTTGTTAAATTCTTCCATGAATTGTAATGGTTTATCTGTGCTAGAGGCAATAGTACAATTTCAACAGAAAAACAAAGGTGTTGCAGATATGTCTCACTGACATGTACTTATTCTCCAGTTTCCCAGCTAAGGTTCCTCAAGTCTACCCTGAAACAAAAAGTCTCCACTCAGCAAAGTGACTTTTATCCACCTAATTAATCTCTGCAATACTGGAAAGTTCTCACTGCATGCTATTCACTCACTTTCTAACTGAGGTTTTGGGTGGCTGACAGGCACATAAAGAAGACTGACCTTCCTCAGAGCTAGCTAACAAAAGCACTAGGATAGAGATTGTGTCAAGTGAAGTTAGTGAGAGGAACAAGAAGAAAGATAGCAGAAGGGATGCAGACAACTGGGAAGGAGAGGCAACCAGGGAATGTTTGTTTCTTTTGTTTCAGGGCATAAAAACAACTGAGGTCGTATGTGCCCATGTCAGAACCGCAGAACACAAAGACAAAAAAAAAAAGGAGTTAAAAATGACTACACATTAAGCCCAATCAATGGATAGGAGGACAGCTAAAATCAGGCACTTAAGAGAAAGATGCGTATAATATGCCATAGAGAAACGGATGCCCTGGACTAAAGATTAAATGTCCTTCACCATATTGCTACGATGGATAAAAAGAAAAATGTGGTCAACAGCCCACAGGTTGTTCACTAAAACGGCCAATAATTCAGACGGCAAACATAAATGAGAATGTAAGTGGTTAAAAGAAGGGCATTCCGTCAGGAAATGGTGAACTGTCAAAGGTTGATGACAATAAGCACAAAGTGGTGGGGGAACACTACTTAACAGATGGGGGAGGGCAGGGAGGGGGGGAGGGGGAAGGTGAAAGCAGATCGGGAAGAAATGAGAGAGCTCGAAATTGTCACGAGGATGCAATTTTGTTTCCTAGGCGTAAAGAAAAAGATGGACGCTGCAATTCCAAGAGCAGCCGTAAGTCCTCTTTGTTGGACTGAATGTTGCAAGTGTTCCATTGGAGGAGAGTCACGATGAAGAAAGGGGAGGAGGGAAAAAATGAAGGGGTGTAATGGAGAGGATCCTCCAGCTTCTGCGCCAGCCTTTGAAGGCTCACTGTTACAAGTCACAGAGGCTGGAGGATCCTGGTCCATGAGATCTACAGAGGCATCGGTTTTCTCCTTCTGTTGATCTGTGGAGTACAGGGCAGAAAAATGGTTGGCGGTGTGCCCTAGTGACATGGAAGTTGTCCAGACGAGGGTATCACATAGTGACACCGTCAAAGAGGATCTCCCAGTCAGCAAAGGAGATGACCATTTGGCATTGTTGGATTTCTCCGGGCCTTGGCAGAAGAAGACTCACATGTTTGTTGGCTGGAGGGACATAAGAAGTATTTACGGGAGAGTTCCTTCTGTCCTTTCCTGCCTGCTGGTTGTGTAGCAGGTGACTTCGTCTCATGAGGCGAAAGTCTGGCGGCTTGTCGGACAGATGGAGGAGGAGACAGGGGTGCTACCATGACAATAGGCAATTTTACAACTGCAGTGCTGAATTTGAAATCACATGTCTGCATGGCTATGTCCTTCGTGAAGCAAGATGTAGCAAGAACAGTACTGTAAGTACTGGTTGGTAGAACACAGGGTTTCCAACTAACCAACAACCGGGTAAGGCACTTTTTCCTTTACCCGGCTCTCTTGGATGCTCATTGAGATACGCAGGACAATTTTGACAGGCGGCAGAATGGTCGCCAAAGCAGTTGATAGAGTGGGGAGAAGGAGGCGGACAATTGCCCTCGTGTGCATCCCTGCCACAGGTTACACATTTGGCTGGGTGTCGACAAGACATTTGAGTGTGGTTGAAACAATGACACTGGTAGCAGCTCATCAGGTTCGGAATGTATGGTCGGACTGTGGCAACATCATAGACTGCTTTGATCTTGAATGGGAGCACCACTCTATCAAAGGCGAGAAAAAGAGTGCGTGTGGGCACTACGGATGCAATGGACAGCAATGACACCCTGATCATGGATCATGTTTGGATTTCTGCCTCAGTCAGACCATCAAGCAGCCTAGAGCAAATAACACCATGAGAAGAATGCAGCATTAGATGGGCCTTGACACGAACACGATAGCAATGAAGGAGCGAAGTATAAGCAGCTGTTGTGCTTGAGAATCAGAAGTAGGCTCCAAAGGCATAGTGCCAGTGTGTAAATGAGGGCAGGATTTCACAGGGCCAGCAATTGTATCAATACCTTTCTGAATAATAAGGGAAGAGCAAAGTTGAACATACAATGGAAGAACATGTTGAGCACAACATGCTTGACTTCAGCCACTGCTTAACACAATTCATATCTCCCTATCCTCTCCACTCCCCTATACCACTATACCAGCTAGTTTGATTTACATAGATGGGGTTTGTTCTTACAGCACATTCTTTGATTCTGCAATCCTCCTGGCCTGAATTTCTGCCAGTTCCTGTTCCACATATATCTCCCCCAGTGTACTCATGATTCTCATTCCACTTGTTTAATCTCTATAACCACAGTCTCTCTCTTTCAAGAAAATCATTCAAGCAAGTTTGTCACAAGTTCTGAATTAAGTGTACCTTTCTTGTACCCTGTTATATTCATGACAGCTCCATAGATTGAGGGACCTTTGCATACACTGTCAACTTATCATTTACAGAAGAAGAGTTCCCAGATAGGTTGAAAATATCAAAACTGAAGTCATTATTAAAAATGGCAAGTATACGGCAGAAAAGTACTGGTTTTCTCCAAAATAGTAGAAAAATTGATGACGCACCAAATCAACAAATCCCTAAATGACCACAAGTTACTACACAGTAATCAGCATTGCTTTCAGACAACACATAAAATGAAAGACAATAGCATAGTAGGAGTTAATTTAGATCTCTCCAAAGCATTAGATACTATCAATCATGGGAGCCTTAAAAAAAAAAAACCAGAAGCACTAGCAAATCAAGGATCTGGCAAAAAGTGCTTTGAATTGCACCAACCAAGCTGAATACAGATTGTAGGACAGATATCACCTTACTACATTCACAAAATCAATTTAGTTTCAGACGGGAAAAAAAAAAGTCGAAACAGGAGCACCTCAATGCAATAGTCTAGGACCAATATTACTTCTTATCTGTAAAATGATGTACAGAGCCACACAGTGCCATCAGTAAAATGATGTACAGAGCCACACAGTGCCATCAATGCCATGCCATTCACATATGCTTGTGCCCCTGGATCGCACTCATCCTTACAAATTTTATTTTATATTTCAAATTATTTTCTGGGAAATATATACATAAGCTACTATTGACTATATCTTAATTAAACTGGCTCCAAAATTAATATTATGTAGCAGAAAGAGAGTTGACTTTTTCACTACATGGTTTGTGAGTATTAAGCAAAGTGTTTGAAGCACAAATAAGGTTTCTACTTTCTATTAAATATTTTTAGATTTCCATGAAACTTTTAGTTTCTGTATCTCGAAGCTGGTTTGATGCGGCTTTTTACTACAGCTGTCCAGCCCCTCTAATTACAGAAACATTTATGCTGATATGCTGGAGCAATTCCTGGAACCACAGATTCAACAAGAAGACACTGCTGACACTGATGTGTTGCATCAAGGTGGAGCACCCTCTCATTTTGCTCTCATATTAAGGGAGTATCTAATGGAAGATTCACAGACAGATGGACAGGCAGAGGTTTAGCAAAGACCAAGGCCATTGCATTCATCACTTGATTTAACATCCTAAAATTTCTTCACTTGAGTACATAAAGGCAATGGTGTGAAAAACAGAGGTAAGGCATTTCCTGGATCTAAGAGCTTCAATCTGGGATTCATTGTTGCCAATTTGACAAGATATACTACAGAATTAAATCAGTGCTTTTAAGTGATGGGGACAACAGTTTGAAATGAAGTTAGGCCATACTGAATTGTGATACAAATATATATACAGTGTAAACAGAAATTCATGCATATTGCATAAATGCATCAATTATTTCATAGAAATGGATCAATACTTTATGTCCATCCTGTACAACAGCAGCTTCCAATGTTATGAACAATCTTTTAATTTAAGCTTGATTCAGTAATTAACGAGTAAAAGTGAGCTGCAAATTATAATCTACTTGTGTGAACTATGTTATTTGATCATATTTAAATAATTTATCCAGAACATTTCAACTACATATTTTAGAGAAAGTTTTATAAGACATACAGGCTAATATATAGTACAAACAGCGAGTGTGACAAGACTGAAACCTGACCCTTATGACAGAGTAGTATAAAAAAGTTATAACTACATGTCATGTTCTATTTACTTTAATAATATTGTGTAAATTTTCTCCGTTTTGTACAAAATACAATTTATGGATTCTATTCAACAAGTAAATAATAATACACCTAAAGTAAAGGAGGACAAACATATACATCTAAGGCCAGAAACTGAAAAAGATGCTGGCATTACAGGTGTACTGCTGTACAGACTCCTAATACTGTGGCAGCTTCCAACATTAGGAACCATTTTGTAATCTTAGTTGGAATCAGTAATACATAATGGTGAGCTGTAATTTCATGATTGTATTTAATAAACTCTTCTGAACTTCCTGTGTATAGAATTTAAATGAAATATTATCTTTGACCTACCTACAGATGGAAGGAAAGAAGTTTATTTTACTGCCCTTCTTGTTATGTAATTTAATTAGAGATGGTGCACAAACTTGGATGAAACATGATGGGGCACTCACTAAATTGAAGGTTGGTTTAAAAAGAAACCATTCTAGCATTTACCTAAAAACATTTAGAACCACAGAGAATGTTAACCTGGATAGTCGGATTCACATTTGAACTCTCATCCTTCCCAATACAACTCCAGACCCATAGCCATTGCATTATTTTGACCGGTCATTTGACATTAGATGTAGTAATATTACTAGTACTACCACAATGTGAGGAATACATATGTCAATTAGTTCCAATTTGCTTTTCAATGTTTAGTCATCCATACTATTTTAGTGTCAGTACTTGTGGAGAAATCTTATTCCGAGACATTCTGATGTTTATTATAGGCCTGATGGAATGTTAGGTCACTATATTTGTGTCTAACTTTGAAGTAAAGGTGCCTGTGGACTTTTTTCGTTTATATAGCAGAGAGAAGGTCCTTGGATTTACAGGGTAATGATATACATTCTTAAATACAAAAGTATGAGGCGGAATGGTTGACAAGTATGAGGGGTACTCAAAGTATTAATCAACAATTTGAAACAATATAGTTACAAAATTAATTTTTTGTTTGTTTGCAGGTAAATGTCAGTAAACCAGGCACACACTGAAATCCCCATGCCACAGTACCACAGCATGAGGTAATTCGTTTTTGGCAGCAGCAGAAATCTTGTGGTTGTGTTACGCCATTCCCAACAGCTAAAAAAGTTATCTAGATTGATCTGATATAGTTTCCACATTTTCGGTATTGACAAGAAAGAATTGCCAAACAATACTCCACCTTACGAGTGGACTACGCCATTTTGTTTGACTTCTTTAGTGATATTCTGTGGTACTGTGGTACAGGAATTTCAGTCTGTTAGGACTGCAGACACATACCTGCACACAAACAAACAAATATAACATAACTAATGTGTTGAGATGATAATTGCAACTACAAATTGTACCTACCCCTCATACTTACATTCAGGGGGTCAAATTCTTAGTACTGCCAACAGATATACCGAAAAATGCAAGAAACTTGGATGCATTTTCACTCTGCAGCAGACTGTGTGCAGATTTGAAACTTCCTGACTGATTAAAATTGTGTGCAGGGCCAGGACTCAAACTAGGGACCTCTGCCTTTGAGAGCAAGTGTTCAACTGACTGAGCTACCCAAGCACAACTCATGACCCACACTCATAGTTTCAGTTCCACGAGTACGTCTCTCATTCCTTCCAAACTTCACGGTTATCTAGCGTACCTTGCAGTCCTGTATGAAAAAAGGGAAGTTTGAAAGGTAGGAAAGGTGTACTAGTGGAAGTAAACATGTGAAGCCAGGCTATAAATTGTACTTTGATAACTCAGTTGGATAAGCACTTGCTCACACAAAAGTCCCAAGTTCAAGTCCCAGTGCGGCACACAGTTGTAATCTGCCATGACATTAAGAAACTATCTTAGCATTCAGAACTATTAGTTCTTTCTTTGGAGATGAAAGAGGGAGTAGTCTGTGGAAGTTATGGAAGGAAGGGGAAGTCACTTAGATGCAGGATAAGGGATCGTGATTTTCCATTTTGCTGCTATCATCATCACAATGTTGGTTACTGTTTCTAGTATGCACAGGGTTGACGAATATGCGAAAAGTGCAAGACTTCATATTTCATACAAGCTGTGGCATATTTGCACTGGTGAGCAGGAGTGTCAGAACATGTACACAGATCATCCACTCTGTACTGTCACATCAATTTACTTCACACCTGCAGATAGGCAACTCAAAGAACAGACTGTCCAAATATTTTATTTATTTTGTTAGGTCCATTTTTTTCACCTGCTGAACAAAGAGTGCTCTGGCTGCTCTGTAAGATTGTCTGTTGTGAATGCTTATTGCTGAATGGCATGTGTTCACAAGAATGGTGACAAACAATGATGAAATTTAAGCTTTGGGTGCAATAAATCAGTCTGTGGTAGCGCAGAGAGATGATAAATACACCTTTTGTCTCAATGCTTCATATGCTGGGGTTGTGTTATCAGATTTAGTGTTTGGAGAGAACTTGGGCCACTTAATATGGCACTGTACATGAAAAGTAATTGTATCAGACTGCATGACATGTGCAACATAAAAATGATATTTTGGACAGACGTGAACTGGTGTCAGATTTTTGTAATATTATCAACATTTCAGAGGAAGTAGCTTCTGTGAACTTTGTCTTTGTATTCTTTCTCATTTTGTTGTGTGCTGCCCATTTACTGAAATAAATATTACATACCAAATGAAATACTGGCAAAAAGGTTCAATTTTACGGAAAGTAAACTACACTGCTACAAAGAATTAGGGGAATATGACTTTGGGCGTCTGCCATCCTACATTGAGCAATAATTGAGGACTGGATATGTTACCAACTTAGACCTTCATCTTTCACAAAGTAACTACACAATGGAACACCATTACATCCTCAATAGTTTATATAAATATGTCTGAAATGTCAGACAGGCGTCAAAAACAAAGTGCAATCAGTCATACCGTCACCCTGGGTGCTCTTCATTGAACATTGAAAGCTGCAATAATGTGTATGCTGTCTGTGAGTGTTTATCACTGCCTGACACCTACATGGCATGCTCCTTATAAGTATACAGAAGTCATCCTTTGGTATCCATTACCATTCTTCAATGAGAGCCCATGAGAGTTCGTGGAGAATCTGTGGTGGAACAGGACGACCACAAACATGTCTGTCACACATGTGCAAAATATGCACAGCGGAGTTTAGGTAGGGACTCACCACCATGCATTCCACTACTTCAATGTCCAGGCTTTGCAAGACATCCCTGCTGGCACCCACCACCTAGACTCTGGCATCAGAAGGAATTCAGGGCCATCACCACATGCAGTAGCCACCACATAGCCCACAAGGATCTGTTTATTGTACTGTCTGATGGTAAGGCGACCACAGACAACATGATCCATATGGCTGTCAACACTGGAGCCTCCCCACAATATCACAGAACCTTGGGAATATGTTGACTTCCTGGACAACGTTTGGCAGTTACTGCTCACTGTGGGCTTCCGCACATGAGCATGGCCATCACTTTGCATCCGAGGATATTGGGACCTGTCTGTAAATAATATGTTTCGCTAGTGATGAAGAAGCTGGCAGGTGACATGAAAACAGCAGAACTGAAGGTGAGCTGCAAGACATTTCTGTGTCGAGCAAGATCTTAAGATACTTTCTCATAATCTGTTCATTATAGGCTGATTGGATACATCTGCTCCAGTGGCCCTTCTGAGATTGCCTTTCAGTGCTCTGGTGGTATCTGTGCAACGCCAAAATGCAGAGATGGTTAGATATTGGTCTTCACATGGGATTTTAATGCATCGGCAACCTTGTCCAACTCGCACTGTGTTCTGACCTGTCTTCTGTAGCACGCCCACAGCCTATGGATGACACATAGGGAGGCATTGGCATTTGCAGCAAAATTACTGATAGTCCATCCTTTTTGGATCAAAAAGACTGCTCTTGCAACTTACACTGCATTAAGATATTGCCTTCCATGTGTTTGGCTTAATACAATGTCTGCAAACAACAACTGCCATCTGCCTACATCATTACAAGACACTAGGACACTGGTACTCACTTCCTCCCACCTGACAATGTAATGCAAAGTACAGCCAATAGATGGCAAATGATTTTAATTGTTCTCTACATTGAAAGCAGAGATCTCAAGCTGCTCCTGTACCAAAATAGATTAAACATAAAGGATGTTGCTACAAGTGTTCCCCTAATTGTTTTGAACTGTACAGTAACATGTGTTGGAATACGTGCCTACTGAATGTGAATAGACTTTGCTTGGGAAAATTTGTTGCTACAAGTGTTCCCCTAATTGTTTTGAACTGTACAGTAACATGTGTTGGAATACGTGCCTACTGAATGTGAATAGACTTTGCTTGGGAAAATTTGTGCCGACTGTTAATGAGGTTGAGAACTGTGGAAATTGTAGTGTGTTAAGGGACTATCACTCTATTTTGTGCAAGAATTTTCATAATGCATCAACATTATTTCCAATATTAGACTGGTTTCATTCATAGTAATATTTGCACTTTGCTGTTTCACATTTCCAAAGTTTTCAGTTTGATGAGATGGTACATGTTATTTAATTTTTCAGTATTGACTAACTTCATTACAAGGTAGTTAGCTTCTGTTGAGTGGCTTCTGACATGTTTAGTACAAGAACTGTTCAGAATATTAACATTTCTTATTACTGACATAAAATAATTACACTAGCCAACAATGTAAATGTTTCGGGCTCAAAAATAGTTAATTCTTATGTAGTTCCATCTACTGAATTAAAAAATCACCATAAAAACAACAGATTAGCTCTTGCTTTGGAGATAAAGTGACATTTCATTTTTATAGTCAACATTTTCAGTTTGGAAGAAAATTTGTTTTCGGAGTTGGTACACCTGTCTAATAACAAAACACAAATGCTCTTAAGCTGTTCGTAAGTCATCAACATAGATACTGTTGCTGTGACTGTGAGTTTCATATAGTTTCTGCTGCAATTAAAGCAGAATTTCTGGTTTGAGAGTGCTTTTGTAGTGGAAAATACATAAAAATGCCACGAAAATGTGTAAATAAGGTGAGTAATTTTTGTTACATTTGTGGTGAAGTAACATTTTCCTCACAGAAACACAACCTGGCGTCTCTTGTGAAGACTGCCTATCAGCATTATTTTGGTAAGGAAACAGGGGACCAGGATGAATCTTGGGCTCCACATATATGTTGCAACACATGTTCAGTTAGAGAATGGCTCAAAAATTAGAAACAATCTATGGCTTTTGTTGTGCCTATGGTTTGGCATAAGCCTACAAACCATACAGCTGACTGCTGTTTCTGCTTGATTCCACCTATAAAGGCAGGATTGTCTATGAAGACAAGAAGAACAGTTCAGTACTCCGATCTTTGATCTGCTAATCGAGCCATTCTGCTTTCGGATAGTTTACCAGTTCCTACTCCACCTGAAAATTGTGTGTTTGAAGTAGAAAATGAAGACAGTGTGGAACAAGAAGAAGAAGAACCAAACAAGCCTTCCAAATCCCATGACCCTGATTTTGAGGGCAAAAATGGTAAACCTCACAAACTGAGTCAAGCGGAATTGAGTGATTTAATTAGAGATCTGTCAAATGGAATCTTCTCAAAAGTGATGTCACAGTCACACAGTACAGAAAACGTCACATGGAACTGCTTCCCTTTTTGGAGAAGAAAAACAATCTTGTTGTTTGCTGCCACATTAATGGCTTGATAAAATCTTTGAGGATGAACCACGATCCAACTGAATGGAGGCTATTCATAGACTTCTCCAAGTTTACTTTGAAAGCTGTGTTACTTCACAATGGCAACCGTATTGCTTCTATTCCGGCTGGTCATGCAGTTCACATGAAGGAGACGTCTGCAAATATGACAATCCCCCTTGACTCAATCAAATATCATGAACACAAATGGAAAATGTGTGGTGATCCAAAAGTCACTGCCATACTATTAGGAATGCACCAGGGGCATGCAAAAAATTGCTGCTTCTTATGTTTGTGAGACAGTAGGGATAGGAAACCACATTACATTAAGCACAACGGCCTGCAAGAAATCTTAGCCCGAGTGAGAAAATGTCATTGTCGAGCCTCTCGTGGACTCAAAAGATGTTCTTCTTCTACCCCTGTATATCAAGCTGGATTTGATGAAAAATTTTGTCAAAGGTACAAACCAAGGAGGGCAAGCCTTTAAGTACACAAGGGAGAAATTTCTGAAATTAAGTGATGCAAAAGTTAAGGAAGCTATTTTTATCGGGCCACAAATTCGAGAACTTGTAAAGGATTCTGCATTGGATCAAGTTTTGGAGGGGAAAGAAAAGGAAGCTTGGGAAGCCTTCAAGGGAGTTGGTTCAAATGTCTCTGAGCACTATGGGACTTAACATCTGAGGTCGTTAGTTTCAAGAGAGTTGTTCGTGGGTTTTTTGGCGACAAAGGAGATGATAACTATGCTCAGATGCTGACAATGCTCCTGCAAAAATACCACAACGTTGGATGCAACATGTCCCTTAAAATCCATTTTCTCCACTCCCACCTAGACTTTTTCCCTTCTTGTTGTGGAGCTGTCAGTGATGAAGATGAACATGGAGAAAGATTCCATCAGGACATTTCTGTTATGGAAGAAAGATATCAGAGCCACTGCGACAAACCAATGATTGTAGATTACTGTTGGTCTTTCTGCAGGGATGCTCCAGGACTCCATTACAAGAGGCAAGCTAAAAGATGACGATCTCATTCAGCCACTACATGATTCTCTTCAGACCCAACTGTCTCTGAGGTATTCTTCCAGCAATTTAGAACTCTTAAAATGTAACTACCATTTTAAAAAAAATCAAATACACTTTCAAAGTTGTTACAATTTGTAATTAAAATCTATCTTTTTCTCTTAATCCATTAATAGTACTTCCACCTGGTGTGTAACACAGAAACTAGAGCTAAGGAAAATTTTTCATTGTCATATTCATTTTTCTCAACTCAAAATTAGTAGGAATTGACTCATGAAGTGTAGGAAACATTTAAAAAAAAAAAACTTTTTTTTGGCCAGTTTTATCATTATTAAATAATTACACTGCATCACTACAATGTACAGCAATAATGTTGTCTATTATATTTACAGAAAAAAATCTCATGAATCTATTGGCTTTTCCTACTTCAAGAAAAATACATGGACTTACCAACAGTTAAATACAGAGGATAAATCACCAAAGGATAGAATATTCGGTCTACAGTCGATAAAACCCATAACTTCTGTACCCATATACGCAAACACCATGCATTCCATGTGGGTTTACGCATTCTGCGAGCTGGAAAAGGTAAGCACACCATAAATACAGTTTGTGCTAATATTAAACAAAACACTGGAAATGTTAAAGGTTGGTTGGTTGGTTCGGGGAAGGAGACCAGACAACGTGGTCATTGGTCTCATCGGATTAGGGAAGGATGGGGAAGGAAGTCGGCCGTGCCCTCTCAGAGGAACCATCCCGGCATTTGCCTGGATTGATTTAGGGAAATCACGGAAAACCTAAATCAGGATGGCCGAACGCGGGGAAATGTTAAAGGGTATCAAGATTATCAATATTCTCACAGAAATTCCAGCCCTATAAACAAAATGATCACGAAGAAAGCAAAATATGAGGACTAAATAAACAAAAAGACTGACTCACTTGTTGTTAAAACTATTACCACGGTACCAGCACTTGGAGAAGAAGCTGATACAATACTACATAAAGTCAAGAAGTATAGATTTTTTTCACTGTATAAAGTAACAATACTAAGGATCATGGATTATGGGGTTTTAAGAGGAGCATAATAATAAGCACATTGTGCAAAATTATACGATCTACTCTGGCATTATCATCTTGGACTTTGGGGAGTGACTGGACATCTGCGAAGATCACTGCATAGCAGTGTAGGTGTGGTACTTCCACAAGATGTGGGCAACTGTCATGATGCCACAGGATGTATCTGTGAATCAGATTGGTGTGACCGATACAGAGGCAGAAACTGATTGTGGATTCATTTTGAGACACTCTAAGGGAAGACTGCCACTGATTGCACAACACCACTCAGGTTTGATGTATATGTATACTTTAGGTAATGGCAAGGTATTCAAAATGAGACATTAATAATGGAAGCGTACAGGCCACAGTCAGACTGGATTGTAACAATAGCAATGAAATCACTAATGACAAATAGTAGAATATCAGATTCAGTGTTAAACTGCAACATTTAACTTTTCAATACAATAACAGAACAGGGTCCAAGAGAAATGAAATATAAGAAAGACTAAAAAGAACGAAAGAGATATCACCAAAATGCATAAAATAAAATAAAAAAAGACTCATTGAGTAAGATAGGAATAAATAAGAGAAAGTGATGAAATGTAACAAAGAAAAATAGCGAAAGATATTACAAGAAAATAAATGATTTGAGTATGTGCAACAAGAACTGAGGTTGTGGAAGCAGGAAAGAAATATCCCATCCTATGCAGATTAGTTTGTATTGCCCTTCCTTTATTGGGAAGTTATCTATTTCTTTTCTCTTTTAATTTATATTTCTGTGCTATACATTATTGGTGTGTTTCTGATGTCTGGACAGCAGTACCTTAAAACTACAGTTTTATTCTGTAAATACTCTGCAATAAAATCACCTTGATGATTACATGTTTATGGAATTAAACAATGGGGTCCCTCCTTATCATGAGAGAAACATGTCAAAAGGTAAAAAGTGAAAACGATGGTGACTAGGCTGCTCAAACTATATAAGCAAGTCAAAAAGTTTAAAAGGGCATAACAGCAGTTGTACAACAGGTAAAAGAAAAGAGAGAAACAGTCAGCATCTTGCACAAAGGTGGCTAAAAGCACAACACAGTGAGAGGGGAAGACAGGAATCAGTGGTTGCTTGGTGGATACCTGCCACAGAGGAAGACTCTTGCCCCTCAACCACCCCTAATACTGGAAGTGGAAGAGTATTATAGGTCAGAGTAAAATACGCTCTTCCTCAAGAAATGCAACACTTTGGTAGTGGCTGTCATGTCATCAGCAAGCATCTGAGGTAGTGAGGTAGGGAAGCTGAGAGCGTGCTGCAGATAAACCAGGAGGGGACACTCGATAAGAACACGTGCTACAGTCAGTAGACTATTGCAGCTGCAGTGAGGAGGATCCTCCCGAGGAAGAAGAAATTCATGGCCAAGTCTCGTGTGGCCAATGAGTAGTCAGCACAACACAATGGCATCTTTCCGACAGGACTGCAAAGATGTGTGCCACACCTTAGTGGACCCTTTAATCACTCTCAACTTGTTTTGGGTCATAGTAGCCTACCATTACAATTCCCAGAGCTTCAAAATATTGTGTCGGAGTTGTAATCTTACGTCTGCGCCCGGTATTCCCACGTCAAGTTGATCTCCTGTAGTTGCGCCTTTATCTAGACAATCGGTGAGTTCATTTCCTGGAATGCCTATGTGGCTCTGTGTCAGATGAAGCTCACTGTCTTCCCAGAGCTGTAAAGGTCAGCAAGGTCCTAGATGTTTGCAGCCAAAAGATTTTTGGGATGGCACAGGATTGTGCCCTTTAAGCAACTCACCGAATCACTACAGATCAGAAAGTTTGTCTTGGCCTGGATTTGACATACTGCACAACCAATTCAGCAATGTATACATTGTAGGCAGCTGACAGAGAGTGCTTCTCATGTACCCTTGCATGTGCAAAAGCGTAACAGACCCTGATGTTGACTTTCAATCCATCCGTGTAGATGCATACCAAATTAGAATAACTGTGGAGGATTGAAAGAAATAGGTGTCAGAGAGGGTCCAAAAGAGGTCCATCCAGCGTACAGGGGAAGAGGAGAGGGAGCTCTAGGAATACAGACTAACGGAGGCTGTTAGAAGTCTTTCAGTATAAAACAGAGTCGGATCCCAGCTGGTCTTCCCAGTTTTGGGCAATGTGCAGCAGTCTGAACTGCTGGTTGTGTTGAATGACATGGGTGGGTAGGCATCTGATAGACTGTGACTGCATAAATTGCCAGGAGCTGCTGTTGTCTGACCTGCAGCGGTGGGACACCGGCTTCTGCCTGGCTACATCTTCAGACCACCATGGTACTGGCGGTCACTGGAATGAGCCAGAGGAGTAGGGTATCGTCGCTGCTGCTGCTGCATGAGTAATAGTATCAACGGTATCCTGTATCAATTTGTCGATATCTGTCACATGACGAGTTGCAAAAGTGGCTGCAGAGGAGAAAGCCTGCCAATCAGCTTTCTGAAGCGAGCAACGTGGAGCATGTTCTAGATATCTGTGAGTGGAGAGGGAGAGAACGATAGGAAAATGGTCACTGTCACAAAGATCCCCATGGACATGCCATTGAATCAGGGGTAAGATACTCGGGTTGCAAACTGTGAGATCAATAGCTGAAAATATTCCGTGGGCCACACTGAAATGGGCTGCAGCTCAAGTGTTGATCAAGCAGACATCCAATTCTGAAAGGTGTTCTAGTGCTTGGCCTCTGTGAGATATAGCGTTGCTGCCCCACAAAGGATTATGGGCATTAAAGTCCACCAATAAGAGGAAGAAGGCAGGGAGCCACTAACTCTAACAGCTCGTGATAATCTACTCTGGGGCTAGATAAACATTACACATTGTCATCTGAACTGACAGTTAGGTCACGTCTTCTAGAACAGTGGTTAAGGGGCACCTGCTCACTGAATATATCAGAGCTTATGAAGGCACAGACCCCACTGGACAGTCTCTCAACATTAACATGATTGGTACACTAGTGGTGGTGGTTTTCCAGAGCAGGGAGGTGTGTTGCCGTAAATCATGTTTCCTGAGGCGCTATGCCAATTACAGAATAAGCAACCATTAGATGACTGAGGTCATTCAAATGTCGATAGTAGCCATTACAGTTCCATTGAAGGAGCATTAGTGTCAGGTCTGAGAAATTGGCAAATGGAAAATATGGGTGTGATTATTTTGCTCCCAGATCGTGGTCCAGGATTTCTGGCCATACCAATGGTGCGGGAACCACCAGTGCTATAGGTGTAGGGGATGAAGGAGCTGATACTACCTCCCCCAACTTGAGGGCAGGCCCTGGAACACAACCAGGGTGTGGAGGTGTCTTGCGAGATGTTGGCATTGCGTGAGGTGTGGACTGTGACATGACAGTCGCAAAATTAGAGACCATAATAGTTGGAAGAAAGTCTTTCAAACTTTTTCCTTGCATCTTGGTAAGACAGACGGTCAAGAATCTTATACTCTTGAATTTTCTTTTCCCTCCTGAACATTGAGCATCATGGTGAATGAGGATGGTGCAGTTCTTGACAGCTGACACGCTGAGGGGGTGGGTCACAAGGGCTGCCCTCTCGGGATGCCCGTCCACATGCCCTACAGATAGCCTCATTAGAAAAGTGGCAGGACATGTGTCCAAACCTTTGGCACCTAAAACATCGCATTGGAGGAGGAAAGTAAGGCCTTAGGTCACACCTATAAATCATTCTCAGGCAAAATATTACCATCAAAGGCTAGGATAAGAGCTCCAATGTTCACTCTATTATCCTTGGGTCCCTTCTCGATGGAGCAAACGAAATGGACTCCACACCATGCCAGATTAGTATCCACCTCTTCATCAGTTTGAAGTGTTGTGTCCCAATGGAATTCTATCGAGCTTGTTATGAGGAGAAATGTTAACTGACAAATCACCTAACTTGGCATATGCCTGAAGTGCCCATGATTGGTCGGTGTGTGATGTTTTGATCAGCAAAGGTCCATTTCTCATCTTCCCTATTACCGCAACCTCCCCAAACTGATCTTCAATATTTTCAACGAAAAACATATGCTGCGTTGAGGCTAAAGAGCCACTGTCAGTACAGGAACAAAGCAAGATCTCGACAAACTGACTACTTTCATTTCTCCTTGCCTGGTTCTCATCTTGTGTGTGGTTATTGATGGAAATACCGTATGATTGTAAACTTGTGTATTAAAATCACTGTTCCTGACTGATGAGATGGCCATGTTGGTTCAGCCACCATTAAATTAGATCCGTTCTATTGCAGATGATCCATCCCGATGCCACACACTCTGATCGGAGGCTCTCCCCATGCCCCCTCCCCTTGCAGTCAACAGGCACCTACTCCTTGGCTGACATGGGGAGGTCACAACTTAGGCTTTGGCAGTGTGTGTTGTCTTGTGAGAGTACGGCATTGGTGGCCGGGAGACGCCTCGTGGGGCGGTTCGGCCGCCGCACAAGTTCTTCAACGACACTACGGCAACTTGCGAGTGAATGAGGATAAAATAATGATGGAAGACACACAACACCCAGTCATCTGGAGGCAGAGAAGATCCCCGACCCCGCCGGGAATCAAACCCGGGACCCCGTGCGCGGGAAGCGAGAACGCTACTGCAAGACCACGAGCTGCGGACTGCTTTGGCAGTGCAATCCCTGCATTGTCAGGGGGCTACCACCGAGAGGGTACATGAAAACATCCACCATGACAGACTGGCTACCATGCTGGATTTTGGATGCAGATGTAGATCCACTTCACTGGTAGCTGCAATAGGTAACAGCGCACATGGAGAGGTAGTACACCATAGTAAGGTGTCCTTCCCCAGACCGCCCACAATCGGTAAAATTTGGAAAGTGGAGATCAGAGCCAAAAAGGGGACCACAATTTAAAAAGTCAAAAAATGTGAGGAAAAAAGTGTTAAAAATAAAAAAGTCCAAAAGCAGTCACAAGACCAAGGTAAAAACTTGACCCAATAAAAGACTCCTATTAGCCGCCTCTTACAACAGGCAAGGAAGGCCCCAACACTGTAGGGGATAATAAAATCATCTTATCTTTATTATTTTCTCTTTATTCTAATTTAAGTTCATGTGTTACTTGCTCATTTTTCTTTATTTTCATATGTACATATTTTTTGACACTTATGTTGAATGAGGATGATTTCCACTATTAGTAAATATGACTACTTTTATTAAATACTCATGTTAACAAAAATGCACTAATAAAACAACATTCACAATAGAAACTATTTATTTCCAGGTGGGAGGTGATTTAAAGGAATAAAAACTTACAGATATAGCAAACTTTACACCTTGCAATTTATAAACGTTGAAAAGGGAAGAAGTTTTTAGGTACATATGGCTGTTGGATAATCAATTAATTTAAAACTTCCCCAGGACTTGTGTTTTATGGAACACTGTAGATGAGAGGGAAATCAATAGATGCTACAAATAATTAGATTTGGCAAGGAGGGTGAGATGTAATTGATGTGAAATAATGCAATCTTTCATACCAAAGTAATGTTTAGACTGAGTGAGAGTGTGTGTGTGTGTGATTTAAACATTTCTTTTACTTACGGTGTGAACCAAAGAAATTAAATTATATCATTAGATAATAATTACCAGACCATTCACATGTATGTCTGGTTTGGGATCTGAAAAAATATTTTTTTTTTATGCAGAAATCGCACATGCGCAATGATTTGCAGATAGATGGTGCCATATGCAAACACCCTCTGCCAAATATCGCACAGCAGCTCTCTTGCAAGTGCATTGTATGCTGTGTTTGCTAATAGTGCAGCCAGACGTTACTCACCAAAGACCATACTAGACTAATGTTATGATGGGTCTGTCATCGAAGAATCTTGATTTTCACATCATGATTTAATAGCAGCCAATGCTGGGTTTCAGGCCAATTCCTTGTCAATGTGGGGCAGCATATATAGGCCAGGCATGTCACACAGTACAAGAACACTGCAATGGACATCAGTGTCATACATGTCTTCGTCAACCACAAAAGTCAGCAATTGTGGAACAATGTCTGAATACAGACAGGATTTCATGATTTATGAAAAGAGGGAAGTTTTATCCGCAGCATTGCATCATTAAGGAAGCAATACATACCGTACAGCCAATAATCTCATCAACAGGGATGTGGAATTTCAACTGAGCACAGCCTGGAACCCTGCATTGGCTGCTATAAAATCACGATGCGAAAATCAAGATTCTTCGATAACAGACCCCTTCATAACATTGGTCTAGTATGGTCTTTGGTGAGTAACGTCTGGCTGCACTGTTTGCATACGCAGCATACAGTGCACGGACAAGAGAGCCGCTCTGCGATTTTTGGCAGAGGGCATTTACATATGGCACCATCTATCTGCAAATCATTGCACATGCACCATTTTCACACCTGCACATTCTTCGCTCACCTGTTCTAGAAACAGGGCGTCAACGTGCAGATACCATCCGTCGTACCTACCCACCAGCAATGCTGAACCACCTGAAGATGTCAGACAGTTGCTCCGAGGAAATATTGTGGAATTTGCACAACATGATCTGGCGGCAAACCCATGAAGACTATTTACAACAATGACATGATTCGCTAATGACATTACTATCCTCAGTGAAAGTGAGGAAGAATTACAGGATCTGTTAAATGGGATGAACACTGTAATGAGAACACACTATGGACTGAAAGTATATGGCAGTCAATTGTGTGGGAAAACCTGAAAAGAAGAGAATCATAGCATTTGACATGTGTTGCTATAGAAGGACGCTGAAAATTAGGTGGACAGATAAGATCAGAAATTAGGAGTTTGTTGCAGAATCACGAGGAGATGAACATGTGGAAAGCACTGCAAAAAAGGTACAGGGCATGTGCTAAGACACAGAGGAATAACCTCAGTGGTACTATAGAGAGCTGTGTAGGGTAAAAGCCGTAGGGAAAGACAGAGTCTGGCATGTATCCAACAAATAAAAGAGGACTCTGGGTGTAAGTGTTCCTGTGAGATGAAGAAGTTGGAAAAAAATTTAAAAAAATGAGGATGATGGACATAACCTTAATTCCTCTCCTGCACAATTGCACCAGAAAGAGTCTCTGAAAGGCTTTCAAGAAACAAAGTTCTTTAACTGACATAGTTTTGCAGACTTAATTCCTGTGTAGTCCTCATTTTCTGTAAGTAGGAACACACAATAGTCATATACACAATAGTCATATACACAATAGTCATATACACAATAGTCATATGTCTCAACAGCAACAGCAATAGCAATAGCATACTTTTTTGGCAAAAAGAAACTCACCTTTGACTAGAACATGTAAGATTTTCACAGCGCAGAGGGGAACAATACAAATCACTAGGCTGACTCCAAACAAGAACTGAAACTGAAGCAAAATCAAAACTCTGTTATCTTGTAATCTCACAGTCAATGAATTTTAAATTGCTTGTATCAACAACGCAACTATGCACAATGAAGTCAGTCTTACCACAACACTGACATTGCACATTAATGCTATTCTTGGAAGAAGTCTGAAACTGATGCGGGACCCATCCAATGAGAATGGCTGAGTTATCACTTTTTCTCTTCCTTCTGTGTCTCTAACGAAAACCTGGAGCAGAAAAATTGTAACTATAGTATGCAAAAAATAGCAACAAATTCTAGTTCACATGGCTTATGGGAGACACAGTGAACATCAGAAGCACACAATACAATGCTGTAAAATCTGGACCCAAGTAATACTTGTTCAACAAAATAATTTTAAAAGATGAGCTTCACTATCTTAAAGAATGCACTCTCTTTCTTCCAGGAATTATGAAAAGGCTGCTAATCTGTCCTTGTACCTCTCTAAACTAATGGAGATTGCAGATCACAATTGAGATAAGACTGCAATTAACTTCTAAACAGAACTGTTGGCCATTGCTTGTAGTCCAGGTTAGGTGCTCTCTAGCCTACTCTAAGCCCTATGTCATCTGAAACTGTGTAAATGGTTTGTATCCCACTGCCTGTTAACATACATCAAGACGCTTGAGAACCGTACCTGGAGATCCAGAATAGCTAATGTAAACCACATTTGTCTAATGTGGCATATCTCTCTCTCTCTCTCTCTCTCTCTCTCTCTCTCTCTCTCTCTCCCTCCCTCTCCCACTCCAATTCATGTGTATTAAGTACATACATAAATCAGGGCTTTTGGAACAGGTTTAATCTCATAGAATGTAGTGATTTTGCATCTCTCTCACCTAAAATAAAGTTCATGTAGCAAACATACAGTTCAGTACTGAACATCAACTACAGTGCGACTGGGCTTACCGAGCGACGTGGTGCAGTGCTTAGCATACTGGATCCGCATTCAAGAGGATGATGGTTCAAACCTGCGTCTGGCCATCCTGATTTAGGTTTTCCATGATTTCCCTAAATCACTTCAGACAAATGCTAGGATGGTTCCTTTGAAAGGGCGCAGCCAACTTCCTCCCCCATCCTTCCCTAATCCAATGGGACCGATGACATCGCTGTTTGGTTCCTTCCCCCAAATCAACCAACCAACCATGATTGGGCTTAGCATTTTCCCCAACGTATATTAAGAACAACACAGGCTGTCACTAATATTCAGCCAGGCACTGTTTTCAATAATTATCAAAGTCACCTCTGTGATTATATGTTCAACACACACAAATGTGATCCCAATCATTACAGAGAGTGTTTTTAAATAACAAAGTGTCACCGATTTCCTGTAAAAAGTTGACAAACATAGACATAAGACTTATTTGGGTACCTACATCACCTGTAGAAGTTACCTACCAAGAACAAGTGCTAATTTAGCACAGTGAAGAAAGGAAAGTCAAACCCATGGATAAATGAGAAACAACATTTTGTTAAACAAAAATAGATGTTACCTGAAACAACCAGTAAACATGACACAAAAATTGAGACAAATTTAGATTTTAAGTACCTAAAAGTAAGTTAACTGAATAAAAAGAATTAAAAATGATTCACCATAAAAACACCGAAGCATGTAGGAAGCTTTGCAATTGCTTACAGAAAACTGTTCAATCAGTATCTGTTTTGTATCGAAAGTAATATGTGGGAACTTTCATTAACTTATATTCTGGAAAAGTTAAAAAGGAAGTGAATGGCATCCATCTAGAAGCTGTTAGCTTTCATCCATATTCTTCTTTCAGCTTTCAAAGTTTAATTTCACCAAATGTCAGACATTTGATGAAGATTACCATTTTATGATAACAACATCACAGAAAGAAGATGAGCACCTACCAACCACCCACCGAAATAAGTCTTATTAGATAAGAGTGTGATTTGAAAAACATGATGAAATCTTGTCATTTATGACTCTCTTCTTGCACCTTCTGTCTCTCCTAATCTAGGATTTGAGGTGATCTCCCTCTTAATTCTTATTTTCTTTTTCTTCTTTACCTATGCAATGAAAGAACTATATACAGGTGGGCCATCAGTCAGTAGTCACTAGCAAGCCTTATACTTCGTTTAGTCTAGTGTAATGGTAGTCAGTTGTAAACTTGATTGATTTGCAATATCCATAAGTCAGTTGACTCCGTGTATTTGTTTTGCAAATACTGTGGAAACATGACTAACTATAGTGATACTTGTGATTCATTTGTGGAATATTTTCCAGACATCTATCCTCCATTTTGACATGGTCTCTGCAAATTAAATTTAAGATTTAAAGTGACTGGGTTGGTAGCGGAGCTTCATCGCCCAGGCAGACCAAAGTCTGTTACTCCAAGAGAGAATCTTAATGTTGTCACACAATGTTTTAGGCAGTCGCTGACTAAATCTCAAAGAAAAGTGTCCAGGGTGTATGGAATAGCAAGAACAAGCTCACAAAGGATTCAGAAAAAGCTGAAACTGAGACAATGTATGCCTACTTTACTTCAAGACCCAAATGGAGATGATCCAGACATGCATATGGAATGCTGCACATTGTACACAATCTGACAAGAAGCTTTTCAAAAGTTCTACAAAAACATTCTTCGGAATGATTAAATGACTATTAAGGCAAATGACAGGGTGAATATGCACATATGGGCAGGAATTTTCAGTGGTGGGCTAATCAGGCCTTATTTTTCAATGGGATTGTCAATTTTATAAATGACCTAGATAGGCTTCAAGAAGTGTTGTCAGAACTGGAAAACAGTCCACTTTTTTAACATATTCAGTCAGCTCAGGAAAAGTTGATACAACAACAAGATGGAGTTCCCCCACCATATGGCGTTATCAGCAGACAGGGCACTATTGAATGGTCTCCATAATCTTCAGATATCACACCCATGGATTTTTCACAGTTCAGCAGAGAAATTTAGCATCAGAATTTTAAAAAAATAATAATAATAAATCTTTGCTACTCAAGAAAGCAAATCATCAGCTGTATTGGGTGAAGTTCATGATGGCTAGAGATGACAAAGAACACTGTGAGAGCTGATGACGGCAGCATACATTCTGAGAGAGAGAGAGAGAGAGAGAGAGAGAGAGAGAGAGAGAGAGATTGTATATCAGACTTAGCAGCAAAAGTGTCACAGTTGTCACTGAAAAATAAATAAAGTTAGAGAAGTTAGTCTAAAAATCTGTGCACTATTCACTAAAATAAAATTACTAACCCTTAACTCATGAGGAGTGGTCTTTCAGACGGTAATGGAATTCCTTCTATAACCCCCTCCCCCACCTACCCTCCTTAAATCACCACCCCTACACATTTTTGCTGTCAGTTCCTCATGAACTACACAGCTGTTCTTCAATATACTACAGAAAGTGTTCGCAGGAATGTGTCAATTTTAATGATCCTAAATTTGATGAAATTATTCTTCGGTGGGAGGAGGAAGATGTCAGTGATATAGATCAAGAAATACACAAAAAAGATGGTGATTTTGCAGTAGCTGGTGATCACTAGCATGCAGCGGAAGAACTGAAGGACAATGGTGATGGGCACATTTCTGGTTCTCCAAGAAAACATTTAATGTCTTGGTTAAAATCAAATGTGCTTTGAATGGTTGTAAAGAAAAATGTAGACCTCATCACTGAAAGTCAGTTTTTCAGACTATCTTTTGTGGTCACGAGGCAGCCCTGACGCCAGCTACGAGCGCTTTTCACTTGCTGTATTACAAAATAAGTAATTCAGCTAGTAATTAATTATTTTTGCTGTCTATTCTATAGTATTTACATGCTTTAGTGTTAGACACACGTGATAAAGGTTTCAGTTTTTATTTGCGTCTGAATAAGATAAGCGAAGTTTCTATTTAGAATAGTTCCGGGAGTACGCAAACGTTTGTTTACATTCTTAACTGATGTTAAATACGCAGGATTATCAATTAATTCAGTGCACAATACCCAGTATTTGCGATTATTAGTGTCATTTAGGCTCGATACATTGAAGGCAGCAGTTTTTATACGTTTTATTAGGTTATTTTTCACATGAACATAAACGTTTATTTACATTATCAATACGAGGGTTAACCAGCTTAAGTTAGTGTACAATACTCAGTATTCACGTTTATTAGCATCATTTAGACTTGATACACTGAAGGTAGCAGTTTTTACACATTTTATTATGAATAGTGATACTGACAGTGATTTCTAACCTCACTTGTATACGTTTGACTAGCGCAACCCGCGATCGTTAACAGTTAAGGAAATGTAAAATACGTGGTAAATTAGTATTACACTACAATATCTGAGTAAATCAGTGTTACAATACAACTTCTGAGCCCTTCTTTAATACAGGTTAGTTAGCAGAAAGCTAAGACTCACTTTGCCATCTGCTTAAATACCTTAGCTTGTTGTGGGCTTTAGTGATCATGTACTGTAAGCCCATCGGTTCCTATAAAGTAGAATTCGTATTTGTGCTTTCATTCTGAACTCTTATTGTTAGCTAAAGGTTTTGTTTTGGACCTGCATCTGTCAGTGTACAATGCCCAGTGTTTATGTTTATTAGTATCATTCAGACACGGAACAGTTAAGGTAGCAGTTTTTGTAGTTTTATTAGGTCACTTTCGCGTGTATGTAAACGCATGTTTAAATTACAAATACGGCGGATAATCAGTAGGTGCAGCTTACCGTAGGTCACTGTTTAATTCGTTTATAATAATCACTAGATAGCCCCTAGCAGATTACTGTAGGTCACTGTCTTATTCTTTAGTATTCACTAAGTAGCCCCTAGCAGAAAAATAAGCATCAGATCTCGCTTCAACCATATATTTTTATTTTCATTATTGAGTGTCCTTTCTGCCAACTAGAGTGCAGCTGTTAACCTTGTGTGGCAGTAGGTTTCCTTAAGTTTTTTTATAGTAATCAGTTATTAGCTAGATGGATAGGGACTGTGTCTGTTGTGTGCGGATGCAGGAGGAGTTGGTCACAGTCCAAACACAGCTGGAAGCTTTGTTGGCCACAATCAATAAGCTCCTTGAGGTGCGGAGGGGATGGGGTGCTTGGGGCGGCCTCTGCTGTACTAGATGTGCAGGGGGGGATGTCACAGATCTCTGTCACTGAGCCGACCTCAGGAGCGACTGAGCCGGCCAGCCCACTCTCACCTCAGTGTGGGTGGCAGACTGTGTCGAGGTCTCGAGCCTCAAGGCGAAGGCTGCACGGGGTACGCAGGCTCCTGCCAAATCCCATGCACTTTGCTAATAGATTCAGTGTGCTGTATGATGCTGGGGGAGGGGGGGGGGGAGGGGGGGAGGGGGGGGGGGGAGGCTGAGCCAGATCAGAATGCACCTTCTGCCAGGATAGTGGCCACTCCTTCAGCAAGGTCCGGCCAGGCACGTGGGGGTAGGGGTTTGTTATAGTGCGCGTCATTTTTGATGGCGGCCGAGTTTAGGTTCGTTCTGCGCATCTGACGTCACAAAACACAGTCAGCCAATGAACAGAGAGCTTCGTTGCCAGAGCTCGACTGCAGTGCAGAGCACGGACGAGTGTCTTCAGTTTTAGAAATGTTCAGTCATAAATTAAGTAATAGAACAAAAGCAATGTCTTGATAGCAGACTTTCTTTTATAGAAAGTTTGGAAAAGCATTCTTTATACCAATTGCTTTATATTCTATTAATTAATTAAACTAAACAAGCAATAAGCTTCCTAATTCAGGCGATAGCGAGGAAAGGTGTTTGTTTCATTCTCACGAACCGTTTTTTCGCCATAAAGAACAGCGGTAATTGTTTATTTCCTATTGTACTTCGACAAAACATGAGTAATTCATAGTCATACCAACAGTGTTTGTCGGTATTTTGTGTGATATTTTAGAGTCGTCAAGGAGTTGTGTTGAACAATGAGCTCTGACGGTGTAATGGTTAAGGTGTTTGGCTGCTAAGTGAAAAGTTCTAAGTTCAAACCTTGTTCGGTGCTTAGAATTTTCTTTATTTAAAAACAATGCCGAAGTGTCTTACTTCATGAATTTTATTCGTTTGAATGTAAGTTTTTGAAATTTCTAGTGCTTTGTCTCAATCATAATAAGTTTTCGGTTCTTCTAATTTTGTCCTCCAATATTTCTTTTCACAGCAATTAACAACAATGAAAAGGCACACATACAATATTCATGTTATCTGTTTTGTTTGTATATCTTCTCTTCCATAGTCGCTGTTTTACTATTCATATTGAGATATATTCTTTTGCGACAGTATTAAAAGTGTTATTTAGATAAGAATTTCGGCTCGTACGTTGCCGAGCTACTTGATTGTCTGACGCAATTCTTTGCTTCGCTGCTTTGGCAACATCACCATATTCAGTGTTTTCGTTGACTGATCTATGTTTTAGCAAGTATTTGCTGTCCATTGTGACAAACACAAATTGTTTGCGCCATGCGCCTCACCAGGGTGTACATGTGGACGAAGGAAAAAAAATTCCGGATTTCCCGGTTAAAAATACACTTTCTCCCGGATGAAAATACACTTTTTCCGTGTTAAGTAACAGTCTACTTTTCCTCGGAACTGTAAAACTTATCAATCCTTTCAATGGTTGTGGTTTTATACACCGGTGTAGAATTTCCCAACACTTTAGAAAACTAAACTCAGGGGGAAAAAAAAACACATTTTGGAAAGATGTCTGATGTGCAGCAACATGTGCGCTGCATATTTTCGTATTACGAAAGTATACATTGGAATTCTACCAAACACCCCATGTTACTTTCCGAGGGATTGAGATCAAGATTGCGATGTGCTTTTGTAAGCCGGTCGTAGCTCATCTCAAGCGATCTCGCCAGCCGATGACAGCAGATATTCAGACCACAGGACACGCGATGTAGTCAGCCAATAACAACATCACTGTTAAGTAGCGCGAACACACAAGCTGGAAAAGTTAATGGTTTAAATTAATATACATAGTGTTTGCTACAAGAAAAGAAAAGCTTTGGTCTCTAAGATTAATAAGCTGCAAGAGAAACTAGGCTTTGACACGTAATGTTGATCTTTTTGCATGTGTTACACTTCAAGATACATCACAGAAATGTGCCAGCAAATTTTTTAACAATGACATAAATGTCTGATCTTCTGGGCTCGAAAATATTCTAAATGGTCATTCTCAAAGATTTTTGAATGAGAGTCAAACGCTCTGCGAGTTAAGAAATTCATCGGACATTCGCGCACAGATCTCATCTTGTGTAAAAGGAAATTTGCTTTACTTGAAAGTAACGCTTTTCAAACAATCATTCGGAATATTTTCCCGTGACCTTTCGTTTTAGCAGTTGCGCCAGATGACAGGCGTCGCTGTGCTTGCGCAGCTATGACGACGCAGGAAGCCCGTACGTTTGTACGTGTAAAACATTAAAAGATCTTACATTATGTCATAAAAGAAACAAAGACGTTAGGGGATACTCCAAGAGCATGGGAATTTTGTGAACCCTACTGAATGCATAATTCGGCTTAAAGTGCACATTCGTATGTCCAGATTCAGATGTACCAGTACCGCATTATCTCGTGTTTGGTTCTTTATTATGGCATAATGCCATATGTGCTAGACGATGAAAACTTGCACTTGAAATGTAGCGAGCAGTTGAAACTAGGCAATAGTGTGGAATTAAGCACTTCGTTTCAAGTAAATTGACTGCCTCAGCAGAAAAGATTAATATAAGTCAAATTTATTTAACAAACCGACAAAGATAACTTCATTGTTCTGCAAGGCGATTAATGCTTGACTGTCAGAAAGGTAGAAACAAACTAAAATCTGAAACTAATAACTTATTTTAGCCTTCCATAATTATGAGCATGTATTTTAATTCACTTGATAGCTCCTGACCACAGAAATCCATTTTGTTTTCATTTGACGTGAGAGCAATAAATGAAGAGGAAACAGCAAAATTACTTAACGTAAACACGGGTCATGTGGAGGCTACCACCTCCTCACTACAATTTAGACTGCTCTTTGCACCAGGTCTGGATCTACAATATTTCCGAACCGGGCCAATATTAGATAGTGGCACTCCCCCATCCCTCGAGCGTTTGAGGTATGACGCAAAAAATTTAAAAAATCGACTTTTCAAAAATATCTACATACTGTAGCGCACGTCTTTCTGAAGTGTCTGCTACATAAAACATATGATCGAGGCAATGTAAGACATGTTATTTGGTCGTTAGTGTGCTGAAGTGCAGTGCCATGCCTCTTCACATAGCGTTCTTCCATCACATGCCTCTCTATTTTGCTCTGTGGAAATCAAACGTGTAATATTTTGCAATGGGTGCCATCAAACTGTATTCAGGACAGTGGAAATTAAAATGTCCTGTGGTGCCTCTCCTGCAGTCGGCCGTTTTGTCATCCTGCCCCGCTTAAAAAAAATCTTGCGATTAATAGTGGATGGGATTATTTGTAACTGGGAGAACAAGAACTCTTGAGAAAATTTGCAGTCTCTACTGCCTATTAGCTAATAACTTGCTGTTCTGTGTGACATAAAATTATATACACATAAAACGAGTAAAGACAAGAGACAAGCAAGACAGCACACATTTCTTCAATCCTGAAGTCCCAGCTTTTTTCTCTCTCTAATCTTGCCACAGTTTTATATAGCGTACTTCCCTTTCTGGGAAAGACTCTATTACGCCATCAAAGTTCGTCAACGTTTTGCTACATGAAAAAACGAAATGTTGTCGTCTAATACCAGAAAAGCTGTTAACACAAATACTCCCCAAGACTGGTGTGGTTTCTCGATCTGATTACATGTATTTTGTCACTGTCTGCTAGATAAAATGAAATAGGCCTGCCTAATACTGCAGCAGTTGTTATACACACCTAATAAACGAGACTGTTTTGGCACAAATGGTCATTTTTATAACACGACAGAATATAATTCAGGAAGTACCAATATCAAAAGCCCATTAGACCTACTACAAACAAAAAGTTTTATGTTAGGAAATAGTTTCACATTTCATTCATACTTTCTAGCTTCTGAAGCATGAGATCGAAAAGTAGTAGTATGTAATTTTTATATAAATTTTAAATCGTCATATACTTCCGTAATTTGTGACAGTCTCCGTTTCTTCTCCTTCCTCATTCTAACAAACAATCTTGTCATCACTAATTCTGTAACTATTCCTGCCAGTGTCAAAATTTATTCTCTGGTTAACCTCACTAATCCTGCCACAATCACCGGTTTAGTTGTCCCGCATTTGTTTTCCGGTTAGGCGATATTAAGTGCTCGTACAACGCATTTTCCGCACTACTCCCAGAATAGAACTTTAGTGGCTGCTAGCTGGGGACTGTAGTGTACTGGTCTGGTCAAAAATTTTCTGTCAAAATTTCATTTTCTTGGATACACGGAGAAGACAACATGTAATCTTAGTTGCCCGTTATTCCTGTTAATCGTTTATGTCCTCTCTGGTAGCCTGAATCTATGGAATTCGCTAGTAATTATAACAACGCTGATGATTTGAAAACCCAGTCAACCACATAAAACAGTGATTGTCATTCACCCTTTCGGCTTTATTCAGGTGCACCCGTAAAATTTTTCCGGATATCATCTGGCTGTTTGCTGCTATTGCTTATACAGCTAACTGCCACACTTCTGTAGCCAGAAGTGGGATAAGGTACTACTCATACACGACTCAATTGCATGTGCGCATAAACTTGCCTGCAACCGCTCAAACGAATCTAATGTAAACAGTTGTGATGTCACACTCATCGGAGGCAATTTGTTGTTATAAAACATTGCATAGTCTTCCTAAAGCCTTGACACATTTTGCTGTTGGCAGACGCTCGTATAAGCATTGTGTTTTGTTCCTGTATATGGCGCATTTCCTTTGCAACTTAGGTTTTATTTTCGTTTTTTCTCTCGTTTGTGTTTTATTGCTGCAGTATTATTCTGCAGTAGCGAGATACAGTAATATTCTTTGTCAGAGTATTGGTCCTTACTAGTCAAAATTACAAAAATGTAACCAAAAACTAAAACAATGAAAAATTCCCGGAACTCTAAAAATTTCCCGGGTTTTTCCCGATTTTCTCCCGGATGAAAAAATTCCCGGGTTTTTCCCGGATCTCCTGGTTGTCCCGGGTCATATACACCCTGCTCACTGACAACATATTTTAGTTTCTATGTTTTATTACATCCACAATTCAGTTTTGTGTACTTCGCCAACTTTGTTTTAATCAGAACTTTTAGAAAAAAGCGAAATGACTCTGGTATAAATAAAACTTTTATTACAGTCGCGAAAGACGGAATATTTCTGAATATTACATATGACACCTATCTGGTACTTAAATGAGATATTGTTATACAGAAAATTGTATATGAAATTTAGGTATCTTGTCCACATTTCGTTCTCAACATTGTGGCAACTAAAATCGAAATTACGGAAAGTATATGCTATGGACTTTTACCTCTGCAAACTCTTCAAAATTTCGTGCAATGGTTTACTACATTTAATGCTGCACAATAACTGCATTGAACATCGAAACAAAATTAAGTCATTTATAGGGGGAAGGTATCAGTCAAGAAGACGTGTAAAAATCAAATTTTTGGGCCAAATAGTTTTTGTGAAATCGAATGATAAGCATGTCAAAGTAGTTGGAACACCATGTGTCTGCACAGGCGAGTGGGGCAGTGAATGCAGGGAGCACGTCTCTGTAGTAGCGAAAGGGTTAATGCGGCCATGGTGGCTTTACTTCATAAACTGCGTGCTCCCCCTAAACGTAAGTTTGCGAACTTACTATACCATGGCGCTGCTTCTCTTGGCGCGTGCGGCGTTTGAAACTGGCAACGCAGCAATCTCCCATGTCTGGGCGGGCATGCGCGAGCCGCCAAGATAAAAGAATTGAACTACAGTTATTGAGAGCTCCAATGTTAGGCGGGTCATGGAGCCCCTCAGGAACATAGGGGCTAGGGCGGGAAAGAAGTCCAACGTTCACTAGGTGTGCTTGCTGGGGGGACTTGTCCGGGATGTGGAAGAGGTTGGCGGCTATGAAGTGTGCAGGCTACAGCCAGCTGCAGATTGTCGCACATGTCGGCACCAACAATGCCTGTCGTCGAGGTTCCGAGGAAATACTTGGGTCCTTTAGACGGCTGGCTAAATTGGTGAAAGGGCCTCCATCTCTCAAGGAGTGGAAGCCAAGCTGAAGATCTGCAGCATCGTACCCAGGGTGGACCAGGGTCCTCTGGTTTAGAGTCAAGTGGAGAATATAAACCAGAGGCTACATCGACTGTGGTGAAAATGGTTGTAGATTCCTTGACCTACGCTATGGGGTGGAAGGTTGTAGGATGCTCCTTGATAGATCAGGGGTGCACTACACACAGGAAGCAGCTACATGGGTAGCACAGTACTTGTGGCATGCAAAAGGGGTTTTTTTTTTAGATTAGGTCCCTCCCCACGGGGAACAAACCGCTGGCCTGAAAAATTACCAGTTCATGGCACTGATGTGGGTGTGCCAACTGTAAAAATTGTTAGTTTGCCTAAACAGGTCAGTCCAAAGGATGAAGGGTCTGTAGCAAAATCCCAGAGTTAATCTCCAAAATAAAGAGTAGCAATGCCAATACTGTATTAGGTACCAAAAGCTGGTTGAAACCAGACATAAAAAGCAGTGAAATTTTGACTCAGATTGGACAATTTTTAGGAAGGATAGGACTAATGCTATGGGAGATGGTGTGTTCATTACAGTTAAAAGCTGTTTAAACACAGTTGAGATCGATACTGGGTCAGACTGTGAAATAGTCTGGATAAAGCTGTCAATCAGACAAGGACTGACAATTGTATTAGGATGTTTTTATAAACCACCAGCACCCACAACAAACATCGCAGAATGTTTCAGGGAAAGTCTTGAGTACATAGGAAGTAAATATCCAAATTATCCATTAGTTATAGGTGGAGACTTTAATCTAGCATCCATTGACTGGGAAAATTACACATTTATCACAGATGGCAGAAGCAAAGATCCGTGTGAAGTTATTCTAGGAGCACTCTCAACGTACAACCTTGGGCAATTGGTTAGAAAAACAACTTGGGATTGGACCATATTAGATATCTTGGTGACAAACAGACCTGATCTTTTTGAGGAAGTTAATCTAGAAGAAAGGATTAGTGACCATAATGTCATTGTGGCTTCTATGTCAGTGGAAGTTGCAAAAAAACAGCGTAAAGTTTTCTTGTTTGGGAAAGCAAATAAAAGTGTAATTAATGAATGTCTTCATAGTCAGCTCCAAGCATTCACTGCGGGACACAAAGATATTGAGCATCTTTGGTTGGAATCTAAAGGTATTGTCCACCACGTACTAGAGAAATGTGTGCCTAGCAAAAGTACCTTGGTACAACAAACATATTAGGAAGTTGCTGAGAAAGCAGAAAATTTCGCAGTCGTTTTAAATGTAGTCACTGCCCCGCTGACAAACAGAAATTGTGCAAAATGAAAGCAGCTGTCAGAAGGACAATGAGAGATTCTTTCAACGAATTTGAAAGCAATATTTTATCTGAAGTTTCTAAAAGTAACCCCAAAAATTTTGGTCGTACGTAAAATCTATAAACGCTACAAATAATTTAATACCTTCTCTTGCTGACAGTATGGGTAATGTAACTGATGATGATAAACAGAAGGCCGAAATTCTAAACCTAGCTTTCAAAAACTCGTTTACGGTAGTATGGTTGAGGACTGCAGAACCATTCCACCTTTCAATTATCGAACAAATGAAATGATGGCTGACATAGTGTTTAGTGTATCTGGGATTGTAAAACAGTTAAGATCCTTAGATGCCAGGAAGGCATCTGGTCCAGACGGTATACCCGTAAGATTTTATGTTGACTATGCTACAAATATAGCACCATTCTTATACATCACCTATCAGAGACCACTGGAACAGTTCCACGGGATGGGAAGAAGGCCCAGGTAATAGCAATCTATAAAAAGGGTAGAAAATCAGATGCACACAATTACCGGCCAATTTCACTGACATCGATTTGTTGTAGAATCATGGAACATATTTAGTGTTCAGACATAAAGGCCTTTCTAGACTCGGAGAAGCTCATCTGCAGAAACCAGCACGGTTTTAGGAAACAGCGGTCATGCGAGACACAGCTGTCCCTCTTTGTGCATGATATACAACAGGCTCTAGATACCGGCTCCCAGGTTGATGCCATATTTCTCGACTTTCAAAAGGCGTTCGACTCAGTTCTTTCACTTTCGCTTGCTACAAAAAGTGTGCGCTTACGGTCTATCCGATGACATATGCAGTTGAACAGAAAGTTTTCTAACAGACAGGGAGCAGTATGTCGTCCTGAATGGGGTGACTTCAACAGAAACAAGTGTAACTTCAGGTGTGCCCCAGGGCAGCGTAATAGGTCCTCTGCTTTTTACGATTTACATAAATGATCTGGTTGATGGTATTGACAGCGGCCTTAGACTGTTTGCCATTGATACTGTAGTCTACAGGAAAGTAGATTCACATGAAAGTTGTGAACAAATCAATAGAGGATTTGCAGAAAATAAATGCGTGGTGTAATGACTGGCAGTTATATCTCAATATTAGTAAGTGTAACCTACTGCATATAACAAGGCAAAAGTCCCCATTAATGTACAAGTACAAAATAAATGCCCAATCTTTGGAAGCAGTACTGTCCGTCAAGTATCTGGGTGTGACTATTCGAAATGATCTCAAAGGGAATGATCAGATTACAAAAGTAACAGGTAAGGCGAACTCTAGATTGCGGTTTATTGGTAGAATCCTGAAGCGATGCAGTCCTTCAACAAAAGTAATAGCTTACTATACGTTAGTTCGTCCAGTCTTGGAGTATTGTTCGTCTGTATGGGACCCTTACCAGTTGGGTCTGATTCAAGAGACTGAGTAGGTAGAGAGTGGCAAGATTCGTGACTGGTAGATTTAGCCATTGCGAGAGCATTACAAATCTCATAGAAAGTTTGAAGTGGGACACACTTGCAGATAGATGGTGCACTAAACGGAAGGGGCTGTTCACTAAATTCCGATATCTGATCTTCACCGAGGATGTAGAGCATATATTATTACCACCAACTTTCAAATCGCGCAATGATCACCATTCAAAGATAGGGGAAATAAGAGATCGTACTGAGGTGTTCAGACACTCGTTTTTCCCTCGCGAGATCTGCGAGTGGAACAGAAGGGGGGAAATATGACTTTGACGCGAATTGTGCCCTCCGCCACACACCGCTTGGTGGCTACTGAAGTATATATGTAGATGTAGATGTACTTAGGAGGTGCAAGTTTTATTTACATGTTTAATGTCTGGAATTCAGTTGTGCGTGAACATTTACTTGCTACAGAGCTAATACAATTTCTCTGAATGTAAAATTCGCTTGTAACAGTATGTTTAGTATGATATTCAAGAAACCACACAAAAACATATTATATACTGCACAAATTATTTAGTGCAATAAAATCAACAATGAAGCCACAGCATTCATCAGCAAAACACACACACGTGCGAGCGCGCGCGCACGCGCACACACACACACACACACACACACACACACACACGACCGCCAATGCCTGTGCCAGGCCCGAGGTGCTGGAGTTGGCGGTCGTGTGAAGGTGATGTGTACTTGCTTCCTTGCAAGTGTGTGTGTGTGTGTGTGTGTGTGTGTGTGTGTGTGTGTGTGTGTGTGTGTGTGTGTGCGTGTGTGAATGGTGCATATGTGTGTGTCTTTTACTGATGAAGGCTGTGGCTGAAAGCTATAAGTGAGTGTCTTTTTATCGTGCCTGTCTACAACTTGATGTGTTTTCTTTACGATAAGTAGCTATCTGTCTTTTCCTACATTGTTGATATTCCTACCTCGAGTTTCCATTGTTTGATAACTTAAATTAAAATTTTCAAATGATGTATACTTTAAATCTCAGTTTAAACATAGACATCCCAGAGACCACACCTCGTAGAATACTTTACAGAAGAGTCACCACATGAGTTAAGAGCTAACTGTCTCTATAACTAGAAAAATTCCTGTCCAGGGAGGAGATTTGACAGTGATAACTGCACAAAGAGGAAATGAGACAAGAGCCCCGTGTTGGACTAACACAGTATCCCCAACAGCAAGAGGGGTGAAATGGTTGCTAGTTTTTCATCTCCCGATTAACTGCAACAATCATATTTTTACAATTAACAATATCTACAGAGCCTTGCTCATTTAACTCTGTTTTTATTTCTTTATATTTATCCAGTGTTTGCAGTTGATAGATACACTTGGCAGTAAAAGTTCAAAACATTTGTTTTAAAGAGCCAAACTTATTACAAACTTACAGTTTGTTATAACAGTAATAATAAATCCAGTCTATACTTCAGAAACATTTAGTTTACATCTGACTTACTGTTATCTCATATATTCCAGAGTTAAATTTGTCAGGACTCCAGTTGGCAACAAACAATGGGCCCTCTATGTGTACACAGTCTTGCCAAATTTCTTTGTCCAATGTAACTTGTACTTTTTCAAGAGGTGCCAAAGAAAATGCTAATATTCTGAAATAACAAAATGCATTATAGTTATAATGTGACAACAAAATTATTAAGCATCATAATTTCTAGGTATAAATGTCTTGCCTTATATGGGTTGAAGTGTGTATCCTTTCTAATGGTTCTCTTCCTGGTAGTGTGTATAAGAGATGTTTTGGATTGGTAACCAACACAACAGGCCAGTCTCGATGCACAACATCAACAAAAGAAAACAACCCATGATCCATAACACCTAAACGATATCTGCAACATTGTAGTGAAATTATTTCAAACTTTCAGGAAAGAATCCTGACAACGAGTTAACAAAAACATGTGAAAGTAATCAAAAAGTCTACTTACTGCGATCCGTGAAGTTGCAAATAACAAGATGGACGTCAAATTATTTTTTAAAAAAAGCGGAGTGACAACTTGTAAGTGAAATAATACTATAAAGGAATGAAAATGTGGATTTTTTTTTGGTAATGATTAATACGAAATAATTCAGTCTAATTTCACTCTTTTCATTACCCACACACATATTATGAAATACATGTATTGGCACTTATGTGTAAGAATCCTCAAGTTCCTCATGAGACTAAGCAAGATTTCAGTTATCAACTTTATAGAATATTATTATTGTATCAGCTGTACAGAATATTATTACTGTTATTACTTTACACTTCTGTAGAATAACTATTTTTTTTTATCTTAGCTGCACTGCCCCAGAAGATTATGCCACAGTACAATATTGAGTGTAAGTATGCAAAGTACGCTAGCAGATTCATATAAAAGTCAGCTGGAGCACTTAGTTTACCTTATTCATATGCTGGTGCTATCTCTGTTTGTTATCCATCTAGATGACTAAGAACATCAGACATGGAGCCTCATCCAGCGTGTTCCTGTTGATCTCCAATTCTAGCACATCTTGTTGTTTTTGTTTGTATGGAATTATATTATTTCTAATCATTGTAATATTTATGTTAACCTGTCTGCTGAGAACCAGTTTTAAGCATTATTCTCCTGTGTCTGATATGGATGTGTCTGGCCTTTTTGTCAGTATATGTGCATCATCAGCAAACATCACAATTTTTAAAGATCCTCCAATGTTCCAAGTAAATCATTTGTGCAAGCCAAGAACAGGATTACACCAAGCACCAAACCAAGCATGGCACCATATTTGATGTTTCTCTACTTCGAATTCAGTTTTACTCCTGTTGTATCATTCGTTAATGTGACACGATGTTTTCTACTATTAATATATGACTCCATCCTTGCTTTTAAAACCACACCATTTTAGTCCCCCTAGTAGAATTGATGTGGGTTTTAACGGGGAGGGTAAGGAGTCATTCCAATCCCGGAAGCGGAAAGACTTACCTTACGGGGAAAAAAGGACAGGTATACACTCACATACACACACATATCCATCCGCACATACACAGACACAAGCAGACATTTGTAAAGGCAAAGAGTTTGGGCAGAGATGTCAGTCGAGGCGGAAGCAAAGAGGCACAGATGTTGTTGAAAGACAGGTGAGGTATGAGTGGCGGCAACTTGAAATTAGCGGAGGTTGAGGCCTGGCGGATAACGAGAAGAAAGGATATACTGAAGGGCAAGTTCCCATCTCCGGAGTTCTGACAGGTTGGTGTTAGTGGGAAGTATCCAGATAACTTGGACGGTGTAACACTGTGCCAAGATGTGCTGGCCATGCACCAAGGCATGTTTAGCCACAGGGTGATCCTCATTACCAAAAAACACTGTCTGCCTGTGTCCATTCATGCGAATGGACAGTTTGTTGCTGGTCATTCCCACATAGAAAGCTTCACAGTGTAGGCAGGTCAGTTGGTAAATCACGTGGGTGCTTTCACACGTGGCTCTGACTTTGATCGTGTACACTTTCCGGGTTACAGGACTGGAGTAGGTGGTAGTGGGAGGGTGCATGGGACAGGTTTTACACCGGGGGCGGTTACAAGGATAGGAGCCAGAGGGTAGGGAAGGTGGTTTGGGGATTTCATAGGGATGAACTAAGAGGTTACGAAGGTTAGGTGGACGGCGGAAAGACACTCTTGGTGGAGTGGGGAGGATTTCATGAAGGATGGATCTCATTTCAGGGCAGGATTTGAGGAAGTCGTATCCCTGCTGGAGAGCCACATTCAGAGTCTGATCCAGTCCCGGAAAGTATCCTGTCACAAGTGGGGCACTTTTGGGGTTCTTCTGTGGGAGGTTCTGGGTTTGAGGAGATGAGGAAGTGGCTCTGGTGATTTGCTTCTGTACCAGGTCGGGAGGGTAGTTGCAGGATGAGAAAGCTGTTTTCAGGTTGTTGGTGTAATGGTTCAGGGATTCCGGACTGGAGCAGATTCGTTTGCCGCGAAGACCTAGGCTGTAGGGAAGGGACCGTTTGATGTGGAATGGGTGGCAGCTGTCATAATGGAGGTACTGTTGCTTGTTGGTGGGTTTGATGTGGACGGACGTGTGGAGCTGGCCATTGGACAGGTGGAGGTCAACGTCAAGGAAAGTGGCATGGGATTTGGAGTAGGACCAGGTGAATCTGATGGAACCAAAGGAGTTGAGGTTGGACAGGAAATTCTGGAGTTGTTCTTCGCTGTGAGTCCAGATCATGAAGATGTCATCAATAAATATGTACCAAACTTTGGGTTGGCAGGCCTGGGTAACCATGAAGGCTTCCTCTAAGCGACCCATGAATAGGTTGGCATACGAGGGGGCCATCCTGGTGCCCATGGCTGTTCCCTTTAATTGTTGGTATGTCTGGCCTTCGAAAGTGAAGAAGTTGTGGGTCAGGACGAAGCTGGCTAAGGTGATGAGGAAAGAGGTTTTTGGTAGGGTGGCAGGTGATCGGCGTGAAAGGAAGTGCTCCATCGCAGCGAGGCCCTGGACGTGCGGAATATTTGTGTATAAGGAAGTGGCATCAATGGTTACAAGGATGGTTTCCGGGGGTAACAGACTGGGTAGGGATTCCAGGCGTTCGAGAAAGTGGTTGGTGTCTTTGATGAAGGATGGGAGACTGCATGTAATGGGTTGAAGGTGTTGATCTACGTAGGCAGAGATACGTTCTGTGGGGGCTTGGTAGCCAGCTACAATGGGACGGCCGGGATGATTGGGTTTGTGAATTTTAGGAAGAAGGTAGAAGGTAGGGGTGCGGGGTGTTGGTGGGGTCAGGAGGTTGATGGAGTCAGGTGAAAGGTTTTGTAGGGGGCCTGAGGTTCTGAGGATTCCTTGAAGCTCTGCCTGGACATCAGGAATGGGATTACCTTGGCAAACTTTGTATGTAGTGTCGTCTGAAAGCTGACGCAGTCCCTCAGCCACATACTCCCGATGATCAAGTACCACGGTTGTGGAACCCTTGTCCGCCGGAAGAATGACGATGGATCGGTCAGCCTTCAGATCACGGATAGCCTGGGCTTCAGCAGTGGTGATGTTGGGAGTAGGATTAAGGTTTTTCAAGAAGGATTGAGAAGCAAGGCTGGAAGTCAGAAATTCCTGGAAAGTTTGGAGAGGGTGATTTTGAGGAAGAGGAGGTGGGTCCCGCTGTGACGGAGGACGGAATTGTTCCAGGCAGGGTTCAATTTGGATAGTGTCTTGGGGAGTTGGACCATTAGGAGTAGGATTAGATCATTTTTCTTCGTGGCAAAGTGATATTTCCGGCAGAGAGTACGAGTGTAGGACAGTAAATCTTTGACAAGGGTTGTTTGGTTGAATCTGGGAGTGGGGCTGAAGGTGAGGCCTTTGGATAAGACAGAGGTTTCGGATTGGGAGAGAGATTTGGAGGAAAGTTTAACTACTGAATTAGGGTGTTGTGGTTCCAGATTGTGTTGATTGGAATTTTAAGGTTTTGGGGGGAGTGGAGCTGGAAGTGGGAGATTGAGTAGATGGGAGAGACTGGGTCTGTGTGCAATGAGAGGAGGTTGAGGTTTGCTGGAAAGGTTGTGAAGGGTGAGTGAGTTGCCTTTCCGGAGGTGGGAAACCAGGAGATTGGATAGTTTTTTTGAGGTGGAGGGTGGCATGCTGTTCTAATTTGCGATTGGTCTGTAGGAGGATGCTCTGAACAGCCGGTGTGGATGTGGGAGAGAAAAGATTGAGGACTTTTAATAAGGATAGGAGTTGACGGGTGTGTTCATTGGCTGAGTTGATGTGTGGTGAAGGATTAGGTGGGTGAGGGCAATGGATTGTTCAGTTTGGAACTGGTATAGGGACTGATGGAAAGAAGGATTACAGCCCTTTGGGGGTAATGCCAAATGTCAGACAAGCCTGAGAAAATAAAATATGGGAGTGTAATCTGGCTAGGGCGAAGGCATGTTTGCGGAGGGAATGTAAATAAAACTTAATGGGGTCGTTGTGGGGATGTTGTGAGGGTGACATGGTATTAGAAGGTGGAAAGTGTAACATGAGGCTGAAATGAAAATGAAAATAAAAATATATGGCGAGAGATAAGGTGAACTAGAAAACAACTGGAGATCTGGTGTGAAAAAAGGCAAAAAGGTGTTGGTTATAGCTGGGCTATGTTGATCCTGTGGTGAACTTGGGTTGGTAGACAAGGATGTGCACAAAGGTTATGTGGTTGTGTTGCCGCCAAAACACGTTAAAGGGTGGAGCAATTCAGGAAAATTTCAAAAAAACTGCGTGTAAATGTATTAAAAGGAGTGGTTTTGTGGTGGCAGATTGTGAAAACGATGCTAACAATTGTCTGACGAAGAAATAATGACGTTAAAACCTGTGGGAAGCGGCTGAAAAAGATCAGTGATGTGGGAAAAACGGAAATGGGAAAAAAAAAGAAAGCGAAAGTTATTGGAACTAGCCGAAATGGCTGTTTAATAGCTGAAAGGAACTGTTTGTGAACTGGAAACGGTGGATTTTGTAGCAGCAGTATTGTTGAAAGCGAATGTGGGTTTTAAGGGAGAGGGTAAGGAGTCATTCCAATCCCGGGAGCAGAAAGACTTACCCTAGAGGGAAAAAAGGACAGGTACACACTCGCGCACACACACACACATATCCATCCGCACACACACAGACACAAGCAGACATTTGTAAAGGCAAAAGCAAAGGCAAAATTTTGCAACTGCCGACAGCTTAAGAAAAACATCTGTCTCAAAATTTTCAGCCTGGCCTAAGGTATTCTTACACAGCAGGCCATAGGACAGCAGTAAGGACTCTAAATCATGAAAAGGAAGTGGACTGATGCATTAAATGCACTCCAATTACAATCTGAAAGCAGAAAACAGAAAAAGCACTGACTGCAAAGAAATTTTGTACCAATGGTGAATTGACCACTAACAAAGCAAGTTGTTGCTCCACATTTTTGTAACACATAGAGATGGAAAATCATCCTTGCAAGAGAATGCACTTTTTACTGTAAGACTTAACCAACAGAATGACCATTGCAACTCCAGATACCCCAAGGTCCTGTCCGTATCCAAATTAATGAGGTTCACTGAGGCTCCTAGATCGATTTGAAATTTGACCAGCCACCCATCCACAATCAATGTCAGAAAAATATGGTAGGGCAACATGCACGGGGTGTCAGAAACAGTCCCAGAGTCTAGTGAGAACACTGAGGCATCCAAGGACTGACTCACGGCCCATTGACTGTCACAAACAGTTACAAAATGGTCTATTACCACACACATGGCCTCCATGTGCTGGCAGTCACAGTGAACTTAATTACAAATGACAATGGGGGCAGGATAACTGGCTCGCCCAACGAATGATGGGCGAATGATGTTGAGGACCCAAAAAACACCACTGGCATAACTACATTGTGAGTGGCATGAATTCACCAAGCTCACTATGGATGAAGACAGGCCATGCCACAATGCCTCTCCAAAAGCATCATCAATGGCAGCAATACAAGGTGACTCGGAAGGAGGCGAGGCACCTTGGGTATCCCTCTGGGCACTGATGGCTGTTTACCACACTCACCTCATTCATCCACCTGCCAATTATCAGAAAGGATGTCCCTCGCCACTGCCATAATCTCATGTGATTGCGCAATTTGGGAAATGTGGGCTAAAGGAAGGTCACACAAGGTCAATGTCTTGCTCTGAAGTTCACGATTAGGAGCTAACCTGACAATTACATCCGGAATTAGTGAGCCTGCATAAGCGGTAGCACATTTGGAATGCTCAAAATGACACTTGTACCAGAGACCTTGTAAACATGTAATCCACACTGCATACGACTGCCCAGAGCACTCGGTGCTACTTAAGCCGTAACCATATGATACCACATAGGTTCAATGGCTGAAATACAGCATAAGCAACCGACAAAGCTCATCAAAGGAAATCTTCTCTGGCTAAGTGCAAGGCTTCAAATTTTGGACAACTTCAAATAAATCTACACTGCTGAATGACAACAACATGGCCCTATCAGCTGGATAGACAATACGGTTTACTTGACAGTTCAGCAAGATAATTCTCCCACATTTCCATAGGCTCTCCAAAGCTGGCAAATGGCCTCAGAGGCAGAAAGCTGGGCCACCAACCACCTCCCCCCTCCCCATGGGGCAAGGGCATGAAGCAAGTCTACATTCTGGGTAATTGTAGCCTGCATCTGCTGCTACTGCTGCTGCTTCTTCTGTAGGCACACTGTTCCTGTCAGCATTGCAGAAATGCCAGGTTGAAGGTTGGCTATCGTGAACTCTATGGGGGGGGGGGGGGGGGGGGGGGGGGGGGAAGGGGGGGCAGGGAACAGGGGCATCACACACGTAAGATTGTCCTCTATCGCCACTTTAGTATCTGCAGAAAACACGACAATGCTGCAACTTGACACCTAGGTGACAACTGGGGAACAGAACCCTGTGAATGGAACCAACTCACAGTATGAATTTAACTATGGGAAGTAGAGTGCCTATATGCACACTCAGCACCTGGCTGGCATGGATGGCCAGTGACTGAACACGACACCTCTCAGCACGAGCACCAGGCTAGGTCTGCGATGGCCTAACTCTGCAGGACCACCGGACTGCTCCACTTACTGCAACTTGACATCAGCAGGTCTACCCATATGACACAACATGTGCCCTGCATGGCAGGTGCTACTTAAGCTGTAACCGTCTGATACCACATAGGTTCAATGGCTGAAATACAGCATAAGCAACCGACAAAGCTCATCAAAGTAAATCTTCTCAGGCTAAGTGCAAGGCTTCAAATTTTGGACAACTTCAAATAAATCTACACTACTGAACGACAACAACATGGCCCTATCAGCTGGATAGACAATACGGTTTACTTGACAGTTCAGCAAGATAATTCTCCCACATTTCCGCTGTTCTACCCATGCCAGTTCATCTGCTTCTATTGAGACATCCACTGGCAGAGATTCGGAATTGTGAATCCAAGGTAAACTATTCCCACTGACTGCTGAGTAAAGTCTCCCTCAATAGTGTTACTGAGTCAGTATTATACTATACCTAATTGCTAAATTAAGTTTAAAATATTTCCTGTTGTGGCATCTGTATGCAGCCAGATCATAATACTGTATATTTTTAAATCTGTACCGAAGTACTGCACTCAAAGAGCAGTTCATGCAATTTACATTAAGGGCTCTGCCCTGAGACATCATTCCACATTTTCTGTAAATATAGCCTCCCTTATATTATGTCTACAGTAATGGGACAATAACTTTTATCAATGAAGATGCATCTGTTCAATTTCTGTGCCTTCTGAATGATATATTGTTATGCATAGCTAATCTGTAAGAATACCTCTACATTTTTCTGCTTGCTTTTGTTATATAAGAAGCTCATCTTTCTTACTTAACAGGCTTTTTATGTATTTCTGGGAAAGTTCAAATGTATTTTGTTTTCACCCATTGTGCTGTAGAAGCTGCCTTTCCATTTTTTTTCAGTGTGTATAATAATCCAAAAAAAAATTTTTTTTTTTTTGAATCGTGGCACATTTTGAGGTTAATGAAGCACTTTTAAGTCTTATGCAAATTTTCTCTTACTCCTTGCGTTGAATTTGTGAAATGGATGGAGGTTGAAAAAGTGGAATACATTATTTACAGCAAATTTCATTAAGAAAATTACCGTGTTTGTATTCTTTAGTGATATGGATTACATATAAGTACTAATATATAATCTGATATAATTTGTTGAGTACTATTTTTATGCATAATTTGTGGAAATACACTTGGTTGAATAATACATTAGGCAAAGTAATATATAGCCAGCCAGTTGCGCATGCCACAGGAAATTAGTGAGCCAGAAAACCAGAAAATGAAATGAAAAGTTCATTAGTTTTGATTACTATAACAGATGTCATAAGAATGTGGCCAACTGAAAATTTAAAAATGGAAGTTGTTTTCAAACAAGAAACCAGGAAGTGAAGCATCTGATACTGCACAAAATGTGTTTATAATCAACTAGTTTTTAGGAGAGGTCATTTTTTGCAGTAAGTATATAAATATTCATTTCATAAATACAAACAACATTTTCTGACTGCAATTCAGTATTTATTTATGCTCCAGACTTACTTCTTCTTGTAATTTAAGGGGTCTTCAGTGGATTTTTTTCTGGTGTAATGCAGTATTGATTAAATTCAAACAGCTGGGGTTCACAGCCACATAAAATTTTGTGGATGACATCATGGTCACCTCTGACAGTAAATTTCTTTATTTATGTAAAAAGCCACAATTGTTATTTCAGCTGTGTGGATATTATTAAGTGGAATACTGTAAGACTGTGCTTTAGCACATGTCAAAACCTAAAAAAATGTCCGACTTGTACACATGTCCATATGCACATACGTCAGACATTATTTTGGTTTTGACGTGTGCTAAAGCACAATTTTGCAGTATTACACTTGATAATGGCCACACATCCAAAATTACAATACTGGCTTTTATAAACAAATAAATTTACAGCCAAAGGCAGCCACAATATCATTTGCAAAAAAACACTACTTTGCTTTTAAAAATGGTACTTCACTTTTCTTCATATACAAAGGCCACTCCAAAACTTCTGCACAAAGTGCACGAGCATCTGTAACTGTGGAACTATTGAATGATACCCATGTGAAAAATGTAAGCTGTGAGGCACATTTTCAGCTACCACCATGTATATTTAGTAATAATTCTTGTTTTGAGTGAGATATTCTAATTTGAAATGGAGGGAAGAAATGACTCAAGTCAAATCTTAGCTAGTGACCAGCAATCTTATATCAAAACTGAAATTTGAAGGGATAACACCTACCAAAACTCACAACGCTCCAGGCGAAGTGTGCAGGAATAGTGTACTGGATCAAAGTATAGTGTTATAGTGGACTTCCCATAAATGCAAAGGCCACTCAAGCACTGAAGACAAACCATAGATTGAGTGGCCAGTAACTGTAACAGACAATGCTTCCACTTTTTTTTTTTTTTTTTTTGGGTGGGAGGGGGTGGGGGGGGGGGGGGGGGGAGGGGGTGCAATCAGTTTTCTGACTGGTTTGATGTGGCCCGCCACGTATTCCTCTCCTGTGCTAACCTCTTCATCTCAGAGAAGCACTTGCAACTTACATCCTCTATTATTTGCTGGATGTATTCCAATCTCTGTCTTCCTCTACAGTTTTTGCCTTATACAGCTCCCTCTAGTACCATGGAAGTCATTCCCTTATGTCTTAATAGATGTCTTATCATCCCGTCCCTTCTCCTTATCAGTGTTATCCACATATTCCTTTCCTCTCCGATTCTGCACAGAACCTCCTCATTCCTTACCTTATCAGTCCACCTAATTTTCAACATTCGTCTGTAACACCACATCTCAAATGCTTCAATTCTTTTCTGTTCTGGTTTTCCCACAGTCCATGTTTCACTACCATATAATGCTGTACTCCAGATGTACATTTTCAGAAATTTCTTTCTCATATTAAGGTCGATATTTGATATTAGTAGACTACTCTTGGGCAGGAATGCCCTTTTTGTCATTGCTAGTTTGCTTATGATGTCCTCCTTGCTCCGTCCGTCACTTCTTGTTATTTTACTGTCTAGGTAACAGAATTCCTTAACTTCATCTACTTCATGACCATTGATCCTAATATTAAGTTTCTCGCTGTTCTTGTTTCTACTTCTTCTCATTACCTTCGTCTTTCTTCGATTTACTATCAATCCATACTCTGTTCTCATTAGACTGTTCATTCTGTTCAGCAGATCGTGTGATTCTTCTTCACTTTCACTCAGGATAGCAATGTCATCAGTGAATCATATCATTGATATCCTTTCACCTTGAATTTTAATTACACTCCTGAACCTTTCTTTTATTTTCATCACTGCTTCCTTTATGCACAGATTGGACAGTAGGGGTGAAAGACTACATGCTTGTCTTACACTCTTTTTAATATGAGCACTTAGTTCTTGGTCGTCCACTCTTATTATTCCCTCTTGGCTGTTGTACATATTGTATATGACCCGTCTCTCCCTATAGCTTACCCCTGTTTTTCTCAGAATTTTGAACATCTTGCACCATTTTACATTGTCGAACGCTTTTTCCAGGTTGACAAATCCTATGAACATGTCTTGATTTTTCTTTAGTCTTGCTTCCATTATTAACCGCAATGTCAGAATTGCCTCTCTCATGACTTTACCTTTCCTAAAGCCAAACTGATCATCATCTAGCGTATCCTCAACTTTCTTTTCCATTCTTCTGTATATTATTTTTGTCAGCAACTTGGATGCATGAGCTGTTAAACTGATTGTGTAATATGTCTCGCACTTGTCGGCTCTTGCCATCATCGGCATTGTGTGGATGATGTTTTTCCAAAAGTCAGATGGTATGTCACCAGACTCATACAATCTACACACCAAAGTGAATAATAGTTTTGTTGCCACTTCCCTCAACGATTTTAGAAATTCTGGCGGAATGTTATCTATCCCTTCTGCCTTATTTGATCTTAAGTCCTCCAAAGCTCTTTTAAATTCTGATTCTAATACCAGGTCCCCCATCTCTTCTAAATCAACTTCTTTTCTTCTTCTATCACATCAAACAAATCTTCCCCCTCATAGAGGCTTTCAATGTATTCTTTCCACCTATCCACTCTTTTGTTTGCATTTAACAGTGGAATTCCCACTGCACTCTTAATGTTATCACCCTTGCTTTTAATGTCACCAAAGGCTGTTTTGACTTTCCTGTATGCTGAGTCAGTCCTACCGACAATCATTTCTTTTTCGATTTCTTCACATTTTTCATGCAGCCATTTTGTCTTAACTTACCTGCTCTTCCTATTTATTTCATTCCTCATCATTACTGACCATGTTTTGCAAGGAGACTGACAAAAAATGTGAAGAAATTACAAATGAAGCAAATGTGTGTTTGATGTTCAGAATCTTAACTGAGAAACTACAGAAAAGAAAAGTCACTGCAAAATGGCTTCCTTATCATCTGAGTGAAGAGTAAAAAGCAAATTGCACAAGAATCACACAATTGCTTCAATGCTATGAGACAGAGGAAGATCAGTTGTTAAATTGGACAGTTGCCAGGGATGAAAACAGGATCTGAGACTTTGAGCAAGAATTGAAAACATTCTGATTCTCTTCAGCCCAAAAAATGCCATCACCATCAGAGAAAGACAAGATGGTGATAACTGTGATATACAATGAGAATAGAGTGATAGCAACAGATAAAGTGTCCCAGGGCACCACTGTAACGGAATAATACTATGTGGATTTTCTGTGAAATGTTTTGCACCACAAGAAGGTCCTACACTTTCCAGTTGGAGTGCTGATTCTTCATTACCACACACAAATGCGTGTTGCTTAGGAAATATGCACAGTTTCACAGAATTATGGATGAGAAAACCTTCCCCATCCATCCTACAGTCCTGAAATGGCCCAACTAGACTTTGATTTGTTTCCAAACTCAAGAAACCACTCCAAGGGAAATTTATCAAATGACTGAAGAGGCTTCTGATGCAGTGACCAACACAATCAAAGATATCAATGAACATGCATCCTAATGGGAATAAAAGACATGCTGAAATGATGAGACGCTATTAATGAGAACATTGGAGATTACACTGAAGACCTGTAAAGTCATTTTGAGAAATAAAAAAAATAAAAAAAAAATTTAATCATAATTTTACATTGTGCAGAATTTTTGAAATGACCCTCTTTACATGAACAAAACATTGCTTACGGCTATTCACTTGCCCTTCCAAACTCTGTGTTTCCTTCCACCTTTATTGTTTTTACACTCTTGTTTCAATAGTGCATGATATGGAAACACTCACTGCATATCTGGCAAGTAGATACGATAGGAACGTGGTAGAGATAAGCTCGCTCTTGAGCTGGGCAGGGGGAGCTGCATGCTCACAGTTAAGTGAGTTGGGAAGGAGACAGAACGGGGGAAGAGGGCGAACATAGAGAGGAAAATGTGAATGGACAATGTGTAGACTGGTGGTGGTGGGGGGGGGGGGGGGCATATGGACAGAAGTGGAGGTCAGTGTGAGACAAGGTCTAGCTCAGATTGGAGTTGAGTCCTGTAAGACTGTGGGGTTGACAGATGTGTCACGAGGTGCAATTCTCCTGGCGTAAATCTCTCTCAGCCCTTGACCTGCCCCTCCACCCCCACCCTTCCCCACACCCCAAACGTCACTTCTCTACATTCTCTCTCTCTCTCTCTCTCTCTCTCTCTCTCTCTCTCTCTCTCTCTCTCTATCTCGCTCTCCCTCCCTCCCTGTTTCTAAATCATCCTTACAATCCACTCCTCCACTCCACTGTACACAGTGTGATACATACAACTCCTTAGCTGCTCCAGGGTTGACTTACTGATGCCACATTCGTATTCCATCCGCTTGCTGTGTCTCCCTTCACGTTGCCAGCCACCCTTTCCTCTCTCCGTGACACCTTTCTTCCCACTCAACCCAACACAATCTCTCACCTTAGTTGAGGTACAACGCCAGTATAATGTAGTAGCTTGGAGTTGCATAGCATGAAAATTCAAGGCTGCATGTAAGATAGTTTCTTAAGCAGAAAATGTGAGAAAAAATATTTACCTGTTTTTATGAGTAACTCCCAGGTCATAGGAACCTCTAAAATTCTGTATGTAAAATTTACTATCTTAAAAAATATCAAACTAGGTTTTGACATGGCAGGTAAGACCATTTGTTTATGAGCAACAAAATTCTTGCAGTCATTGTTCATGTGCTTGAAAGTTAAAAACAAGGATAAGTGAAACAAACAGAATTCACAAACAAGTTTCTTTTCTACACTTGTATTTAATATTTTATCATATGATTTTTGGATTGCTGTTGCTTGTTATAAACCAACTCTTGTGCTAACATAAACAAATGTATACCAGCATGGAGGTGAGTGCCACACTATAGCAACAATACATTTCACTAAATTCTTTACACTTAATGAACTATGAACAAATATTATAGTTTAAGTAGTACGAGAGGTACTACAAATATTGTACAAATGACTCCGCGCACAATATTTCTCAGTACTTTGGGATACCTACATGCGATTATCTTTCCAGTCAGCTAGTTCAAGTTCTAGAAAGCCATCATTTTGTATTGTGTACATATTTGGAACAACACCTCCCAACATATGGAAATGACCACAGAGGTATGCCACAGATTGAGGTGGTCCACCAATCAATGCTCGTGCACCTGGCGATGGTGCTAAAATGCAGGATGTTGGATAGTGACCAAACCATATCACCGCATCACTAGTAGCGGATGCTTCCTCTGCCAAACCCTGTTGCAGTGGAATGTGAAATGAGAAATATGTAAAGATATGATCAGAAAGTTTCCTGAAATTAAAAATGTAATGCCAATCTACCACTTTAAATTCTTTTCTGACTATTAATAACAAACATGCAATACATATAATATTATTTCAATACAGATGTAGCACCCCAGTTAATTTTATATGTCATTAATGTTTCCATAAACACATGAGTTTTTCAGATAGCTGTTCTGAAAGATCTTTTACTCACAATACTTGAAACGAAGAATGAAAAATGGTTCTGATCCAAAATGAAACAGTTATATGTTTAAAATGCAATTTTACAAAAAAACCACAGCTAACCTTAACATGTGATATCTCCTCGGCAGACAGCACACCGATGAAGTTGAAAGGACGTCGGGGACCAGGATCGAGGCATGCATCCATTGCAATAAATGAATATGTGTCTCCGTTGTGCCTCAGTCGGTATAAGTAAGACTTTGGGTGTGCTGGTCCTTGTACTGAATAGTTCCGATAGTAATTTCTAGCTGACTGTATGCCTGGGACATTAAAATTATCTGTAACAGACGTATATTATTTGAAATATGAAACTCATAGCTCTGAAAGAACTATACTGAGGTGACTATTTAAGTAACAGACGTAGTTGATGTATGTAACATTCTTAAGTGAAATGTGGCAAATATGTTAAGTGCTCTGAAATTAGGCCAAGATCTCTTCATTAAAATAAAATAAATAAAATAAGAAACAAAAGCATTCCACAATCAAACTCACAGGACTGCACAACGTTGACCAGACACTTTGTCATCCTCTGCCATACGAAGTCATTTTCAGGTTACCTTCCATTCAGAAAGCTGTTGCACTTAGTGCTATATTGACTTGTACATTATAGATTGCAGCGATAAGTCGTCCGTTTTAAATTTTATTGTGCAGATCTAGATTTCGGCTAGAGGCTAGCTGAAATCTAGATCTGCTCAATAAAATTTAAAAAGGACCACTGATTGCTCCAATCTATAATTCACAAGTGAAGTAATTTTGATGCAATATTGGGGGAGGGGGGAGGCAGGAGGGGCAAGGGGGGGCTTTCTCAGCAAATGTTGGCTTTTTAGACCTCAGAGCCACTAGTTCTCATTCAAGCAGCTCCTCAATCAGGATCACAAAGCTGAGTAGACCCTGTTCCAGTCCTCCCATCAAGGAAAAATGCCTGGCATTACCAGGAATCAAACTTGGGTCCTCTGTATGGTTGTACATCACACTGACTAATCAAGTATGAGGCAGACCTTTATACAGCACATACGCTTAAAAATAGTAGTAATAATTCATGGCGTGAACTACTTTGCAATTTTATTATACTTCTAGTGGGCCAAAATCAAGATAGGAAAATGTACACAAGACGGACATCCATCATGATTTAGTTGGCGAAGCATTAGTAAATTGCATTTGGGCATGAATAGTTCACTAAAACTACACTACTTCCCCACGAATTAAAAACAAATATGAAGAAGCCAGTGTATATGGAGATAGCAAAAAGAATGGTTAAAAATAAGAAGTTTCTCTGAATGAGAGAAAGATATAAACCAGTGGGGCATGAAACTAAACACCACTATACAGGAGCAGTGAATTTATTCTGATTCCAAATTAGACAACACTGGCAAATGGCTGAGTCACGCTGCTGGTTCACAGTGATTTTGTGACAGTGAAATCTTCTCAATAAACGGCTAAGATTACGACTGAGGAGGAATCAGTTAATTCGGCCACTAATGTTATTCATATTTGTCTAAAGAAAACTGAAAAGGAAAATACAGAAAATGTCGCTTTCGGCTAGAAGGAAGCTGAGTCACTTCAACTTGGTTCGAGAACTCTTACTCACACCTGCTGATTGGCGAAAGTATTTACAAATGGATGAGAATAAGTACATTACATTGCTCCAAACTGCCACCCCTAATCATCAGGGCAAAGGATACAAATACAAGATAAGCCATTACCCTACTTGAGAGACAGACTGCCACATTTTGGTAGATCACACATGAATGTACCTATGATGAACCGAAATTCCCTACAGGTATTTCACCTCAGGTTTTTATTAGATAATTCCTGACATCTGCCAATTGATTCTGTGTTGTTTACAACACCACATAAATGTAGGCATATATCGAAAAACCTGCAATAAAACTTTAAATTATTTAAATATTAAAAAAGGTTTGCAAGAAATTATTAAAAAATCATAAACAATGTATATAAAATGTTCTTGCTTCTCACAATTATTCCTTTCAATCATTATTGTTGTTAACTGAACTGACAGAAATGTAAATTGCTGCCACAACTGTTTTCTCATTTATAGTTGACAGAGCAGTAATGGTATGCTCAGTAACTGTGCATTGCTTAAGTTAAGAGTTTGTGTCACTAAAGCTGTTTGCCAACAGAATCATGTAGTAATTTTTGTTTATCCACATACGGTGTGGGGATGGAGATAGGTTGTTTTATTCCTCTGGCTATTTTTCTGACACTTGGTATGCTTACACTTGAGGTTATTTGAAAGTTGTTGACCTGTACAAGAAGGAATGGGTGTTGACTATGCTCACCAGATGATCATCGAATGGGTCAATCTCTGAAAACAAGAATAAAAGTAAAATATCACCCATAATAAAGTGTGTTTCAAAAAATTCATCCAGTTTCATAAGACTACATAATTTACATTAACAAGGATAGAAATTTGGAGTAAATTTTAACTTACGACCACAACTAAAAGCTTACATCGGCAGCAGTTGTTAAGTTGCCTTCCATTTTACTGCCATTAGAGATCTACATGGTGCAGCTGGATCCCTATTTCTTAGCCCAATGTGCACTGAAGTGGGACAATGACAACAGCACAAGAAAATGAGAGTTGCATTCTCCATGTCAACAAGTGCAATTCAGTTACAACTGTGTGCTGCGATTTTTCCTCCTGAGATCAAAGTATTTGACGGCAGCAACAGTAGTTTATAGACACTGGTTGCTTTTATACGAGGAATTTTACAGGTTTCCCAAATATGCTTGTTCAAGAAACAGAGCACATTCAATGAAGTTTTAGTCATCGTGCCAGCCGAGAGAGCCATCCCTCACATGTCTATCTGGTGTGTTTTCAGGAAATGTTTTTATTTCCAACCATACAAGATTCAACAGCTACAAGTCCTTCATGATGGTGATAAAAATAAGTGCAGTTTTGCACATGCATTCTGGGTGTGGAGATAGGACATAACAATTGCCTTTCATTTTTGGTGTTCACTGATATGGCTATGTTTCATTAAAGAGGAAAAGTGAACAGCCACAAACTAAACTCAGACTATGGGGAACGCAACACCCATATATCATAGTTGAGCACGAGAGAGACTTTCCATAGCTTCGTGTGTTTAGAGCCATTTTCTGAGAAAATATTTATGGCCTTTTCTTTTGTGGAGAAGAAACAGTTACATGAATAGCATACCAAGTAAAGTTGTAGATCTGGCTTCTTCCACAATGGCAAGATGATGCAAAAAATTTCATTTTTCAACACGATTATGTACCATCGCACTGATACCTGCATGAAAACACATCTTAACAATTACGTCCTTCAGTGCTGGATCAGCTATAAGAGGCCTAAAGACCTCTTACTCCAAAATAGGCCTCTAAGACTGTCTGATATGATGGCAAGGTTTTTCTTTTAAGAATTCACCTACGTGCCTCCCCTTCTGACAATCTTGGGTGGACTGCAATGGAATATAACAACAGCACTGAATGCAGTAACTTCACACTTGTACAAGTAAGGGACAAGTTTTACTACACTATCTGGATGACTGTTATGCTCATTGAGTGTTTGTGGAAGATTAATCAAAACATTGATCCTAAATGAAAAAAAGTATTCCAAAGATTATACGTGCATGCATTTAAAAGATGTACCTTCACAAAACTGGAAGGGTCCTTTATAAGTAGAAACTCTGTAGTCCTGTGCATAAGTTAAAATCCACACCAAGTTTCTATTTTCATTCTTGTGCAATACATGCTCTTAGGAAAACTAATGAATCTTTTTGAAATGCCAGGTATATAAAATGTCTTCATTATTAATAGGCAGGCAGCTGTACTGTTACTTTAGGAGAAAGTAATTTAACAACTGAACACACTAGCGATCTAGCAGCCCTTAATTCACTGTGTGTTGGGAAACTCAGATGGATTTGTGAGGCTTGGTAATGTGGATTTTGGATGTACAAAAAAATCCAATTGGATCAGACATGCTATGCCACTCCATCCAAGTTTCCGTACACACAGTGAGTACTGTCTCAGTTTTAGGCCATTTGGGCTTGCTTGTGTAGAAAGAATGCAAAGAACACTATATAGATGCTACAGACATAAATGATGAGCATTAAGACAGAGGGCAAGAAAGCTAACTGAATAATAACACACATACTTGAAACCAAAGTGGAAATGTAACTACGCAAGCAGATGTGAGTTTAAGCAATAAGTAATAAAATGGTTTCCATAAATTACAGAAAAATCACAAAAACTGCAACAGCTTAGGAAAACATTTGGCAATAGGTTTTATTGTGATAGAGCTGCAGAAACCTATCACATGAAAATCAGTGCTACTGTGATAAATTTGTGTTCTCTGTACACGGCAGATATCTGCAATTTGGAAGATCATGCAGAGTGAGGGAAGGCAGTCTGACTTGATTTGGATTGAATTTTCTGGATGGTGTGTGATGGTAGTGGACTGCAAATAAGAGAGTGATCAGACTGCATTGGCGAAATGTTTAAACATTCATTCTCAGTCTGAAGACACATTTGGTGCAGTTCTCCTCACTAGCCTATCCTGTGCAAGCTTCTACATCTGTACATAACTACTGCAACCAAATCCAGAAGAACCTGTTTAGTGCTGTGAAGCATTGGTCTTCTTTTACAGTTTTTGTCCCCCACATTTCCCTATATTACCAAATTAACTATTTTTCTATTCCTCACAGTGTGCCCCAGCAACCTACAATTTTTTTTAGTCCAGTTGCCACAAAAAAAGCTTTAGCTTCACTGGCAGAAATATTGTCACAGGCAGATTTTACAGTTTTTATTTCTTCTCTCTGAACTTGCCTTGTGCAAAAGGTTTGCCAATAGTATGTATGTAAGGTGGCAACCACATGTGAAGTTTCATCTGCTCAGTTCAGGAGCATGCTGAACAACATACCAACTGAAGTGAGATTTTATCTTGTAAAGTGATGGCAGGTATGCTTTGATTTGAGAAGAAGCCAGTACCAATCATCATCCATTAGTCAGGATGATAATGCCTGCAGAAGAGGCAGTGTCTGTGAGTTGCATTGTATGTCCCAATGGATGCAGACCTTCATATACCTCTGCACAGAACTGTGGCTACACATATCTAGATTGATGACACACTTTATGTATATGGTCATCCTTATGCTAATGGAACAAGTGGTGACCTTGTCCCGGAAGATGATGAAAATTGCAAGTACAGGACTCATTTAAGACTGCATTAAATACTGCACCACATTGCTGACAACTAACCAAGACACAATCATACAGAGTATCTTGACAGATACGATAGGCTTGATGAAAGATTGAGTAATAGAACCCAGTATGTTATATAGGATGGCAAATGTTGGAACAGAAATAAAAGTATCACTGAGTGTGTGTAAAAGAAGCACAATAGGAATTCCACTGCTCTCAATATACAGGGTGAGCACCAAGTCTTGCCCTGATTATAAAAATTTATAACAGAATAACCGTTTGACATAATAATTTACATTTTATGCCGTTACAAGGGTTAGTGTTATTAGTTTTTTAAGACCTCTTACATTAGTAAACCTCAACATGTGCTGCCTTGGTAGCTCAGAGAAAGTCGAGGCGGTATTCCAGTTCCTGCCAGGTGTTTCGTAACATGTGTTCTGTCACAGTACCCACAGCAGCTTGTATCCTAGCCTTCAGTTCGTCGACATCAGCAACTAGTGTGATGAAGACTCTGTGCTTGATACAGTCCAGAAAAAAAGTCAAGGGGCATAATGTCTGGAGAGCGGGGTGGCCAGAGTGTTGGACCGTTCCTTCCAATCCACCGATCTGGACATTACTCCCCTCTCCAGACATTACGTCCCTTGACTCTTTTTCTGGGGCTATATCAAGGACAAAGTCTTCACCACACCAGTTGCTGACATCGACAAACTGAAGGCTAGGATACAAGCTGCTGTGGATACTGTGACAGAACAAATGTTATGAAACACCTAGCAGGAACTGGAATACCGCCTCTACATTCTCGGAGCTACCAAGGGAGCACATGTTGAGGTTTACTAACATAAGTGTTCTTTAAAAAAGTAGTAACACTATTCATGTAATGGCATCAAATGTAAATTATTATTTCAAACGGTTATTCTGTAATAAATTGTTATAATCAGGGCAATACTTAGTGCTCACCGTGTATATAAATGTTGTATCAGATAAAATCAGCAGCACTACAAGACTATTCACTGACCATATTGTTATTTGCAGGAAAGTATCATTGTCATACGACTGTATGGAAATGCAGAAAGTCTTTGACCAAAATTTCCACTCTGTGTAATGATTGGTAGTTGTCTTTATATGTGGATAAATGCAAGACAATACAGTAAGAGAAAGAACCCTGACAGTACAGACTTAAATTTGTCAGAAGAGTGCAGTGTATCTGTAAAGAAAACTGCATACAAGCCACTAGTGCGACCAAGACATTATCAAGTAAGCACAATAATAGACATTGAACAAATTGAGAGATGCGCAACAAAGATCTTAAAATGGTGGTATAGCCCCTATGAAAGAGTGAGAGAAATGTACGGGGAACATAAATGTGAACCCTTGGAAGAAAGATGGCTTGATTCTCACAAACCCTGTTGGATAAGTACTTGGACTTGACACAGACTGTATGCTCTTTCTGTTGTCATCACTGTATATCTTAGCTACGGGATGGTGAGAATAAGATAAGAGAGATTAGGGCATGTACAGAAGCACACTGTATTGGCACCAGCTGATGTTACCATGGAAACATAGTAGCTGCTGCAACATTACTGTTGACCACTGTGGTGCCACTACTCAGATGGCGCTGATCCTCAAGCACACATTCTGATGGGAACATGCCAGACTTTGCCATATAACCCAGTCCAAAGCCAGACTAAGCCAGTTTTGTTTTAGGGTTCAAGAACAACTAAGATCACACCAACCCATGTCAGAACCTTAGAACACTAATACAGAAAAGGAGCCCAACTGATGGAAGGAAAGAGCGCTAAGAACAAGGAATTCCTCATGGAGAAAAGCCCACAAAATATGCCATAAAGAAAATGGAGGTCTCAAACTAAAGATTAAATGTCTTTTGTCACATTGCTATACTGCATAAAAAGTGAAATGCAATCGACAGCCTGTGTGTCATTTGCTAAAATGGGCGATAACTCAGACGGCAAACATATATTAGATTATAAGTGGTAAAAAAGGGCATTCAGTCAGGAAATGGTGAACCATCAAAGACTGATAACAATGAGCACAAAATGGTGGGTATCACCACTTAACAAATGGTGATGGCTAAAATGACAGTGTCGAATACGCAACCTAGCTAAAATGATCTCCTCGTGGCGAGAGGGCCAAGAGGTGGTTGGCCAGGTCGCTGGAGAGGTATAAATCTCTGGAGTTTGTTCCCATGAAGGGTAGAGCAGTGGTGTTGCCAAAGTGACACCACCTGCTGACAGACGGCAACATGGAGACCATTGGAAGAAATGGAAGAACTAACAGGCTGAGGCAGGAGGACTGCAGCCTTGGCAGCAGCGTCAGCATCCTCGTTTCTTGTCAGACCAACATGAGCAGGAACTCATATAAACATTACAGTGGCTCTCTCAAGAGTGAGCTAGTGGAAGGTTTCTTGGACCTGTTGCTCTAAGGGATGGATGGTGTACAGCACACAGAGACTCTGAAGGGCATTAAGAGAATCAGAGCAGATGACACATTTGAAAAGCCTGTGTCGCTGGATGTACTGGGTGGCCTTGTAGAAGGTGAAGAGCTCTGCTGTAAATACTGAGCAGTGTTCTGGAAGCCAATACCGCAAATCATCAGTGCCAATGAAACACCCAACACCATGGTCAGTCTGAGAATCATCAGTGTACACAAATGTGCTACTGCTAAGTTCTGTGCGAAGATCGAGAGTAGTTTCCTTAGGAGGTGAATGAAGTCCAAGGTGAACACGGGCCACTGACGCATGAAGCCAAGATGGTGAAAGGTTCACACTCATTGGTAAAGTGGCAGGTAGTGTGAAGTTAAGCTGCCGGAACAAGAGCCGAAGGCAACTCCTGGAGGTAGCACAGAAGAGGGACGCAGTCCATACTGGCGGTCCAAGGAATCATTGAAGACAGAGGCGTAGGATGGGTGGCCAGGTATGGCAGACAAACGGCATGAGTATACACTGAGGATAACATCACACCAGTATGACAACAGTAGTTCAGCAGCTTCTGCATAGAGACTCTCAACTGGGCTACTGTAAAACGCACCAGTTTCGAAACGAATGCCACGGTGGCGGATTGTATTTAGATGGCATAAGGAGGACAGACACACAGATGCATAAATGAAACACAGCATAGTCCAGTTTCGAACGGCCAAGGGATCGGTACAATCAGAGGTGGGTGGTGCAATCTGTTCCCCAGGAAGTACTGCTTAGGACACGTGGGACACTGAGGGCCCGGGTCCAGCAGGCAGCCACGTAAGACACATTCGAGAACCAAATATTTGAATAGTCCCACAATAATCTGTGCGAATAGCTAAATTAATTAGTGCAGCATATTCTTTTTCCTCTAGAGGATTGCTTAGTGGTTTTAGATTAAAGTGTTGTACATAAAGAACAAAACCCATTCTTTCTCAAATTCCATGGATACTGTTAAGTATCTGATAGGTCATTATACAAATGATTGGTTTTGGTTTGTCTCTATTAAATGTGTTGCCTGCCTGCTGTATTCTCATTAGCTAGGCCTGCTTAAGATCAGCTGTCAACACAATGTCTTGGATCCCCACATAATTTTGAGCACTGCCAACAAACCAATCTAACATGTAAATAGCAGCACCTACCCTATTCTTAAGTTTTACTTAATTACAATTGGCTTCTTACATACATTTAAATACACAAATTTCATTTTTATCTTCTTATTTGTAACCTATACAGCTGATATTAATAACTAGTCATTTTCAAGGGAATTAAATAGCAGCTTAGCCTTTATGAACTACATGGAGCAATTTCTGACAAATCGAACATCAACCAGTGGCAGAATACCACCTCACTATTAAGGCAAGAAAAGAAATGTGTAAGGTAAACAGTGAACAACTACAGTTCAGAGTCTAGCAATGGAAAAATAAGTGTTAAACCATACCACTTTGTTAGGAACTGTTCTCATATCATGAGAAAGAAGCTAAAAAACAACTCTAAAATGTGACATCATATACTGACTCTCTGATGACTACTACACCAAATGCAAAGTGATGGTCACAAAAACATACGTGCACCAAGACCGAAGGAACATCATAAGCCAGATAACTGCTTATTAAAACTGGTTAAGTTCATTGTGCTGAGAAGCAGCATGCAGCAAACACAGATAGGCAAGGAATTCAATACGAGTAGATACGCTATTTAGGCATCTGGAACTAAGAGTCAAATGATATAGAAATCTATAAACCAACCATGATTGCCTCTGATATCTAACCACACCGTCTTTTCGTTTATTTTAGTTTCATCTAAAACATTTTTGTATACCATCCATTCCTTTACATACTGGCGTGATCCCATGTTGTCTTCCGATTTGGCATCTGTTAGATCACCTTCAACAAAAATCATTCGTAAAAGTCTAGATACGAAGCGTAGTCCCAACTACATGTCGCCATTAACTATACAAACCTGATGCCAATACAAGTGATGGCCTAATGGCATCAACTGTAATATCACAAAACTCTTTAAATTCCGTGACCCGCGTCTCATCGTGGAAAATACTAATGTGTATGTCTGACACCTGTAATCGTTCAAGTCATTGACCTTCTCAGTTAAAATTAAGAAAGTAAATTACTTTCCCATATTAACGTTCCTAATACAGACCTGCAAAAACCACATCAAATTTTCGGACGAGTTCCCTATTATTACAGTGTCAGTATCCGTGCCACCTCTTTCCTTGTCTTTCAGCCGCCTGGACTTGAATGAGAATTTGTTGTTTTCGAGAACTTGGTCAATATCTACAGTTATGACACTAACAAGATTAGAAAGGAATATAGAAAAAATTAGGACCATTACAACTGCCACTAAAGCTTTCCGTAACACGGGCATGTTTCCTTGTGAGTTCTGAGTTTCCTACGTATTCTATGTTTTATTTACAACAGTACACACAGAAACTGAAACAATCTCCGTCACCACCAGGTTGACCAACATCTGTATAGTGTATACGAATGATACCGAGCATGTCCGCAGTCTTAATGTTGTCATCCTGCAAGTAGTTGTTTTGTTTCATTTATCGTAGGTAGCTTCTATGAAATTATGCTTGGCTTAAAATATCTTGAATTTCGTGGTAGTGATATGATATTGTGTCTAAGTGTTTGCTAATGTGTCAGTAATTAATCTGTCAATACTTGTATCATTATTTAAAATTATCAGTACAAATCTCACAACCACGACTTCAATACTTCTGAAGCCTTACACGCCTTTACATGTTGGTTAACCTGAGTTTTTGTAGCATTTAACGAGTTGGCGCGATTATGGGTGAAAACAAGTGTGATTTTTCTCACGCAGTATTCGTAAACAATCCGATTCAGTTCCGGTCTTACGTCCATAAATATGTGGAAGTGGAAACCATAGAAGGCGACTTACATAAAGGAACACTGTATACCATTGATCCTGTTTCCGAGAGGTATGATAACTCCAGTTACTTTTCGTTGTAATTATTATCTATGTTGAAAGTAATCTCAGTTTTATTTCCTTCAGCGTTGTTCTCGTAAATAAAAATGAAGACAAACTGAGTATGGATATCATAATGGGACATGCTGTGAAGTCTTTGCAAATAAAAAAAAGTTGTGAGGAAGCACCAGTTGACGTGTTCTTAAAGAAGGATGAAGAAATGCCATCAGGTGAAATCGAGCGACGTAAGGGAAGATTGGCGGGTTGGTTAGCAAAGAACAGGACACCAGTCGAAGAAGACGGCCAGATTTTACGAATTGGGAGTGTTGTAGAAATACACCCACCGTACGGAGTGGATAACTGTTTAAGCAGTAATGAAATTATATTGGACCGCATACAGAAACTGATGTTATCTATGCCAGATAATTACGATCTGGGAACATGAACGCTCTTTTTAGTATGAACAGCGAAACAGGTGTAAAAGATGAGATGTTGTCATTAAATTATTTTTACTGTAGACTGTGAAAGAGATTTTAAAATATGTGTTTATTCAATGTTCTAATGTCTCAAGTTTTGAAGTAACTTCACTGGGATGCATTACTTGTAGCCCCAGTGTGGTTCTTGATATTACTGTACGCATGCTATTAGAAAACTCTGAATATGCTCAGCCATTGTAACTTGTTGGAAATTACTCTTTGGTTAATACTCATAGTGAATACACACAATTTGGATTGTGCAAGGTTAGCATGTTGATTGCCATATGCGTAGTGATGAATGTTTCATTGGCAAGCCACTGCACCTAGTGTAAGGTCTGCTGGCAGCATTGTGGCAGTCGACTTGTGAAGTTAATTTGCTGTAGAGCTTCTTGTTACTGTAGATATTGAACTATTAAATATTTATTATGTGTTTCCTCTTACTACTTGTGTGTCCTTGTGGGTTGACGATAATTTAATAACTGTACCTCCTTTTTCCTTGATTGTTGACTAACTTTCAAAGTAAAAAGAATATACTGTTGGTTGTTCAAAATGTATCAGATTTGGTTATGCTATTGTGGTACACATAATTTTCTTTTGTAGAGCAAATGTTCTGTATGATGAAATAGAAGTTGCTGTTTTCTAGCAAATGGCTTTGTTTTACCCTATATCTTATCAGATAGATTGGTGCGCAACTGCTAAGAGTATACTTTACATCTCACGTGTGCTTGTAGCAGTTTGACTGACTTGATTAATATCATCATCACCACCATCATTTAAGACTGATTATGACTTTCAGCGTTCAGTCTGGAGCATAGCCCCCCTTATAAAATTCCTCCATGATCCCCTATTCAGTGCTAACATTGGTGCCTCTTCTGATGTTAAACCTATTACTTCAAAATCATTCTTAACCAAATCCAGGTACCTTCTCCTTGGTCTGCCCCGACTCCTCCTACCCTCTACTGCTGAACCCATGAGTCTCTTGGGTAACCTTGCTTCTCCCATGCCTGTAACATGACCCCACCATCTAAGCCTGTTCGCCCTGACTGCTACATCTATAGAGTTCATTCCCAGTTTTTCTTTGATTTCCTCATTGTGGACACCCTCCTGCCATTGTTCCCATCTACTAGTACCTGCAATCATCCTAGCTACTTTCGTATCCGTAACCTCAACCTTATTGATAAGGTAACCTGAATCCACCCAGCTTTCGCTCCCATACAACAAAGTTGGTCGAAAGATTGAACGGTGCACAGAAAACTTAGTCTTGGTACTGACTTCCTTCTTGCAGAAGAGAGTAGATCGTAACTGAGCACTCACTGCATTAGCCTTGCTACACCTCGCTTCCAGTTCTTTCACTATGTTGCCATCCTGTGAGAATATGCATCCTAAGTACTTGAAACCGTCCACCTGTTCTAACTTTGTTCCTCCTATTTGGCACTCAATCTGTTTATATTTCTTTCCCACTGACATTACTTTCGTTTTGGAGATGCTAATCTTCATACCATAGTCCTTACATTTCTGATCTAGCTCTGAAATATTACTCCAGAGTAATGCAAACTTTCAATCGAATCTGCCATCACAACTAAGTCATCCGCATATGCAAGACTGCTTATTTTATGTTCACATATCTTAATCTCACCCAGCCAGTCTATTGTTTTCAACATATGATCCATAAATAATATGAACAACAGTGGAGACAGGTTGCAGCCTTGTCTTACCCCTGAAACTACTCTGAACCATGAACTCAATTTACCGTCAACTCTAACTGCTGCCTGACTATCCGTGTAAAGACCTTTAATTGCTTGCAAAAGTTTGCCTCCTATTCCATAATCTCGTAGAACAGACAATAACTTCCTCCTAGGAACCCGGTCATATGCCTTTTCTAGATCTATAAAGCATAGATACAATTCCCTGTTCCACTCATAACACTTCTCCATTATTGGTCGTAAGCTAAAGATCTGGTCGTGACAACCTCTAAGAGGCCTAAACCCATACTGATTTTCATCCAATCGCTCCTCAACTAATACTCGCACTTTCCTTTCAACAATACCTGCGAAGATTTTACCCACAACGCTGATTAAAGAGATACCTCTGTAGTTGTTACAATCTTTTCTGTTTCCATGTTTAAAGATTGGTGTGATTACTGCTTTTGTCCAGTCTGATGGAACCTGTCCCGACTCCCAGGCCATTTCAATTATCCTGTGTAGCCATTTAAGACCTGACATTCCACTGTACTTGATGAGTTCCGACTTAATTTCATCCACCCCAGCTGCTTTATTGCACTGCAGTCTATTGACCATTTTCTCCACTTCCTCAAACGTGATCCTATTTCCATCATCATTCCTATCCCATTCTACCTCGAAATCTGAAACATTACTGATCGTATTTTCACCTACATTGAGCAACTCTTCAAAATATTCCCTCCATCTGCCCAAGGCATCCACAGGATTCACCAGCAGTTTTCCTGACCTGTCCAAAATACTTGTCATTTCCTTCTTACCTCCCTTTCGAAGACTGCTAATTACACTCCAGAATGGTTTTCCAGCAGCTTGATCCATAGTCTCCAACCTGTTTCCAGAGTCCTCCCAAGATTTCTTCTTGGATGCTGCAATTGTCTGTTTGGCTTTGTTTCTTTCTTCAACATAACTTTCTCTGTCTACCTGAGTTCTAGTATGTAGCCATTTTTTATACGCCTTCTTTTTCCTTTTACAGGCTGCCTTGACTGTGTCATTCCACCAAGCTGTTTGCTTCATCCTACTTTTACACACTACTGTTCCAAGACATTCTTTAGCCACTTCTAGTACTGTGTCCCTGTACCTTGTCCATTCCTTTTCCAATGACTGTAATTGACTACATTCAACTAACTGGTACCTTTCTGAGATTGCTGTTATGTACTTGTGTCTGATTTCCTTATCCTGAAGTTTCTCCACTCTTATCCCCCTACATATGGACCTGACCTCCTGCACTTTCGGCCTCGCAATCCCAATTTCACTGCAGATTAAATAATGATCAGTGTCATCAAAGAATCCCCTGAATACACTTGTCCCCCTCACAGCCTTCCTGAATTCCTGATCTGTTATTATATAGTCAATGACAGATCTGGTTCCCCTGCTTTCCCAAGTATACCGGTGAATGTTCTTATGTTTAAAAAAGGAGTTTGTGATTACTAAGCCCATACTGGCACAGAAATCCAAGAGTTGCTGCCCGTTCCTGTTGGCCTCCATATCCTCTCCAAATTTACCCATAATCTTTTCATACCCTTCTGTTCGATTTCCAATCCTGGCGTTAAAATCACCCATGAGCAGAACACTGTCCTTGTCCTTTACTCTTAACAACTACATCACTGAATGCCTCATAAAAACTATCCATCTTATCTTGATCAATCCCTTCACAATGCGAATATACTGACACAATCCTAATTTTCTTGCTAGACACTGTCAAATCTATCCACATCAGTCGTTCGTTTACATACCTTATTGCAACTACGCTGGGTTCCATTTCTTTCCTGATGTAAAGCCCTACACCCCATTGTGCTATTCCTGCTTTGACTCCTGACAAGTAGACCTTGTATTCTCCCACTACTTCTTCTTTCTCACCCCTTACCCGAATGTCACTAACAGCTAAAACGTCCAGCCCCATCTTACTTGCAGCCTCTGCCAGCTCTACCTTCTTCCAAGAGTAGCCCCCATTGATATTAATAGCTCCCCATCTCATTACCATTTGTTTGCCAAGTCGTATCTTAGGAGTCCCTGGTTTGTCAGTTAGAGGTGGGACTCCGTCACCTCCAAAGGTCCGAGGCATTTTGCTCTGATTGTTGCCAGTATCATATTTATAGTACCAGGGAAGCAGGTTGCTAGCCTTACTTGCCTCAAGTCCCATTGGGTTTTACCCCTAACGGCTGAGGGACTAACCGGTGGATTTGGTAGTCTTTGCCGTATGAGCACAAAGGTGACCATGACTCAGAATATGTCCGAGATGCCCAGCCTTATTCCAAAGTAACTGGTATCCCGACTGTCGGGACCACTTACTTGGCCACTCATACGTTGCCCGTGGTTCATGAACTAGGACATGACTACAGGAACCCACACCATGAACCACACTTGATTAATAATAATAAGAAATTAATACAGTAAAAGCCTTCACAGCCAGTGCTTACTTCTATTCAAACTTCCAGCCTGTGTGGTGTGGTCAGTGTAAAAACTATTTGTTGTTGTTACTGTTATTGTCGTCTTCAGTCCAAAGACTAGTTTGATGCAGCTTTTCATGCTACTGTATCTTTTGCAAGGCTCTTCATCTGTGAAAAACTACAACAACCTACATCCTTCTGAATCTGATTACTATATTCATCTGTTAGTTTCTATGATTTTTACACCCACACTTCCCCCCAATACTAACTTGACAATCCCTCGGTGTCTTGGAATGTATCCTATCAACCGATGCCTTCTTTTAGTTAAGTTGTGCCACAAATTTCTCTTCTTGTCATTCTTTTCAGAGCCTCTTTGTTCATATGCAATCTACTCATCTAATCTTCAGTGTTCTTTTGTAGCACTACGTTTCAAAAGCTGCTATTCTTTTCTGTCTATTCTGTTTATCATCCATATTTCGCTTCCGTACATATGGATACTTTAGCCCTGTTTGCAGGAGACATCTTTAGGGACAAGCAATCAAAATTTATGTCACTTATCAGAGATGCACTAGCATCACATGATCAATAATAATACCCTGGGTACAGCTCATAATGGCCCATAAAGCTGGGACCTTTTGAGGTTTTTCCACTGTACAGTGTTTCTCTGCAGATATCTCCTGCAGAGTGTGAAATGTCAGTAAATAGTATCTTACATCAACTGCAGCCTCTGAACCCAAAAGCTTACATAGTGTTAATTAGTCTTGTCATTGTTGTATGGAGGTAGAAATAAATAGTTTGCTTTGTTACTATTCAAGCCTAAATTGTGGAGGCAGAAGTCAAACTTTCGACCATAATTTGCGATTTTTCCTTTCCCTTGTTCAGATTAACAACAACAGTTTTGGAATACAACAAATTTTGTACTTATAGAAGAAAAAAAAAAAACTGTAGAAATCACTCTTCAGAATCTAGAAGAGGAAAGTCCTGAACAGAGCCCAATGAAACATCTGTGGTAACTGGCAGGGGTTGTATTTGGCTGACTTTCAGTCACTGTAATTAATTGCTGACTGCTGATTGGACAAAATGTGTTACAACATAAATAACAACATTCAAGCTCGAGAGAGGAGATTTCTGTAAGTGTTCGTATTAACCTATGTGATCATTCCATTTCACATCCCCGCAAATTGTCACATCCAGCTATTTGTATGAGTTGAGTGACTCCAGTTGTGACCCACTGCTATGGTAATAAGATCATTATTATACAACGTGGAAAGTAAGGAAAGGATTCCAACACACTTCCAGGGCATGTCAAGTTACTTCTACCTCTGTTGATGATTCTCCACCCAAAAAAATCCTCAGTGCAGCCACAAATTTCATTTTATACTCCATGTGATTGGTCTTCATAAACAATGGGCTTTGCCAGTGTCATGTGTGCTGCTGTGACACAGATTGATGGACTGTAGGTGTAAGCACAACAGAGGGATCTGTGGAGAAACCGGGCAAACATGGTTCTAGAAGTTGGGCAGCAAACTATTCAGAAGTTGCACAGGCAACAGCTTGGATAATTGACTGATCTGGCCGTCCTGTGGTACCGTGAACAGCTGAAAACACGGGGGAAACTACAGCTGTTACATTTCTCCAAGGACATATAGCTTAATGATGACTTCATCCTCTTGGGTAAATTAGCCCAGAGGCAAAACTGTCCCCAGGCAGCAGACTTGTGACATAGGATTGAGAACTGTAGGGTTCCCATAAATAGGTCAGGTGTGCACTACACATCAGAGGCTGCTACTCACGTACCTGACTGTGCGTGGGTTGCACACAAAGTTTTTGATTAGGCGACTCTCCATCCAGTCAAGATAGGAATAGCTGTAGGAAATGCACAAGCATCAGTGTAAGATCGAAAGAAATGCCTCCCACAGGTGAGAGTATTAAAATCCTAATGGTAAACTGCAGAAGCATTCGCAAAAAAATGTAAGAGTTGGAAGCGGTCAGGAAAAGCAGTGAAGCTCGCATACTACTAAATATGTACAGAAAGCTGGTTGAAACCCGAGATTGATAGTAATGAGGTTATTGGGGAAAATTTAAATGTATATCCAGGGTTGCCACAGGTTCTGGAAATCAGGGTATTTCAAACATGTTGGGGAAATTTGGAAGAGAAACAGTGGAAAAATCTTGGTTTTGTCTCAGTAGGTGAAATGGTTTTTTTACTGAGGTGTCCTGCATCGTTGCTGGTTGGGTGCAGCCGAGTACATGCACTGCTTCCCTACTCCCTCATTCCTACTGCTTCTCCCCTTCTTACCACTCCTCTCAGCTTGCAGTCAGTGCTGCCAACACTTCTTGTTGCTAGCCTACCAGCTGCCAATGAGAGACAGGGTGGCCTGAGGAGTGGTTTGTTTGGATCTGATTCTCAGAGACTGTAGACGCAGCAGCCAGAGATGGTGGTAATGTGTGCATGAGTTTTGTTGCATGGTTGACCATCATGGTCTCAGTCCATCAACATGCTGTCTGTGGCTCGTGAATAGCTGGCCACACGAGTGTATTTCTGCGAAGGGCCAACACTGTAGGCCACTGCTGCGAGTATCTGTTGTGGATCGGGCGTGCTGATTTGAAGCCATACAGTTCCCACTAATGTGCAGGCTCTGCCTGTCGGATCTAGTCTCTCCGATCTGCCCGCAGGCCTGGTCACTTTGTGTGTAGTGTAGTGCAGTGGATTTTCAAGGTTTATCAATGGACCCAGGACTGTAGTGCTCCTCGGCGGGCCGGAGACCATGGGTGATGGATTTCAAGAATTGTGACTGTCTCACCGCAAGTACATTGCACAGTGCCCATATTATAGACATTTTATTTCTTCTAGTGCATTTTGGCACTTCGAAAGTAGTTCGTATATTAGAAAATATGGACTATAAGAAGAAGAAAATTGTGGTGGTTGCTGGCAGTTTGTACGCTATGTACTCGTGTATTTCTTGAAGGAAAAACCACACAATACCTGTAAAATAATAGATATAACACATTGGGTAATAACCGACAACAACGAACATAGCAGAACCAACATTTTATTGACGGTCACCTAAAGTGTTGGTTTACGCAATTCTTCCCCACCTAATACACTTCTGAAATCAGTGAAGGTATTTTTAATCTGTCTTGCGACTCCAAGGAAATGTGTGTTTTTGTCACCCAGTGTGTTTTGTTGTTGTTGTTGTCGTCGTCTTCAGTCCTGAGACTGGTTTGATGCAGCTCTCCATGCTACTCTATCCTGTGCAAGCTTCTTCATCTCCCAGTACTTGCTGCAACCTACATCCTTCTGAATCTGTTTAGTGTATTCATCTCTTGGTCTCCCTCTATGAGTTTTACCCTCCACACTGCCCTCCAATGCTAAATTTGTGATCCCTTGATGCCTCAGAACATGTCCTACCAACCGGTCCCTTCTTCTTTTCAAGTTGTGCCACAAACTCCTCTTTTCACTAATTCTATTCAATACCTCCTCATTAGTTATGTGATCTACCCATCTAATCTTCAGCATTCTTCTGTAGCACAGTATTTCGAAAGTTTCTATTCTCTTCTTGTCCAAACTATTTATCATCCATGTTTCACTTCCATACATGGCTACACTCCATACAAATACTTTCAGAAACGACTTCCTGACACTTAAATCTATACTCAATGTTAACAAATTTCTCTTCTTCAGAAACGCTTTCCTTGCCATTGCCAGTCTACATTTTATACCTTCTCTACTACGACCATCATCAGTTCTTTTGCTCCCCAAATAGCAAAACTCCTTTACTACTTTAAGTGTCTCATTTCCTAATCTAATTCCTTCAGCATCACCCGACTTAATTTGACTACATTCCATTATCCTCGTTTTCCTTTTGTTGATGTTCATCTTATATCTTCCTTTCAAGACACTGTCCATTCCGTTCAACTGCTCTTCCAAGTCCTTTGCTGTCTCTGACAGAATTACAAAGTCATCGGGGAACCTCAACGTTTTTATTTCTTCTCCCTGGACTTTAATACCTACTGCGAATTTTTCTTTTGTTTCCTTTACTGCTTGCTGAATATACAGATTGAATAACATCGGGGACAGGCTACAACCCTGTTCACTCCCTTCCCAACCGCTGCTTCCCTTTCATGCCCCTCGACTCTTATAACTGCCATCTGGTTTCTGTACAAATTGTAAGTAGCCTTTCGCTCCCTGTATTTTACCCCTGCCACCTTTAGAATTTGAAAGAGAGAATTCCAGTCAACATTGTCAAAAGCTTTCTCTAAGTCTACAAATGCTAGAAATGTAGATTTGCCTTTCCTTCATCTATTTTCTAAGATAAGTAGTAGGGTCAGTATTGCCTCACGTGTTCCAACATTTCTGTGGAATCCAAACTGATCTTCGCTGAGGTCGGCTTCTACCAGTTTTTCCATTCGTCTGTAAAGAATTCGCGGTAGTATTTTGCAGCTGTGACTTATTAAACTGATAGTTCGGTAATTTTCAAATCTGTCAACACCTGCTTTCTTTGGGATTGGTATTATTATATTCTTCTTGAAGTCTGAGGGTATTTCGCCTGTCTCATACATCTTGCTCACCAGATGGTAGAGTTTTGTCAGGGCTGGCTCTCCCAAGGTCATCAGTAGTTCCAATGGAATGTTGTCTACTCCCGGAGCCTTGTTTCAACTCAGGTCTTTCAGTGCTCTGTCAAACTCTTCATGCAGTATCGTATCTCCCATTTCATCTTCATCTACATCCTCTTCCATTTCCATAATATTGTCCTCAAGTACATCATCCTTGTATAGACCTTATATATACTCCTTCCACGTTTCTGCTTTCCCTCCTTTGCTTAGAAATGGGTTTCCATCTGAGCTCTTGATATTCATGCAAGTTGCTCTCTTTTCTCCAAAGGTCTCTTTAATTTTCCTGTAGGCAGTATCTATCTTACCCCTGGTGAGATAAGCCTCTACATCCTTACATTTGTCTTCTAGCCATCCCTGCTTAGCCATTTTGCACTTCCTGTCGATCTCATTTCTGAGACGTTTGTATTCCCTTTTGCATGCTTCATTTATTGCGTTTTTATATTTTCTCCTTTAATCAATTAAATTCAATATTTCTTCTGTTACCCAAGGATTTCTACTAGCCCTCGTCTTTTTACCTACTTGATCCTCTGCTGCCTTCACTACTTCATCCCTCAGAGCTACCCATTCTTCTTCTACTGTATTTCTTTCCCCCATTCCTGTCAATTGTTCCCTTATGCTCTCCCTGAAACTCCGTACAACATCTGGTTTAGTCAGTGTATCCAGGTCCCATCTCCTTAAATTCCCACTTTTTTGCCGTTTCTTCAGTTTTAATCTACAGTTCATAACCGATAGATTGTGATCAGAATCCACATCTGCCCCTGGAAATGTCTTACAATTTAAAACCTGGTTCCTAAATCCCTGTCTTAGCATTATATAATCTATCTGATACCTTCTAGTGTCTCCAGGATTCTTCCATGTATAAAACCTTTTATGATTCTTGAACCAAGTGTTAGCTATGATTAAGTTATGCTCTGTGCAAAATTCTACCAGACGGCTTCCTCTTTCATTTCTCTCCCCCAATCCATATTCACCCACTGTTTCCTTCTCTCCCATTTCCTACTCTCGAATTGTAGTCACCCATGACTATTAAATTTTCGTCTCCCTTCACTACCTGAATAATATCTTTTATCTCATCATACATTTCATCAATTTCTTCATCATCTGCAGAGCCAGTTGGCGTATCAACTTGTACTACTGTAGTAGGCAGGGGCTTCATGTCTATCTTGGCCACAATAATGCATTCACTATGCTGTTGGTAGTAGCTTACCCACACTCCTATTTTTTTATTCATTATTAAACCTACTCCTGCATTACCCCTATTTGATTTTGTATTTATAACCCTGTATTCACCTGACCAAAAGTCTTGTTCCTCCTGCCACCAAACTTCACTAATTCCCACTATATCTAACTTCAACCTATCCATTTCCCTTTTTAAATTTTCTAACCTACCTGCCCGATTAAGGGATCTGACATTCCACGCTCCGATCCGTAGAACACCAGTTTTCTTTCTCCTGATAACGACGCCCTCTTGAGTAGTCCCCACCCGGAGATCCGAATGGGGGACTATTTTACCTCCGGAATATTTTACCCAAGAGGACGCCATCATCATTTAACCATACAGTAAAGCTGCATGCCCTCGGGAAAAATTACGACTGTAGTTTCCCCTTGCTTTCAGCCGTTCGCAGTACCAGCACAGCAAGGCCGTTTTGGTTAGTGTTGCAAGGCCAGATCAGTCAATCATCCAGACTGTTGCCCCTGCATCTACTGAAAAGGCTGCTGCCCCTCTTCAGGAACTACACGTTTGTCTGGCCTCTCAACAGATACCCCTCCGTTGTGGTAGCACCTATGGTATGGCTATCTGTATCGCTGAGGCACACAAGCCTCCCCACCAACGGCAAGGTCCATGGTTCATGGGGGTAGGGTTTTGTTTTACTGAAATAAAATAACATCATTGGTCTTAATGAAATATACTATTTGGCTTGCTTTCTCCATCTAAAAACAGTTCATTACAAAAGATGTTGATGAAGATTTTTGCTCACATCAGGAAACGCCATCTGCTTGGACGTTTATGTCCTCGGTTGCAATATTGTTTCTTGTACCATAGCTGCAAAGACACATGGTCAACTTACATCTTAACTTATCCCTGAGATCTCAAAATCTGTCAGGGAGAAATACTAAAACTTGTCTGGAAATCAGGAAATTTCATGTGGGGAAACTTGTGGCAACCCTGGATGAAAGAATAGGCAAATGGGAAATGGAAGTGGTGTGTTTGTCATAAGAAACTAAAATGCACCCAGACAGAAATTGAAGCTGCATGTGAGATTGATTGGGCAAACTCAGTATCAGGGGTGTTCCTAAAATAATAATTGGATCTTACTATTACCCACCAGATTCATCTGGAGAAAAACTCACTTCAGTTGTACTTAAGTCCCCCAATCATATTGTAATCATCAGTGGAGACTTTAATAATCCAACAAATAATGGGGAAAATTACATTGTTGTTAGTGGTGGGTGTAAGACATCCTGTGAAAATTTATGAAGTGCCATCTCTGAAACTATCTAGAACAGACAGTTAGGAACCCCACTCATGATGTAAATATGTTGGATTTAATGGCAACAAATAGACCTGACCTCTCTGAGGATGTCTACATCAAAACTAGTATCAGTAAGCGTGATTTGGTTGAGGCAATGATGATTATCAAAGGACAATTAAAACGAGCAGAAAGACACATCTATGTTAAATGATCAGACAATTGAAACTTCAGGTAGGAATATTAACAATGTAGGAAAAGATAGATTGCTATTTACCGTAAGGAGGACACGTGAAGTTGCAGACAGGCACAATTAAAACACACAGCTTTCGGCCACGGCCTTCGTCAGTGAAAGATACGCCCCCCCCCCCCCCCCCCCCACACACACTCACACACAGAGAGAGAGAGAGTCTCTCTCTCTCTTTCCCTTTCCCTTTATAATTATGCCTGTCTGCGACTTCACCTGTGTCGTCTTTATGGCAAGTAGCACTCAGTCTTTTCCTATATGTTCAGTAAACTAGATAAAAAAATCAGTAGTGTTATATCTCGGTGAGGAACTTGAAACTTTCAGCATAGGGCAGGAGCATGTAGAGCAACTCTGGCTCAAGTTTAAAAGAATAGTTGACCATGCACTGAATAGTTATGTACCTAGTTCATAATGAGAGGAAACCTCCATGGTATAGCGACTGTAAAGAAATTGAGATTACTGCATAATACATGTAAAATAAAGCATAGGGATATAGATAGAGAAATGAATGAAACATGTTTGGCTGTCCACAGGACAATGGGTGATGCCCTCAATGACTACTGTAGTAGAATGTTGTTAAGTGATCTTTCACAGACCCCAAAGAAATTCCGGTCATGTGTATAGGCTGTTAGTGACACCAATGTTAATGTTCAGCGAACAAGGCAGGACCTGAAATTGAGTGTAGCAAAGCAGAAGCTGAAATGCTTAACTCAGTTTTCAAATGTTCCTTTACAAAGGAAAACCCTGTAGAACTGCTCAAATTTAATCCTCATACCACTCAAAACATGAATGAAATAAGTTTTGGTGTTGAGAAACAACTGAAACTGCTAAAACTGAACAAAGCTCCAAGACCCAATGGAATTCCTGTCAGTTTCCATACTGAAATTGTGGCTGAGTTAGCCCCTCTTCTAACTATAATCTATCGTAGATCCCTCAAACAAAAAACTGTGCCCAGTTCTTGGAAAAAGGTACAGGTCACACCCATCTACAAGAAAGATAGTATAAGTGATACACAAAACTACTATCTAATATCCTTGACATCAGTTTGTTGTAGAAACTTAGAACATATTCTGAGCTCAAAGATAATGAGTTGTCTTGAACAGAATGACCACCTCAAAGCCAACCAGCATGGATTTTAAAAACATCAATCGTGAAGCCCAACTCGCACTTCTCTCACATGGCATTCTGAAAGCTTTGGATCAAGGCAGTCAGGTACAAGCAAGAAGAATCTATCTTAACAGAAGCTAATTCAACAGTCATAAGTTGCTGCATCCATTGTAGCCACGACCTTCCTTTCTTTTCCTTCTTGTCTTCTAAACACATTCAATCCATGACGCCAAGTAACAAGTGGTCGCAACCAGTAGGTGGAGATGCTCGCTCATTGTCCCACCTTGTAGATGTGATTGATTCAAGATGATAATATCTTCCACAGTGGGCTGCCCCAACACTTGCTACTGAACGTCACAAAAATCTTTCATTGTCACAGAAGCCTGTCTTTCATCATCACAGAAGTCTGGAAGTAGGATGAGTCATTTTATAAAAATGTCATGTCACACTTTGTGTGTCCCTATTGAGATGACAGATGTTCTGTAAACTGTCTGAATCACTTAATTACAAAAGCTTGGAATATGGTGATTTTAATTACCATAATATTATTTACAACTAATATCCATGAGGACCCACTCAAACTTTTACTTCATAACTATGAAAGTAGGTAAGAGCCTAGATCTTATCTTTCATTCCCTATTGTAACAACTAAAACAGCTTCTGACGCCCAAATGTAACAGTTGTGTTACTAAATGTGACACTTCTGTCACTCAATGTAACTGGGTTTTCTCTTTTGATGCTGTCAATTGTCCGGATGAGCATTCTAAAGCATTCTGTCAGGTTGAAAATATTAAATAAACTAACTTTTCTCTCTTAATAACATGTGGGCAGGGTGGGTTCTTCCTTGGCTCGGGTATGAGGTCGAATGAAACATCATTTTTACATAAGATAACTTTTATTGAAGATTTGTACAACTGTATCTTATGGGATGTTCTGGTTCGGAGAGCGGCAGCTGTGTCGTTTGTGAAGTCTTCTGCTGCGGCGGCGTCTGATTACGCGTAGCGGTGTGTATCTCGTGTCGCCGTCTCGCCCAGTTGACTGGAGACGCGCAGCGCGAGGTGGCCCGTTTAATTTTTGCGAGCTAAATCGTGCATCGGATGATACCTTGGGTGCGGCGTCCCAGTGTTTCTCTTCTCTAAGCGGCCGCGTGTGTTCTGCGTCGGCCAGCAGAGCGGTGCGGCGGGAGAAGGCCAGTGTGGCGGACTCGAACCACGGACTCCCGCTTGCCAGTCTTCGGCTGTCAGCTCCTCATCCCAGCTCACAGGTGACTACTGATTTGAGCCCGTCTCCTTCCCGTCCTCACGAGTCACCCGGGTATGTAAAAACGAGACTTCTAATACCTTTTAACTTCTGTCTTCTGGCGCCGCAGCTGCTGCTTGCTATTCCATTACAGCGGCGGACTTGGTGCGTCTGTGCATGAAGCAGTCTCTTCTTGCATGACGGTCTTCAGCACCGAAACTGACTGAAAACTACTGCTGCTCTTCTTTTCTTCCTTCGTCTCTCGTCTTCGTCTCCGTCCCCGTCTCCGTCTTCGTCTTCGTCCCCGTCTTCATCCGTCTTCATCTGTCGGGCCCACCGCGTCTCGCGTATTTATTCACTTCAGTTCACTGGAGGGTAACGACTTCACGGCCATTGCCTCTTCTGTCACGTTGAAAAGCTTCTCGAAGAATCTTCTTGACCTCGGTCATTGGCTCTTGGAATGTAGGCGGGGGCCTCTGATCGCATGTGACGACTGAGAAACACGTGAGCCGGTCATTGCCTCTTCCGTCACGTTGAAAAGCTTCTCGAAGAATCTTCTTAACGTCGGTCATTGGCTCTTGGAATGTAGGCGAGGGCCTTTGCTCACATGCGACAACTGAGAAACACGTGAGCCGGTCGGGCGATGCCCTGACGGCTGAATCGACAGCGCCCGCTTATGTGGAACTTGCTGACTTCACGGTCATTGTCTCTTCTGTTCTGCCCGCTGAATGCCAGTATGTAACTCTCTAAACTAAACCAAGTTTTTCATTTATATTCTAATTTATAGTTCACTTTGATTTCACTAATTTATTTACCTAAGTACCACTCAACATTCCTCCACCCTTCGGAGAAATTCGCCCTCGAATTTACCACTCCACATTCCTCCACTCTTCACACGGAAAAAGCACAAGCACTGAAAACTTTCGACTTAGAAGATTACACACGCTTCACATTAAGTACGTGGAAAATACTTTATCACTTTACAAAAGCACTGTACGGTCAGGAATCACATAGTTCTTACATAAATGGTTGTAATAAGTGTAACAAATCTTGATGACAATGAATAAACAAAAAATAGATTTTGCACTTAGAAAATTACATAGCAACAGCTGTTTAATCTACCCTATACTAATGCAAGAATATCTATTCTACAGTAATGTTTATGTTAACAAGGAACTGTTTAATAAAGAATGAAGTACAATAAACAAAATTAATACACTAATGCTCAAAAGTAACTGCTGAAGTACGCCAGTTAAGAGTGTGGTATCCAGTTAACAGGGATTTGATGAAGTGTCATATTATGATTTGGCTTATTTTTTCGTCTTAAATAAAAGGAAACTGTACAAAGCAGAAACACCAACACAAAGGTTGCAGATATACCCGTTTCTAGCATTATAATTTTAGTTTTGTTCAGCTTTTAATTGTAAGACATGTTGCATCATAACATTGGCATCAATTTTGCCTTGCTGCGAGTTTATGGACATATCTAATGACTTCAGAAGGGAACTGTCAAGGGAGTAATTGAGGTAGGATAGATTTTATGTAGGAAATGCTTGCATGGCGTTTTCTGAAAAAAGCAAACAACATGGTTATGAACCTACCAACCTAGTAAAAACAAAAATAAAGAAAAGAGGAAATACATTGTTAACTACAAGATCTACATGTTTCTACGTTCAACTTTTTTTTCTTAAAAAAATAAACCATTATCATTTATTAATTATTTACATTTGTATACTACAGTCTACTAAGATTCAACTAGGACATTCGCACTCTTGGTCGAAGATTGTATGGTGCCATGTCTGTATGTTGTGCTGGCGTGGCCACTCTTCTTCCTCTTCGGGAACTTCCTCCACCCTTCGGAAAAGCAGATACTATTGTTGAAGGAATTACATCTGGAGCGCCCTTAAAAGGTTTTAAACGACTTGCATGGACAATGGTAGTTTGGGTGGGCAGTTGCAATTTAACGTTGATTGGTGACGTGATCTCAATAATTTGATAAGGACCTCTGTAGTTTGTTACAAATGTCTTCGTTTTTCCTTTCGCTATGTAAGGAGTTGAAAGCATAACCCACTGACCGATTTTGTAATTTGGATATTTAGCTTGGGTATTACCTAATCTTTCCTGTCGCTCCAAAGCCTTTGTATTAGATTTTTGAACCTTTTTCCATACATCCTGCATCATTCGACTGAAATCTCTTACTGTTTCTCCGACTTTTCCGTTTTTCTGCCTGATTACATCAAAAGGGGACGGCATTTTTTTCCCATAGACCACTTCATAAGGTGACATGCCAGTTGCTTCATGCGTTTTGGCGTTGTATACCGACATGATTATTGGTAAATACGTATCCCGATTAGAATGTTGTTCGTTAATATAATAACTAAGCATCTTGCCAATTGTCCGATGAACTCTTTCTGTGCGCCCGTTGCACTGAGGGTGTAACGGAGTTGTGCGTAATTTGCGTATTTTTAATAAGTGGCATAGCTGTTTCATTAATTCAGACATAAAATTAGATCCCTGATCTGTGATAATAGCTTCAGGTACTCCAAATTTAAGTATCCAGTTGTTAACTAAAGCTTGGGCAACTGTATTTGCTTGCTGATCTGGGAGACTCACCATAGCTAGATAGCGTGAAAAGTGATCGATAATTGTAAGAACATACTTATTACCAGCAGGTGTTTTATGAAATGGCCCGTAGAGATCCAGTCCACAGATTTGAAATGGACATGAAGCCTCGGGGAGCCTCTGTAAGGGTATTTTTGAACGAGAAAGTTCAGCTCGTTGTGCACACGCAATGCAATTACGAACGTACTGCGCAACATCCTGCTTTCTGGTTTGCCACCAAAATCGCTCTGCTACACGTCTTTCGGTTGTCCGCTGTCCACCATGTCCTGCAAGGATATGATCGTGGGCCTCTGCCATTATTTCTTGTCTAAGGTGTTGGGGAACAACAATTCGCGGTCCTAGTTTTGTTTTACGGCATAATACACCATCTTCAAAGCAAAATTGTTTTTGAGTTGCGTATTTTTTACATTCTGTATCCTTATCTTGTGCCTTTCTCCAGTCCTCAGTATCTCGGCCTGTTGCTTCCAAAAGTGCTATTTTCCGACTTAGGCAATCTGCATTCGTGTGTTTTTTGCCTGGTTTATGGATAACTTCGAAATCCATTTCGGAAAGACATAGGGCCCAACGGGTAAGACGACTAGATGGATCCTTTAATCCAAGCAACCATTTTAAAGCTGTGTGGTCTGTAATGACCTTGAATTTCCTACCATACAAGTAGCATTTAAAGTATTTGATACCATAAATAACACTTAACAATTCTTTCTCCGTTGTGGAATAATTTCTTTCTGCCGTTGTTAGTTGTCTCGAAGCATAGGCTATGGGGTGTTCCGCGACATTAATATTCTGACTCAAAACAACTCCTACTGAATGACCACTTGCGTCACAGGATAAAATAAATTCTTTATTATAATCTGGGTAGGCTAATACAGGACTGTGTGTTAACTTATCTTTAAGGGTTTGAAATGCTGATTCACAATCTTCAGACCAATGAAATTTTGCACCCTTTTTCAACAATTGGGTTAAGGGTCGGGCAATTTCAGCAAAATTTTGAACATATTTTCGGTAATACGATGCGAGACCAATGAAACTTTGTACCACCTTAACGCGTTGTGGTGTTGGGAAGTCCTTAACTGCCGAAATTAATCGAGGATCTGTTTTAATTCCTTTTTCACTAATGACATGCCCTAGGTATGTAACCTCTGTCAATGCAAAACTACATTTTTGCATATTTAATGTTAATTTAGCTTTTCTAAGTCTCTGAAAAACATTATGCAGACGCACAGCATGTTCATTAATGTCTCTGGAGAATACAATAATATCGTCTAGATATACACAACATTGCTGAGTTTTGAGTCCTCGCAATACTCCATCGAGTAGTCTTTGAAAAGTTGCTGGTGCATTTTTCAAACCGAAAGGCATTCTTTTAAATTGCCAGTGGCCTCCAGGGGTAGAAAATGCTGTTTTATGCCTATCTTCAGGAGCAACTTCCAATTGATGATATCGGCTACGTAAATCGATTGTTGAAAAGTATTTACTGTTACCCAAACTGTCAATGATATCTGTAATGTTTGGAAGAGGATAAACATCTGAGATAGTTTGTTTGTTAAGGTGTCTGTAGTCACAACATAATCTATATCGTTTCGTACCGTCGGGAGACTTCTTTGGAATAATTACAATATTTGAATTATAAGGCGAATCAGAATATTCTATAATTCCATCTTTTAGATGCTGTTCCAAAAATTCATCCAGTACTGGCTGTAAGTGATGCGGAACTCTATAAGGCTTCCTATAAACTGGGGGCTATTTCCTGTTGGGATCCTATGCTGCGTGATGTCTGTTGCTGGCAATGGACCTTCTGCATTGAATAAATCTTGGAGCTCAACTAAAACTGCTTCTATCGTGTCTCTATCCTTTCCTTTCAAATGCTCAATCTTCTGGCGCAATGCGGTTTTATAGGCGTCTGGTTTCTGACCATCAGTAATATCTGACCAAGTGAAATCTTCTTCTCCAAAAGTACTGACTGTAGCTACTAATATTCCCTTATGCAACTCTTTGTCCTCCACTCCGAAATTGTCAATATGTACCGGTACTTTTCTTTCTCCCTCAACGTCTTGAACCCGTACAACACTCCTACGTACAAAACAATGTGATACATCTAATTCCTCATTTTCCTCTAAAGGCTCTATTAGACACACTGTATCTGTAGGTACTTCGTGGTCAACGGTCATCCAGAGAAGCTTTCCTGAGCCAGATGGTATCTGATCCCGCGAATCAACCTTCAAGGACGTTGCACGCAGTATAGTTGATTTCGCCTTCCGGTTAGGGAAATCTTGCGGCAGAGGGCCCTTTGCAGCGCTGTCACCTAGCTGAAACACTATTCCGCTAAGTTCTACAGTTTGCTGTCTGAGGTCGATTTTAGCGTGATGTTTATTCAGGAAATCCAACCCTAGGATCGCGTCGTACCCGTCAGTTACTGTTGATACCACTTCTACATCTTCCTGAAATTGTACACCGTGAATATAGAAAATCAATGATGTACATCCTAATGACTTATCTGTACCTCCTCCTACTCCACTCAATCTATACCTTGGAGGGTCATATTTCTTTTCTCCAATACATTTATTACTTACTATTGATACGTTTGCGCCTGTATCCACCAGTATCCTTGCCTCTTTATCCTGTATGGTAGCAGATAACCAGCATTCCGCCTTCACATTCGCCTTAATGGCATGAAATTTTATTGGAAACGCCTGGCGGCGGCTCCGACATTCCCGTCCTCACGAGTCACCCGGGTATGTAAAAACCAGACTTCAAATACCTTTTAACTTCTGTCTTCTGGCGCCGCAGCTGCTGCTTGCTATTCCATTACAGCGGCGGACTTCAAATGTAACAACTAAAACAGCTTCTGACGCCCAAATGTAACAGTTGTGTTACTAAATGTGACACTTCTGTCACTCAATGTAACTGGGTTTTCTCTTTTGATGCTGTCAATTGTCCGGATGAGCATTCTAAAGCATTCTGTCAGGGTGAAAATATTAAATAAACTAACTTTTCTCTCTTAATAACATGTGGGCAGGGTGGGTTCTTCCTTGGCTCGGGTATGAGGTCGAATGAAACATCATTTTTACATAAGATAACTTTTATTGAAGATTTGTACAACTGTATCTTATGGGATGTTCTGGTTCGGAGAGCGGCAGCTGTGTCGTTTGTGAAGTCTTCTGCTGCGGCGGCGGCGGTGTCTGATTACGCGTAGCGGTGTGTATCTCGTGTCGCCGTCTCGCCCAGTTGACTGGAGATGCGCAGCGCGAGGTGGCCTGTTTAATTATTGCGAGCTAAATCGTGCATCGGATGATACCTTGGGTGCGGCGTCCCAGTGTTTCTCTTCTCTAAGCGGCCGCGTGTGTTCTGCGTCGGCCAGCGGAGCGGTGCGGCGGGAGAAGGCCAGTGTGGCGGACTCGAACCACAGACTCCCACTTGCCAGTCTTCGGCTGTCAGCTCTTCATCCCAGCTCACAGGTGACTACTGATTTGAGCCCGTCTCCTTCCCGTCCTCACGAGTCACCCGGGTATGTAAAAACCAGACTTCAAATACCTTTTAACTTCTGTTTTCTGGTGCCGCAGCTGCTGCTTGCTATTCCATTACAGCGGCGGACTTGGTGCGTATGTGCATGAAGCAGTCTCTTCTTGCATGACAGTCTTCAGCACTGAAACTGACTGAAAACTACTGCTGCTCTTCTTTTCTTCCTTCGTCTCTCGTCTTCGTCTCCGTCTCCGTCTTCGTCCCCGTCTTCATCCGTCTTCATCTGTCGGGCCCACCGCGTCTCGCGTATTTATTCACTTCAGTTCACTGGAGGTGAACGACTTCACGGCCATTGCCTCTTCTGTCACGTTGAAAAGCTTCTCGAAGAATCTTCTTGACCTCGGTCATTGGCTCTTGGAATGTAGGCGGGGGCCTCTGATTGCATGTGACGACTGAGAAACACGTGAGCCGGTCATTGCCTCTTCCGTCACGTTGAAAAGCTTCTCGAAGAATCTTCTTAACGTCGGTCATTGGCTCTTGGAATGTAGGCGAGGGCCTTTGCTCACATGCGACAACTGTGAAACACGTGAGCCGGTCGGGCGATGCCCTGACGGCTGAATCGACAGCGCCCGCTTATGTGGAACTTGCTGACTTCACGGTCATTGTCTCTTCTGTTCTGCCCGCTGAATGCCAGTATGTAACTCTCTAAACTAAACCAAGTTTTTCATTTATATTCTAATTTCTAGTTCACTTTGATTTCACTGATTTATTTACCTAAGTACCATTCAATACTATCTCTGTAACTTTTGCTTCTGTCTTTATTAATTGGGATCTGGTTTACTGAAAACCCTTTTTTTTGTATTTACCATACGCATTGTCTTTGATAGCCTTATTTCATATAAATCACAACTACTACGATCTCAATTAACATTTCTCTGTATACATGATTGTAATCATTGCAATATTCTTAAACTTTCTTTTCGAGTATCAACGAGAGCTTCGCTCTCCACGTCAATCCTTTTATCTTAAATTTACCTTCTACTTTACTTTATATCTTTCTATCTGCATAATATTTCACTATGCTAATGGACTGTTCTTACTAAATCATTGCACTCCTAAAGTATCTACCATTTCATGTTTACTTTTTGCTTAGCCAATTATCTGTACAGTTCACATGTGGGCACCATAATCAGTTTCAAAATGTATTACCATTTTAAAATGAACGTAAACAGTCTCAACTGCAAGAAACCTTTATTTTTGTGGTTATTGGTTTCAGTCAGTTTCTGACCACTTCATGGGATCTGAAGATTGTCAGAAACTGGTAACCACAAAAATAAAGGTTTCTTGTGGCCGAGACTGTTTATGTACATTTTATAACACTAAGAAAAACTGATGCTCTCCTTGAGAAATGTTCTCAAATATTACATAATCATTTCATTAACTTACTCCCATATAATGTTTATGGATTATTTCCATTTCACTTTAGGTAATCTCTCCATTTTACATAATATCTTCATGTAACAAGAGGGTTTATATGCATAATAGTTTGCATGCTTCCTTTTGTCTTGTCACTTTATATTCAGGACCGCCTCTCTTAGGCAACCAAGGTAGCCAATGTTACTCCGCTCTAACTCGCCAAATCTTAAGCATAGGATGGTTACATTCCTCCTTTTATGCACTCAAGGAGCTGCATGCTGATGTGCCACACACTTCATCCACGATTGCTAAATGCAAATCCTAGACAGTTCTGAAGTGAAGCATGCACGGAAACACTGCTGTTTTATTCCGTCACTAATCGGGTAAATCTCTCTACATGGTACTAGTTTGGAGAACCCTTCGTAAATGGGAACAACAATTATTTGCTTCTACAGTACCTTCTATGGGTAGATACTTCTTAATTACCTTTCAATTTAAGACCAGTGTCCCTTTACAAGTCCACCCGCCTTAATTCGGTTCAGGCCATTCTGTCTGTGGATTCATCTGACCTACGTATAGGGCATCCCTTCTATGGGTCCGCATACCCTTTACCCTACAACACATTCATTATATCGGGTACACCGTATCACAAACAACTGCCAATATGTGAGGCATCATAACCCTTTCCCTATTCATTTAAATGAAGACACTGTTCTGTAATCTTTCAAATCTTCCTCGTCGCTATATACTTGCGTTTCAACACGTCTCTAAATTAACATTCATGCCTGTACTTCTTTTTGTTTGTTACATCAGTACTGATATCACAAACAGTTTACTACCTTTTATATTACCATATTTCAGATCACTGATCATTATACTGGAGTGCAGTAACATCTGTAAAATCTTCACTCCTATGTGCTATCTTAAAATACTGTTGCCAATAATTTGGATATTTTAACCTCTCCTAGCATGTTAAGGAGCAAACAAAGCAAGTAATAAAAATAAATAAAATTGTAAAAGTTCAGTCTACAGCTTTGAAATAAACCCTAGGCCTTTCTCCAGTTTGATGACTTTAACTTGCATCCGTAATGGTCTTTAGGTTCCCTCAACTTAGTATATGATAGCCTCCTCCAGGGCCAGGAGAATAGATACACCAAGTCTTTACTTTCAACCTTTCTGTTAAATAATATATTTCTTATTAGGAAATACAGTGCATCTACATAATGTAGTATGTCTGACGCAGCACAGAGTCCACTACTAACAAATGTTGCTCTCCCAACAGACAGTAAATGACAAGACAACTTACGTAATGTGCATTCATAACTTAGTACTCCATTCATATATCCATCCACGTTCATATGCTTACTACAAAACACAAAATCATTATATACTTTAGTATCTCCACTCAAAGTCAAACTTTCGTGATACAAACTGCATTCAAAGCCGAAATCGTCATCAGAGTACTCTCATTATATTGGGTTGGCGCATAAGTTTGTAACACTTTTCCATAAGCTTAATAAACACAGCAGATATGCATAACAGAGACTTTAATCATCAATAAGACATTCTTCTTCACTATTCACAATAATCTGTCAATGCTGGGGTAACTTTTCAATTCTGGAATCATAGAAATCACATGGTTTTGAGGCGAAGAAATTGTTGAGGCATGTTTGGTGTGCGTATTTACTGGAAAGGATGTTCCTTGGAGGTTGTTCAATAGAGAGTGGAAAAGGTGAAAATCTGAAGGCACAAGGAAAGGTGAAGAAGATGGGTGCAGAATGATTTCTCAACCCAACTCCTGCATAGCTTTTTTTGTCAATCTAGAAGAATGCGGGGGGGGGGGGGGGGGGGGGCGCATTATCTTGGTGTAGCGTTACTTCACACATCTTCCTGATTGTTGCTCTTGAATTGTGCATACAAAATGTCTCAGTTGTCAACAGCATATGCCAGCAGTGATGGTTACACCTTGGGCAAGCAATTCGTAGTACACCCTTACTGTTCCACCAGATGCATAACATTATCTTTTGTGGATGGATGCATGTCTTTGTACTAGGAGTTTCTGTTTTGTTTGGACTCAGCCCTTTCTTTCCTTTCCTTGTGTTAGCATAAAGATACCATTTCTCATCACCAGAAATGACACGGGATAGGACTGGTTGGTGTTGTCCATGAGCCAGTTCATGATGAACAAGCAGAGATGCACATGTGGCCATCTGCTGATTTTTGTGATTTTTGGCTTAGAGCATGTGGTACCTCTATACCAAATTTTTGAAATTTTCCCACTGTATGCAGATTTTGTACAATGGTGGAATGATCACAGTTCATCACTTATGCCATTTCTCGAGTGCACTGATGTGGATTATTGTGGATTCATGTGTATAACCAATCTTCGCGAAAGCCCAAAGGTCTTCCTGAATGTAGAGTGTCACTAATGTCAAAATGATCCTCATTAAAATGAGAAAAATATTTTCTTGCTGTGCTGTGTCCAATGGCATTATCCCCAAACATGGCACAAATGTTTCTGGTTGCCCCTACTGCCATCACACCTCTACTGAACTCAAACAGAAAAATATGTTGGAAACGTTCTGATTTCTCCACTTGGCACTCCATTTTCTAGCGTCCACAGTTCCACTCACTATCTCCAAATGACAAAATGAAAATATGTAAACTCAAATAGCAACAAAAAGCTACAAATAAAAACTGATGATCAACAAATAAAGCCTTAGCAGCTGGAATACCAACATGCAGAACAAAAACACTATTTACTTATGTACCAACCTATTAGATGAGATATTTTTCATAGTTGGAGTTACTATCATTCTATACTCATTAGAGTATCTAAATTCTCTCTTATAGGTTCCATTAAAGTGACACATGTGCAAAATTGTTTTATTTGGAATCTTATTCTAGTTCTTCCCAAAACTTCTGAAGCACTTTTTGGTTTTCTTCTGTTGGTTGTCATGGGCCGACAAGAACATATTTTAATAAGTAAAGTGATTACAGTTTGTGATTTTAACTCAAGCATAACATTCATCGTAGATGATGGTATTTTTATCGATTGATGACGATTTTTTGTCAATTGAGGAGGGCTAAGAGTTTTGCCTAACCATGTCAACAGTTGCTCTGTCGCATTCTGTAACTGCTCCCCACACCCTATGACAAAGCATTTATATACACCAGACATGCAACTTAAAAGTTGTGAAACTGGTCGTGTAGGTCCATAATGACTTGAATAAATATAGCTACAGTGGACTATTGTACTTTTCATTCAGTTTTATATTTAATAATTTTAACACCTGTTTTAAAATGTTTATTGTATGAATTATCAATCAATCAGTAAAGGAAACAAAAGAAAAATTCGCAGTAGGTATTAAAGTCCATGGAGAAGAAATAAAAATGTTGAGGTTCGCCGATGACTTTGTAATTCTGTCAGAGACAGCAAAGGACTTGGAAGAGCAGTTGAATGGAATGGACAGTGTCTTGAAAGGAGGATATAAGATGAACATCAACAAAAGCAAAACGAGGATAATGGAATGTAGTCGAATTAAGTCGGGTGATGCTGAGGGAATTAGATTAGGAAATGAGACACTTAAAGTAGTAAAGGAGTTTTGCTATTTGGGGAGCAAAAGAACTGATGATGGTCGAAGTAGAGAGGATATAAATTGTAGACTGACAATGGCAAGGAAAGTGTTTCTGAAGAAGAGAAATTTTTTAACATAGAGTATAGATTTAAGTGTCAGGAAGTCGTTTCTGAAAGTATTCGTATGGAGTGTAGCCATGTATGGAAGTGAAACATGGACGATAAATAGTTTGGACAAGAAGAGAATAGAAACTTTCGAAATATTGTGCTACAGAAGAATGCTGAAGATTAGATGGGTAGATCACATAGCTAATGAGGTGGTATTGAATAGAATTAGGGAAAAGAGGAGTTTGTGGCACAACTTGACAAGAAGAAGGGACCGGTTGGTGGGACACATTCTGAGGCATCAAGGGATCACAAATTTAGCATTGGAGGGCAGCGTGGAGGGTAAAAATGGTAGAGGGAGACCAAGAGATGAATACACTAAGCAGATTCAGAAGGATGTAGGTTGCAGCAAGTACTGGGAGAAGAAGCAGCTTGCACAGGATAGAGTAGCATGGAGAGCTGCATCAAACCAGTCTCAGGACTGAGGACAACAACAACAACAACAACAACAACAACAACATGTTCTTTTATATCAGCCACAATATTAGGTGTAGTGCAGGAAGATTCTATTTTTACTTGTGCGAACTTCGCATATGGTGCCCTTGCAGGTGAGGCCTATTTATGTGGGCATAGTAAACTAGGACTAGCAAACTTTGACAGTGAATTCAAGTGGTTTACAGTAAAGTGATATTAATGAAGGAGATGCAACAGCCAATCAGCGCTTCAGTTTCATGGCCACAGTATGACAGCAGCCAATCAGTGAGCATTTTCTATGGAAGCTGCCATCGAGTACAGGAGCAGCCAATCAGCATACAGGTGGACACATCCAAACAAGACACCTCGTCGGGAAAAGTACAACTTGCAGCAGGCATGCAGATGATGAATTGAGATGACAACTGCAGCAGCATGTGAATTAATGAGCATTTTGCTCTCATTTAAGTATATGGCTGGAAGAGTCAGCCTTCAGGAATTGTGAAACGAACCCTGTCGTCCAGGACCGTGCGTCACAAAGAGCGCAGATTTGCCACAAGATGGGGAAATTCACAGGCGTCTATTGTACTGAATGAGATCTAAGCGCTGTAGTGTGTGAGTAAGACGGATGAGAACCTACGTCATAGGGAAACCCCATAGAAGTTGTTTGTGGCCAGAGGGATGCAGCAATGTTAGATATGGTGGACCTAAGATTGGCCATAAAGAGAAACATTTATGAAAACTATTTAATTCTGTAGTAATTCAGGCAATGAAGCCATGAAGACACAGTACCATCCTTCATAAATTTTCATGGTGAACCCAATAAAACTGGAATAGTGGTCATATCTATAATAGTTTAGGATTTACCGTTAAAGTGAAATTAACAAGTTTTGTAACAAAGACCTGAGTGCTAAAATCTGAACGCTTTGGTTGATCGTAACAATCGACATTTCATATAGGTGCGCATCATTAAAATGACAAATGTTGTAAATATCAACTCTGTAACTTTATTTGTTTAAAAGATATAGTAAATTTAAATTATCAGTATTTTCAGTTAAGCATCAGATCATAATTTCCTCCACACAAACCACACTGAACGATGACAGCACGACACCTTATTGACTCATTAGGTAATAGAATATTTGTTGTAAAGTTGAGTGCATAATAGTTACTTTTGTTCTTTATTTATTTATTAGAAAGCACATTGGTGCACGGCTACTGGCCATGGCATTCAAAGCTAAGAAGAAAATTATATTGGTTTTATGTAAAAGAATTTGATGTTTATTATGTAATGGATATTATTGTTACTTTATTTAGAATGTGAAAGTGGTCAAGCTTTGATTATTTAAATATGTTAAAAGGTAAAATAATGTAGAATAAGCTGTAGCTAATCAGATGGGCAGCTTCAGGAAAGAGAACTGCCCTAATCAGTTGAGCGAGGATGTTCGGTGCACGGGAAATGTGGCCGGGGACGGGCAGAGGGACAGTGCTGGTGGAGATGCAAAAGCAGACGGTTAGTCTTTAGGTTGCTAGGAAGTGAAACGACTTAGAAAATTTCGCGTTGTGTAGTATCGTAGGACTTAGTCTCTGAGTGGTGAGCAGCCATGCACCTGGTGTGAACTCTAACTTCTTGCGTAGTTAACAAGATGTCAAATGAATATGCGCTCGAGTATAATAGTAATTCTAAATACGACCACTTTCGCTATTAGTTTGCTTTCTGAATAAACATTATTGTAACCAAATCTTGTATGTTCCTATAATCACTCAACTTTGGCACCTTCTCATACACCATACCATCGTCAGCAAACAGTCACAGATTTCTGCCCACCCTGTCCGCTAGAACATTTATGAATATAGAAAATAACTGCATTCCTGTCACACTTTCCTGGGCACTCCTGACGATACCCTTGTCTGTGATGAACACTCACTATCGAGGACAATGTACTTGGTTCTATCACTTATTAAGTCTATGAGCCAGCCACATATCTGGTTACCTATACTGTATGCTTGTACCTCCATTAACAGTCTGCAGTGGGGCATCGTGTCAAATAGTTTCTGAAAACCTAGTAATTGCTGCCACACCTGCCTTATTCATCCGATATGGCTCTGTCAGACTTCTATCTCTTCCCAAAACTGAAAATTTTTCTTGGTGGATGAAGATTCACTTCAAATGAAGAATTGATAGCTGGAGTTGACAACTATTTTGCAGGCCTGGAGGAAACTCATTTTCAAGATGGGATCAAGGCACTGGAACATTGTTGGACCAATTGCATTAATTTACAAGGAGACTACATTGAAAAATAAAAAAGTTTCAGTGAAGTAAGTACTTCTTTTCTATTCCATTCTGATAACTTTTCAAACCGCCCACGTATAATGTACAACGCAGGCAAAATATCTTCAAACTTCAAGAAGTATATAACAATTCCACAGAAGGCTGGTAAGAACATTACTAAACCACCAGTTTAATAAGTTAAGGTTGCAAATTACTGACAGGAATTGTTTGTAAAAGACTGATGGAGGCTGACCCCAGGGAAGATCATTTTGGGTTCCAAAGTAATTTACAAACACAGGAGGCACTATAACTCTATGATATATCTTAGACAACAGATTGAAGAAAGGCAAACCTACACTTTACACTTATAGCATTTGTAGATTCGGACAATCAGACAATGTTTTTGACAATGTTGAAAAACACTTGCTGAAGTTGGAAAGGTAGCAGGTGGTTTTTTTTTTTAAGAATTATCTGCAAATTGTACAAACCAGACTGCAGGTGTGAGGTGAAGAGTCTGAAAGGTGAGCAGTGGCTGAGAATTGTGAGGTTATAGCCTATCCCTGATGCTGTTCAGTCTGTACATTGAGCAAACAGTAAGGGAACCAAGGAGAAATTTGGGAATGGAATTAAACTTCAATTTGAGGTTTTTTGATGACATAATCCTCTCTGAGACAGCAAAGGACTTAGAGCAGCTGTTGAAAAGAGGTTATAAGATGAACATCAAGTAAATTAAAGCAAGGGTAACAAAACATAGTTGAATTAAATGCTGATAGCATTACATCAAGAAATGAGGCACTAAAAGTAGCTCATGTGTTTTTTGTTTGGGCAACAAAATTAACTGAAAAGAAACTGCGAGGTCATTGGTCTCATCGGATTACGGAAGGACGGGGAAGGAAGTCGGCCATGCCCTTTCAAAGGAACCATCCCGGCATCTGTCTGGAGTGATTTAGGGAAATCACAGAAAACCTAATCAGGATGGCTGGATGTGGGATTGAACCATCATCGTCCCCGAATGCGAGTCCCGTGTGCTAACCACTGCACCACCTCGCTCAATGGGACTTCAGTTTCAAAGGGTTCAGGTCAAACACTGGACAAGGGTAGATCTAGGAACAATGCGTATTATGGTACTAAATTGTTGTTGCTGTGTTGAGAAAAAACCAGAGCTCCAAATGCTAATAGTAAGCACTGAAGCTCAAATTGTTGTACAGAAAGCTGGCTAAAGCTAGAGATAAGTTCAGCTGACATTTTTACAAAAAACATAACCGTGTTCAGAAAGGATGGATTAAATACAGTTGGTGGTGCAGTGTGTATTGCTGTCAGAGGTAGTATACCTTGCAGTGAAATTGAAGTAGATAAAATTATTCTGAGCAAATAGGGAACATCATGATGGATACAGGAATTAATGACCACAAGGTTGTTGCAGTAAGACTGATTACTGCAACATCCAAATCCACCAAAAATAAATGCAAAATATATATATTTAAAAAAGCATATAAAAATTCGCTTGATGCCTTCCTAAGAGACAATCTCCACTCCTTCAAATATGACTATGTAAACACAGACCAGATGTGATTTCAATGCAAAGAAATAGTACTGATGGTAATTGAGAGATATATACCAAATAAATTAATAAGAGATGATACTGATCCCCCATAGCACAAAAATAGATCAGAACACTGTTGCAGAAGCCTCGAAAAAAGCACGGCAAATTTAAAAGAGATTGCAAAATCCCCAAGACTGACGAAGTTTTACAGAAGATCGAAATTCAGCATGATCTTTAACTTGAGATGCCTTTAATAGTTTCCACAATGAAACTCTGTCAAAATCTTGCAGAAAACCCAGAGAGATTCTGGTTGTGTGTAAAGTACACACTAGCAGCAAAAGACAGTCAATACCTTTACTTTACAATAGCAATGATAATGTTGCTAATGGCAGTGTCACTAAAGAAGGGCTACTAAACATGGTTTTCAACTGCCAACATGAGTAACTTAAACATATTTATCCTTGGTGTAGTGAAGCAACTTAAATCAGTTAATAAAGGCAAGGGCTTCAGTCAGACAGTACACATACTCCTTTCAGAGTATGCTGATACAATAGCTCCATACTTAGCAGTCATATAAAAAGCTGCTCGCTCGTCAAAAGGTCTGCACGTGGAGACTGGAAATTTGCGCATGTCCACCAATACACAAGAAAGGAAATAGGAGTAATCCACTTAATTACAGACCTGTATCACTAATGTCAATTTGCAGTAGGATTTTGGAACATGAATTGTGTTTGAACATTATGAATTACTGTGAAGAAAATGATTTATTGACAAATAGGCAACATGGATTGAGAAAATATAATGCTTGTGAAACACAACTGGCTCTCTATTCTCACACAGTAATGAGTGCTATTGACACGCAATGTCAAATTGATTCCATATAGTTATGTTTCCAGAAGGCTTTGATCATCATTCTTCTCAAAACTTCTAATCAAATTGCGTACCTATGAACTGTCATCTCAGCTGAGTGAATGGATTTGTGATTTCCTATCAGAAAGGTCACAGTTCATAGTAATTGATGAAAAGTCATCGAGTAAAACAGAAGCAGTAACTGACATTCTCCAAAGAAGTATTATAGGCTCTCTGCTGTTCCTGAACTTTATGAATGATTTAAGAGACAATTTGAGCAGCCCTTTTAAGACTGTTTGCAGATGATGCTCTCATTTACCACATACTAATGTCATCAGAAAATCAAAACTAAATGCAAAATGATTTAGACAATATATCTGTATGGTGCAAAAAGTGGCAATTGACCCTAAATAATGAAAAGCTGTGAATTCAACAAAGTACATAGGGATTACAATTACAAATAACTTCAATTGGAACTATCACATGGATAATGTAGTGAGGAAAGTGAACCATAGACAGTGATTTCTTGGCAGAATACTTAGAAAATGCAAGAGGTCTACTAAAAAGGCTGCCTACGTTAACCTTATCTGTCCTCTTCTGGAGAATCGCTGCACAGTGTGGGATACACATCAGAAAGGATTGATGGAGGACATCGAAAAAGTCCAAAGGAGGGCACCAATTTTGTATTATTGCGAAATAGGGGAGAAAGTGCAATTGACATGACATACGAACTGGGGAGGCAATTGTCAAAAGTGTTTTTCACTGTGGCAGGATCTTCTCAGGAAATTTCAATCACCAACTCTCTCCTCCAAATGCAAAAATATTTTGTTGGCACCCACCTAAATAGGAAGAAATGATCATCATAATAAAATAAGAGAAATCAGAGCTCAAGCAGAAGGATTTAAGTGTTTAATTTTCCTGCGTACTGTTCAAGGGTGAAGCTTTGAGGCCAGATGTTGTCTTAAAGGTTACCAATGATATCTACATCTACATGATTATTCTACAACTCACAATTAAATGCCTGGAAGAGGCTTCATTGAACCACCTTCTAGTTATTCATGTGATGTGGGGCTGCTGTAGTGGCAGTTACAGAAAAGTGCAAACATTCACCATAGCTTCTACCACAGTGAGGCGAGAGGTATAAGGCAGCAGAATGTCCAGCTGGCACCGCTATCTTGCTGTCGTTTAAAAACTGGACAGTAGCAAACCACAAGTATGAGGTGGGGGGCCAGGGTCCATGGTGTCATGCAGCATGCTGCTGTGTGTGTGGTGGTGGAAGAGAAATTGAAGGAAGGGTAGCAGCAGCACATTCTTACACAGCTGTGCTTTTCACAAATATGACAGCGGTGTGCGAGACCTTGAATTTTCAGTGTCCGGTCTGCATAATGACTCAGAACTTTACTATATTATTAGAAACTTACTACTATGTAAGACAAGTTACTCAAACAATGTGTTGCTGCCCCCTTGAGGTAACAGTGGCAAATCAATACAAGTGCACCTCATCTAAGCATTATTAATCATATTATCCTCAGGATACATCACATACATGATCACATTAACACTGCTGTATCCAACACAGATGACACTGCAGTTACAAAACAAAACATTTCTCATTTCCAACCACAGAAGAAATGAAAAGTACTAAGAAGGGCGAAAGGCAAAAATTTAACCCTTTCATTCCACAAATAACCATTTTGTTCTGTAATCTGGTAGGTCACGCAGAGCCTTAATATCTCAGCAACTGCAGGTACTTGTCATGGTTTCGTGTATGTATGCTGCTGAGGCCTAACAGTCACCTACTTCCACTAATATTCTCATTGACACTACCAGGATTGCAAAATCTATTACTATGCAGCTGGTGTTGCATCTGTACGAGCCTTGAAATGTAAACTTACTCCCATGAAGGTTCATGCGATCAGACCAATTCCCTAGTGTACAGATGGTTTTGGTTTCATGTAAAATGCAATGTCAACCAGGAAAGGACTGTAAAGCCCATAATGCTCTCTATTCTGTGACACACTGTGTCTTTAAGGTGCAAATCAATTCTTCAGGGTGCACTGAAATTGTACCATAGTCATAAAAACTTAATTTTGGTCTGCAATTTTCTTTCCAGAACCTGGGAGTAGGAGGAGATGGTAACGAATCTGTTCAGGTGTCAATAGAAAAGATGAAAGAAGGTAGAATAAATGGGGCGTGGAAGCAAAACTGAATAAAATGCCATGACCAGTTTGGATTCTCTGCAGTTGCTAATCCACAACTCATAAGTGATGAGGTCCTGGAGGGCATCAGAAACTACGAACAGTGAAATCTTCCTGACTTGGCCTGATTGCTTCATCGTCAGTGACAATCAACACAACAGTGACCAATTCCTTTATAATGAGTGCAACAGGGGCATATGTTCTCACTGCAAGTGCTGCCCACAGTTTGTCACATTCGTGAACACTCGCAGGGGTCATTGTTGTATGAAGGCAGCAAAACAAACTGCCTGACTTCCTCACATAATAGTGCAAGTTGAACTGCCTCTTGCAAGGATTAAGTCAAAGCCACTTTGACCTCACCTCCCACTTGTAGGCTGATGCTGCTAACGAATGTATCTATTGCTCTTGTGACATTCGCCTGCTTTATTTCTTTGTTGATGTTCCTCGGTGTCGATGTACAGCATTGTTGTACTGGCTGAAAAATGGTGGATGGAAGTTCAATACTGACCACCATAAATGATGTAGCCAACAGTTGCACAGTAGCATTTCATAGTCCTTTGCTTTCAGTTCACAACCCCCAAATATTAAACTGTTATATGACCAGTTCGCTATTGGTTAACCTTTGATAAGCCTCATTAATAGTTTGCAGGCAAACATCAGCATACTGCTACAATAGTTTGCTGTTGAACAAACATCTGTGAGCAGCAGAAACCTAACCACACAGTTCACTATTTCTCAAATATATTGAATAGACACTGTCATTGTTTTAACACACGGCCTATTGGTGTTACACTAGTTCCACTGCATTATTGTTACTCTAACTGATACAGATTTCTCATCTGAAAATCAGCCACGGACTGACTGTCTCAGGGCCAAAAATCGTGCCTTTATATATCCTCACAATAATAGGTACTGAAACTATACATTGGTCAATGTTGAAGTTACAGAAATTACAATTAAAACATAACTCATTCAATTCAGTGAATCTATTGAAAAAATCCTTCTTTTTAATGGTTCCTTCTAGCACAAAGTTTAGGCCGAATTATTTGTTTAAATAATGAAATTAACAGATATAGTTAACAAACAATACTTTTGACAAACCTGGTAATTATTTTGGAATTAATTAAGGGCTGGCTTTGCTAATATGTTTTCGAATAGAGCCAAATAAATATAAGAATCCTTGTAGTTCTTCTTCCAAATGTTTATAATTATTATAGAATTTATATTTGTTTATAAGTCAACAATAGAATCTAAGTCATGAAACAGTTTCTAATTTCACTCTATAACAAAAGTAATAACTAGGAATGGTCAAAATAAATTAGGAAATTGATGACATACACAAAACTAAGCACAAAATTAGATCTGGTGCTATATTTCTTAAGACTGAGGGCCAACCTTTCTCTCTTATGAAAATGCATATTATGCTCATGTATGTTAATGGTAACTAGTCAAAAATGAAAATAAAATGAATGGAGGCAGATGGCAAAACAAGAGAGGAAGAAAAAAGATCCCAGCTTGCTTTGTCACACTCTCACCTCAGCCTCATCTCATAAAGCATGATTTCGTACTTGACTCAACAGCAAGATGTACATATGGCACGAAACTGTGCATATACAATCAGTAAAAGGCTATAAATCCTCTCCAGACTCTGCTTAAGGATGGGCAATTTGTCCCTGTATTAACTCACACTTCTCTTGTCCAAGTATAGCTCTGTTAATTCTTTAGTAGATACCTCAAGCATGTTGGCATTTTGTACTTTCCATCGATTGCACATATGTACAGATGTCTCCCGACAGTTTCAACCATGAAATATTTAAGTGAAAATTGTCTGGCCATGAACACATTGACCCAATGTCATGAACCTGTTGTAAAAAGGTGTTCACATTTTCAGAGGGTTTCCCTGAGAAAGAGGGAATGAAAGTGACTGCTGGAAAGGTATTTATTATATTAGACCATGGGGTGGCAGCAGCATTAATGTTAAGTTCCCTTGGCCACTCAGGGAGTCTATGACACAGACAGCTGTGCTTGTGCTCACTCCCACTTATCTCTTAACTAAAAATTCTTAAGAGCCTCAGTGTTCACCTTTTCCAGCAAAGTCTTGATGAGATCCTCACTACTGCCTGCTGCTCCATCCTCTACTGGGAGCATGTGGTAGACACATTATGCACATCCATTTATCTCTAATCAAGAGATGAAATTAAGCAACTTTACATTTATCTCAATCTTGCTACACTTATATTACAGTCCATACTTTTACCATCACTAAATATTACAATTGAGAGGAAAGACTGAGGATGTTGTCCATCCAAAACAATGATACTACATTAACATATAACTTGGCATTTTTTTTTCTTTTGTTCCAAGCAACAGGCACTAGATTTTATAATTGCTTCCTAGTTGCTATTCACTCTCACTAGTCAAAAACTTCAAATATACTTATTGAGGTTCGCTGTGATGTGTGAAGGGTGATAGTGCAGGCTACAGGCACTTAGTACCTGATTAGAGGCATCACTGGCACACTGATAGCTTGCTACAGCACCCAGCATGGCATGGTCTGCACAGCTGGAAGTTGGGGTGAGATGGTACTGTCCCATCAAGGGCAGCACGATGGTGGGCAGCAGGTGGGCTGAGGTGTGACAGCAGTAGGCACAAAGCATGGCTGGCAGGCCAGGTCATGTGGCTATAGGTGAAGCAGCACTACTGGCTGGCGGGACGGTTGTGATGGTGGTAGATAGTGTGCTCATGTATATGGGTCATCACAGGCAGACACCGGAAAGTTCACAGTTGCAGCATGGTTACACTGCTTGATTTGCGTACCATACACTAGTGGACAGCACTGACTATTCTGCACGGGCTTGGTGTTAGTACATGGTGACAGGATAGCTCCATCCATAGCTGGTTGGCCAGCCACTACAATACTGCAGCCTGGATCTTGCCACATTGCACGATGGAATGTGCAAGTGCAGCACACTCCAGGTACCAGTACCGACACACTGCAGTACTTGTGACACATTAACAATGGTGGCATGGTGCTCAAACTTCTCATTCAACATTCAGCATCAGATGTGGAATGCAATTTAACAGCCTTGCTTCATGCAGAGTGGTAGACTACCCCAACTTCTCACACCAATTTGTCAAAGTGGAGCCTGGACAGGATGGATAACGATGGGTGTCGGAAGGGAATTTTTTGAAATAAAAGAGTTGAACAAACTAAATTATGGTATATTCTAGATACAGGGGGGCTTGCCTACAATATATTGAGAGTCTGCCTGTTAGTCTAGGTGTGGCATCATGGGTATAGAAATAGGAACAGGGAGAGAAGATGATTCACATTTAAATGAAATGGCAGCTGATCAAGAACAAAGTCAGATGCAGGTGGCACTGCTTTGTAAGAAGGCTGGCATAGAACAGAGACAGAAGCACAGCATAAAACCACTGCTCTGATAGATGAACAGATCAGTGAAAACAGTGGTATGAAGCTGATTCCATGGTTATAACCACGGGATCAGCTTCACGCCACTGTTTCCATTACTTTGCTGCCAAAACCAGCCACTTGCGTCTGTAGATTAACTGAAAGGAGCATGAGAAAGGAGTCATGTGGTGACCGCTGGCCTCATCGTGGAGTACAGAGCACAGGCTGGTCATTCTCTTGTGATCGGGTCACCTAGCAGAGCACTTTGGGACTTCACAATGGTAGTATGTGGCAGCTTCAACCATGAAAGAAAATTTACATTGTCAATAAAGTATTAATGAATTACTCTCAATAATTCAGACTGGCTAGGCATCCTGTACAGTGCAATGAATTCTGTGACAGTAGTATTCATCCGCGTGATCAGTTAAAGGGCCATCGTGCAGTTATAATTTGGTAGATGGAGATATGTATTACTACATTTAAGATTTGTTATTGCTGATTTAATTTTATTTAGTTTTAGTATTGGGAATTGCTCTGAAATTAAATAATTGTAACAATATCACAGATTCAACAAAATGTTAATGTTAAAATTTGGTGAAAACTAAGCCTCATCCTAGGATGGGGACTGGTGGATACAGAGGCTCTAGGGATTGTGAAACCAAAGGTTGTATTGGAGGCACAGTTCCTACAGGGCACTATGAAAGGCTGGTCATGGGTTGGGGATCCAGATGACACAGGCTGTGAATTACCTACTTGATTAACATGACAATACTGGACATATGAGTGGGATCGCAAGTCCCAGGTTTGCTTGCTGCACCAGGATGGACATATCCATGTGTGGAGGCTCCAAGTAGAGCAAACATTGCTACATCGCATTCACCGTCAGTATCATCGTCATACAAGTGCATTACCTGGTGTGATGAATGGGGTACAATACTGTACAAAAAACAATCTCCTCTGGTCCACAAGGTCGTTAATTTCAACAGGAACCATTACATTCTGATGCATTACGGCCAGTGGCTGTGCCCTGTCTTCTAGGTCTCCTTGGTGTAATCTTTCAACAAGATAATGCAATATCACATGTTGCCTGCACTGCCCCGATCTACACTACTGGTCAAAAGTTTTTGATCACCCAGAATAAAAATTATATGCTTTATTTCATGGTGCACACACACAGTAAAATTTAAATAAACCAACAAAATAAATATTTTCTCTCTCTCTTATTAACCCTTGAGTGGATGTGCCTATGTGTAAAGTGTGCCAATCATACATAACATTGTCTTGTACCATTCCATTGTTTCTTTGCAATTGTAAGCCCATGCCTATTCCTTCATTATTGCTTCAGCTAACACATTAAGATTCTTGTGATACTGTACTAAATGCATTTTTCAAAAATTACCACGAGCAGATGATAAAACAACTAAGCTGTGATAAAATTTATTATGTTTGTTGAGAATAAAAATGCCTGAATTGTCCAATAAAGTGAGTATAGACATAATAATCAATAACCACAAGGTCATTGTTGCACTGTACATTACTAGTGTTGAATGAGAAATGAAGAACAGTAGTAAGTCTTTCTGCTTAAAAGAGGCAACAAAATAATGGTTTGAACTACTTGAGGAGCCTACAACAAACATTCAGCTATGGGGTAGAGGAATGTGGATGATCTATGACACAAATTTAGAAGCACTGTATGTCATATGCTGGATACATCTGTGTTACAGAAGCAGACCAATCAATCATTCGGACCATTACCCCTGCAACTACTGGAAAGGCTCCTGCCAATCTTCATGAAATATATCTTAGCCAGGACTCACCACTGACCCCCTCCAATGTGGTAGCACCTGTGTCACAGCAATCTGCATCATTGAGGCACATAAGCCACCCAACTGTGGCAAGGTTTGTATAATGATGTATCAAATTAAGATGTAAAAACCTCCTAACAATATTCTGACCATGAGGCCCAACTGTAAAAGTGGGATATTAAAACTGCCAGGTGCCCGCTTCTCAAGATTTTCCATAAATAGATTCACCATCACAGGAGACTAAGCGATTTCATACTGGTAATTATCTGTAGGTCACCATATGCCACTGGTAATAGGTATTCTCAAGATGTTGATTCATTTAGCCCATAGCATGTTTCCAGCCAGATACCACACGAAATCGTATCATCAGAGCTACTATTCTTGTTCAAAGAATGAAGGTGGTTGATCAACATACATCAAAAAAAGTTTTGCATCACTTTGGTTTCGAAAGTTACAGAAAACTGGAATAGAGAACAACATAAACATCATTTCCGCCCTTTTTATTGCTCCTGAAAACCACACATTGCATGTTGTACCACCATACAGTGAGACCTTCAGAGGTGGTGGTCCAGACTGCTGTACACACCAGTACCTCTAATACCCAGTAGCACGTCCTCTTTCATTGATGCATGCCTGTGTCTGTCATGGCATACTATTCACAAGTTCATCAAGGCAGTGTTGGTCCAGATTGTCGCACTCCTCAACAGCAATTCGGCGTAAATCCCTCAGAGTGGTTGGTGGGCCATATTGTCCGTAAATAGCCCTTTTCAATCTATACAAGGCATGTTCAATAGGGCTCATGTTTGGAGAACATCCTGGGCACTCTAGTCAAGTGATGTTGTTATCCTGAAGGAAGTCATTCACAAGATGTGCACAATGGGGACGCGAATTGTCTTCCATGAAGATGAATGCCTCGCCAATAAGATGCAGATATGGTTACACTATCGGTGGGAGGGTGGCATTCACGTATCGTACAGCCGTTATGGCACCTTCCATGACCACCAGCAGCGTACATCGGCCCCGCATAATGCCAGCCCAAAACAGCAGGAAACCTCCACCTTGCTGCACTCACTGGACAGTGTGTCTAAGTCGTTCAAACTGACCGGGTTACCTCCAAACACATCTCCAACAAGTGTCAGGTTGAAGGCAGATGTGGCATTCATCGATGAAGAGCGGTCCATTCGGCATGTTGTTGGGCGCACAGTTTGACATCCTGTGGCTGCATGAAAAGCATTATTCATCATGGTGGCATTGCTGTCAGGGTTCCTCCGAGCCATAATCCATAGGCAGCGGTCATCCACTGCAGTAGTAGCCCTTGGGCGGCCTGAGCAAGGCATGTCATTGACAGTTCCTGAGTCTCTGTATCTTCTCCATGTCCAAACATCACTTTGGTTCCATCTGAGACAACTGGACACTTCCCTTGTTGAGAGCACAAAGTGTGTGGGGAGGGCTCTCAACAAGGGAAGTGTCCAGTTGTCTCAGATGGAACCAAAGTGATGTTTGGACATGGAGAAGATACAGAGACACAGGAACTGTCAATGACATGCCTTGCTCAGGCCGCCCAAGGGCTACTACTGCAGTGGATGACCGCTGCCTATGGATTATGGCTTGGAGGAACCCTGACAGCAATGCCACCATGATGAATAATGCTTTTTCGCACAAAGTAACAATGCAGACGCGAACCAACCGCAGTATTGACTGTGTAGGTATGGTTGAACTACAGATAACATGAGCCGTGTACCTCCTTCCTGGTGGAATGACTGGAACTGATCGGCTGTCAGACCCCCTCTGTCTAATAGGCGCTGCTCACGCATGGTTGTTTACATCTTTGGGTGGCTTTAATGACATCTCTGAACAGTCAAAGGGACTGTGTCTGTGATACAATATCCACAGTCAATGTCGTTCTTCAGGAGTTCTGAAAACCTTTTTGATGTGTGTTGTATTAGAAAGTCAAGGTGACAGTATAGAGCACTTGGCACAACATACCAACTTGCCAATAAAAGTGCATGCAGACAACCAACACTTTCACCACTTTTGGGCAGCTGGAAAGTGGGGGATGGTGATGTCTCAAATGAGGAACTCAGTATATTTTGACCATCTCATGCCAGTAAAAGGTCAGCAGGTTCTGGACTGAAATAACACAGTAGCATGTGGAAGACATCCAGTAGTTTTCCCAAACTTTTATGAAACAATAACCCAGGAAACACTCTAATTAAATTTATTTCACAGCCTTGGCTCCTGTTTATATGAATTTGATATTTTTATTTGTTGTGAAGATGGTTTTTAACTCATAAGCACTGAATCTGGCACGGATGAAAAGTACAAAGAGTGAAGAAAAATCATATCTTCATGGTATTTGTAGACATAAAGATATATTTTATAATGAAAGGCAGAATAAATATTTAAAATACTGACAAGAATAGGAATTGAGTACTGATGTCTAAAAAGCTGTAAACAAGAGCTGAAAGTGGACACTACTCATTATCATGTGCAATGAATGATTATCATGTGCAATGAATGCTTTCTTCACGGAATAGTTCTTCCAGAACATTATCCTGTAAGCCAATACACTGATGAGCCAAAACATTATGACCACTGCCCACCACAATGTTGGATGGCACCTGGTGGCATTGCGGGTGTGTGACCCAGTAACAAAAGTACACAAGTGATGCAGACACGGTCAGGCGATCACTCTAGCGAAGATATGGGCTCCGAATGGGGAAATCCATAGAGACAAGTGACTTTGACAAAGGGCAGATTATTATTACGCACAGTCTGTGAACGAGTATCTCGAAAATGGCAAAGCTGGTCGAATGTTCATGTGCTACTATTGTGAGCTTCTATGGAAAGAGGTTGGCAATGAAACTACCACTAGGTGCCAGATTGTTGGACATCTATCATTCTTCACAGGATGTGGGGTCCGGAGGCTTGTGCACTCTATAAAGGAGGATAAATGGTGATCTATGGCACCTCTGCTAGAAGAGCACAATGCTGGTGCACATATAAGTGTTTTCATTGCACACCGTTCATTGTACATGGTTAAATATGGAGCTCCACAGCAGACTACACCTGTGTGTTCACATATTGACCCAATAACACCATCAATTACAATTGCAGTGGACATGGAACCATCAGGATTCGACTGTTGATCAATGGAAACATGTAAGCTTTTCTGCTGAATTACATTTTTGCTACGCTACATTGATACTCATCTCCACAAATGCCGTCATCGAGGTGAACAGTGGCTCGAAATGAGCAGTGCACCACGGGTGCAGGCTGGTGGGAACATTATTATGCTATGGGAGACATTCTCCTGCATTTGCATGCGACATGTGGTAGTGATCAAAGACACACTGACAACTGTAAATCACTTGCATTCCTCCATGCTTAATGTCTTCCCCAATGGTGATGTCACCCTTCAGCAGCGTAATTGTCTGTATCTCAGAGCCATTAACCAAGCTGCAGTAGTTTGAGGACCATAGTAGTGAACTCATGTTGATGTCTTGGCGACCCGATTTGACTAATGTAAATAGAGCATTATTTTAAATGATGGACCCATTTTCAAAAATTCATATGTATTCAAGTACAAATCCAAAATGAACAAGCTTTTTTACAAATGAAAAGAGGAAGTTTAAAAGTTTTTGATGGGTGGTGGTGGTGGTGGAAGCTGCTTATGTCCCGCCACTACCAACCACTCTGAAAAATCTGCGGAACTGGATCACTGTTGCCATGCACTCAGTAACAGCAGATGTGCTTTCGCGTGTGTGGGACGAGTTTGCTACCACGTCGATGTTTGCCATGTAGCCAGTGATGGCCACATTGAACATTTATCACATGTATAATTATTAAATAATTATTAAAAACTAATTAATTACAAATTATTAAATTGATATCAAACATTATGGAAAAAAAACTTTGAAACGTTCTCTTTTCATTGGTATAAAGCTTGTTCATTTTGGATTTGTACTTGAATAAATACAAAGTTTTGAAAATGGGTCCATCATTTAAAATAACCCTATACACGGAACCCATCTGGGTCACTATCGGGCACCATCAGTACCTATGCAAATCAGCGAATTACATGACCTGTGTGTAGACATCTAATGCCACATACCTCCACAAACATACCAACAGACTCTTGGATCCCTGACATGGAGAATCAGTAAAGTGTTTCACTCCAAAGACAGACAAACAAGCTATTGAGCAGTTGGTGATAATGTTTAGTGGGATTGGGTTGTTTGGGGGAGGAGATCAGACGGTGAGGTCATCAGTCTCATCGGGCTAGTGAAGGACGGGGAAGGAAGTCAGCTGTCCCCTTTCAAAGGAACCATCCTGGCATTTGCCTGGAGCAATTTGGGGAAATCACGGAAAACGTAAATCAGGATGGCCAGACACAAGATTGAAGCGTCGTCCTCCTGAATGTGAGTCCAGTCTGCTAGCCAATGCGTCATCTCACTCGGTTAATGTTTAGGCTCATCAGTAAAATATGTAAATAGGTAAAATGTATTGACTTTCTGATGTGTAAATCTAAAAATTTTCACCCTGCTTGGTAACAATCATCCCCCCTCCACCACAAGAATGAGCAGTAAAAATCATCAACATATTTGCAGATATTTGAAATTCACCACTTTCTACTGGTAGATCACAAATGATAAAAGTTAAGCTGCTCGAAAGCATGAAAAGCAACAAATAAGAATATCAGCCTACAGCATTCTAAAATGATATTATATAAAGATGCTACAGAAAAAATAAATCACATATTACTGTTTCATGAAATTAAAATTGCAGTCACTGAATTCACAAACAAAGCCGTGTCATCAGTAAACTCTAACAAATGCATGCCATATTTTTGTACATCAGAAATGTTTTTAGTGGCATGAAGTACAAACTATTATTATCAAAGTACAAATATACAGGGAACTGCACACTAAATCAAATGGATACAATAAAACTTACAAAAAAGACAACATTGAAGTGATGTTCACATCACCAATAGATATTCCCCAAACTTAGCACAGCCTGAATGCAGCAAATGAATGAGAGCATGGCTAAATCGGTGTTGTGCCTTGTTTGAATAAGATTTTGAGCTACTGCTGACACTCCTCTTGTCCCATCATTAACTGCTCTAGCACTGTAAAACACATTATTCCAGCTATTGAGGTGACCCAGTTACAAAATATGTAACATTGAAGGACATATCAGCTCACAGGCCACTTGTCAAATGAGAAAAAAAAATTCCAACTGTAACTGCATCCAAAGTCAGTAGTTTTTTAGCCATAGGTTGTTTGTCCAGTAACATGCATACATAACGGAGCATTCATTTGAAATGCAGAACAAGGTGGTGATCCACTTAAGATAATCTGTAGGTCACGAAATTACTGCATGTGATTCTTCAGCTGAGGTGGACACCACATGGAGGACTACAGTATAGTTGGAGGCATAAGCAGTGTCTGTTTTTAGTAGGCTATCTAAATTAATATCACCTTCTTGCTGGCACACAAGATTTGTGTGCCAGACTAATTGAATAATTAGAAGACGTTGATGTAGTGGTAAGGGTAGTTGTGTTTTCATGTAAGAGATCAGTATATATCATCAAAATATTGTTGCAATATCATAAACGCAACCATTAAACTGGAACACATAACTAATGCATGCCAGAGGATGAAGTTTAAGCCTTGAAATGCTTACTAAACTTGCACCATAAAGTGTGTGAGAACAATTAGAACATATTTTAATGTCATGTGTCATACAACTTTATTTGGACAGAATGTAGATATCATGGAAGTTACATAACATCTTTCATTAGCGAAGCAGAGGTACAGTAAATTCAGAAGTGTCATTTAGTGATTCTCCACATCCTCTCCACCATGGTCTACCTCCGGAGACATGGCCAACTGGACAAGTCTGGTCAGATGTCTTCCATCAGCAGATACAAGGATGGCTGCATGGGGGACTCCAGCTCTGCCTTTTTTTCAGCTCCTGTGCTCGTCTTCTTCCACATGTGCTGTGGGAGAAACTTTTCTTGCAGAAGAATGACATAACTGACTCGGATCCTTACTGATCCTCCATTTGGGCATTTGACTTGGTGGAAGTTGAGCAAGATCATGAGGTACTCCTTACTACAATGCTTCCAAAAATCTGCTGCTGTTTTTTGCTGGAGTCTGAACGCTCTTGTCATGTCTGTTACAGTCAGTGGGTCGGGCTCTATTGGCAATGTCGTAAGTCTCTCATTTGTGAGGAAGTGTGCTGAAGTCAGCACTTCAAGTTCAATTTGAGAGATGGGTTCCAAGTTCAGGACAGCTTCAATATTCATGAGCACAGTCTGTAGCTCTTCTTCATTCATACTGAAGCATCCGAGTACTTTTCAGAGAAATCTCTCAGTTGAGCTGACTGTTCTCTCCCAGAATCCTCCCCACCAAACAACATGTGGAGCTATAAACTGCCATGTTATGTCTTGTTCAGTGAGGTATTGGTATGTTTCACCAGTAAAGATGGCTGTCCACAGTTCTGTTATCTCTTTATTGGTTGCACGGAAATTTTCGGACATTGTCACTGTATATGCTAAATGGAATGCCCCGTCTGTCAACAAATCTTTGTAGTGCCAATAAAAATCAATCTGCTGATGCACTGTGGACTAGCTCTAGTCACAGCACAAGTAAACAGTACATTATAGCATTTAGTTGTGATTCTTCCCACTTTGGCATACAATGGCCCTGCAAAATCAATATCAGTCACCTAGAAGGGTCTGTGCAGTATTACCCAGTCAGCTGGCTTGGAGTTTCTATTTGTTGACAACTAACATTGCACACTCTTTTATATGGAATGACATGATAAATAACCTTCTTTATCCTGCGACAAGTCTAGTATCCAGAAGGAGGAATGGAGCTCTGAAAGCACAATTCTAACTCCAAGATGATGTAAATGGACATGAGTATGCAGGATTAAAGGCTTTGTGAAGTTATTGCTTCCATCCACAATAAGCGGGTGTTGTTCTTCTATGGTTAATTTGGTGTAATGCTGTCGACCACCTAGATGCAATAAATCCTCATAAAAAAAAGGGATTGAGACTTTATTTTTGATTCATTCGGTAGTGATGTGCAGGAGAATCGTACAAACATGCCATTGTTTGACCATCGCACGGAGTCTTGTAAGGATGGCATAGTAATAAACATTCCTGGCATAGAAAAACAACTGAAACAGTTGAAAACAAATAAGTCAACAGGTCTGGTTGGAATCCCAATTCAAATTTATAAAGAGCACTCTACATCATTGGCTCCTTGCTTAGTTTGCATTTATTGTGAATCTCTCAGCCAGCACAAAGTGCCAAGTGACTGGAAAAAGTGCAGGTCACTCCTTTATATAAGAAGGGTAAAAGAACGGACCTGCAAAATTACAGACCAATATCCTTAACATCAGTTTGCTGCAGAATTCTAGAGCATATTCTGAGTTTGAATATAATAAATCTTCTAGAGACCAAAAAGCTCATGTCCACAAATCAGTATGGCTTTAGGAAGCATTGCTGGTGCAAAATCCAGCTTTCTGTTTTCTCACATGATATACTGCAGACTATGGATGAAGGGCAACAAGCTGATTCCACATTTCTAGATTCCTGAAAAGCATTTGGTATGGTAACCCACTGCAGACTGTTAACGAAGGTATGTGCTTACAGAATAGGCTCCCAGATATGTGACTGGCTCGAAGACTTCTTACGTAACAGAACCCAGTATGTTATCCTTGACGGCGAGTGTCCATTGGAGACTGGGGTAATATCAGGAGTGCCTTAGGAAAGTGTGATAGGACCATTGCTATTTTGTATATACATAAATGATCTGGCAGACAGGGTGGGCAGCAATCTGCACTTGTTCGCTGATGATGCTGTTGTGAACAGGAAGGTGTTGAAGATAAGTGACCGTAGGTTGATATAAGATGACATAGACAAAATTTCGAGTTAGTGTGATGAATGGTAGCTGGCACTTAATATAGAAAAATGTTAAGTTAAAGCAGATGAGTAGGAAAAGCAAAGCCATAATGTTCAGATATAGCATTAGTAGTGTCCTCCTTGACACAGTCACTTCATTTAAATATTTGTGTGTAATGTTGCGAAGCAATATGAAATGGAATGAGCATTTGAGGATTATGACAGGGAAGGTGAATGCTCGACTTCCGTTTATTGGGAGAATTTTAGGAAAGTGTGGTTCATCTGTAAAGGAGACCTGCACATAGGATGCTAGTGCAACCTATTCTTGAGTACTGCTTGAGTGTATGGGGTCTGATGTGGTCTGCACCAGGTCAGATTAAAAGAAGACATCAAAGCAATTCAGAGGTGAGCCGCTAGATTTGTTAATGTACAGCATGCAAGTGTTACAGATATGCTCTGGGAGCTCAAGTGGGAATCCCTGGAGGAAGAAGACATTCATTTTGAATAACACTACTGATAAAGTTTAGAGAACTGGCATTTGAAGCTGACTGCAGAATGATCCTACAGCTGCCAATATACATTCTGCATAGGGACCATAACAATAAGGTATGAGAAATTAGGGCTCATACCGAAGCATATCTGTGGGAGGAACAGGAAAGGAAATGACTATTTGTGGCACAGGACACCCTCTGCCTCATACTGTACAGTGGCTTGCACAGTATGTATGTAGATGCAGATGTAGATGTGTTTTCCATCAGAGAATGGATTTCTTGGAAAAAAAGGGGGGGGGGGGGTGGTTGTTCCCTCAATGCAATTGAAAGTAGGGACAGACTACATTTAAGTACAAAGGGAAGTCGCCTGAATTGATTAGTAACTCTTCTTTGCATACTGCTTGTTTCATTTGCTCCACAGTTATGGTCACTATACTAGAACAATCTCATCAGGTTTCTCTCTTCTGGATGGAGAACTAACTGCAAAAGGCCTGAGTGATATCAGCAACAGTGGCAATATGACACATTAGAAAATGCAAGAGTACTCCAGTTAGTTTGAGAAGGTTATGCCCTGTTTCCAAGACATCATTAAGTGAAGGACAGCCCTTTTCATGAGAAGGCACATCAAATATGAGTCGCCATTTGGTGCTTTCATGTCTCTTTCTCGTCACTATTTGACGAGGCAAATAAAAGATGTTGATACAAATTTTGTGGTGAGGCCAGTTCGATGTGTTCATTTTGGATATGAGACACTGAAGATATCGTTCTTCTCTAGATGCCTCTGCAAAGTGAGGAAGCATTTTTCAGCATAACAGATGCCATTTGGAAGAACATGTGCCAATTTTTGTGGGAAAAAAGAACAAGAAGCATGAAATTCCTGAATCCCTCTCACTCATTGGTTGATCCTTTCCATCACATATTCTTATTGTCTTAAATCCCACAAGTTTCAGATTGCATTGCCAAATGCTTGAACAAATGACAGGTTAATGAGGTTAACAACAGCTTGATTTATGGAAATCTTTGGGTGGCTTCTCCTAAGGATCCATCTGAATTTCAAGGGCAGTGAAGCCAGTGATGGGGACATACATATTGGCTCAGTGTTCTTAGCAATTTTCCAGTAGTGATCCAGTTCAACTAGTAGCTCAATGGGAAGATCACTGTATCCCACTCCAGAAGTGGCCAGTTGTTAATTACTAATGTGTTTCCTTTTGAACTCTTGAGGTACTGACACACATCTTGAAAATGAGTAAAAACTCTTGACTGTGGTAAACTACATGAGAATTGTTCCACGTACTTCTCAATGTCAGGCAGACCAGGCAGCAAAAGAGTGATGTCATAAATGAAGACGGAAGGGCACTGACTGTCAGTGGATGACTTGCAACAACGTCTAGTTTCAAATTGTTGTCCACTGATCTGCTGATGAAGCTAGGTTGGTTGGCATTATCTAAAACACAGCATGGAAATCAACGTACACCTGTGGGCCCTGTTACATACATGTGGTCCATCTGGGGATAAGAGAATCCTAAACATCCAGTATTGCCTACTGAAATGTGTTCAGTAGGAGTAACTGATGAAGTAAAATGTTTCAAATTCCTTCAGATTTACTTGTGACAGCTTTTCCAGCAAAAGAGACAAAATGATTTTCCTGATCATTCTTCATTTTCTCACAGTCTTGTGCCCAGTGACCATGCTGTTCACAAAATACACAGCAGGCTTCTACGTTCCATACGAGCTAGCTTGCTGTACATTCTGATTTGGACTGAATGTTGAGAGCTGCTACAGGTGGTACAGTGTTAGTTAATCTGCAAGTTTCCCCATGAATTTCTTGAGCCGTCAGTGCCCCAACTATCTCTCCTGACAAGAATTCCATCAATTTCAGGATGCTCCTTTCTGAAAATTGTACTCTCTTCATACGAATTATCCAGTGCCGACATGCATCTACCGGAAAGGCACACGAAGTATTTTTGGAACTAAAATTCAACGATAAGCTTCTATGTTCTCCCCTAGCACGTTGAACGTGCTTATTACATTCAATAAATGTTAAATTAAGAGGTTATGGGGAGTCAAATAGAACAAGTGTGACATCTTCCAGATAGTCATGATGCGCCTGGATAGTTCTACTCCTCTCACCATACTAGTATGTAAAATTTCCTTGGTTTGTTTAAAAGCTGTTGCAGTTACATCTATGCCTTGTACCAAACTCTTGGGTCCCCCCTAGGTAGTATTGAAAAAATACAGGTTTGTTACCAGCTGACAGGTATGAGTCTGTATCTATCTGTATCTATATAGGATTCAAATTATATTAAAAAATGAGTCCAATGCTCAATATCACTGGAAAATGTTTCTAACTTGATTGGTGGTAGTAGAGCACTGACTGTACAACTGTGTAGAAATCCCAGAAGTTGTCCTGTTGGCCATGGCATCTGAAAGTCTTACCTACATACTGTATTGTGCCTTCAGGATCACCCACTATACACAGTTTGTATAATCTTCACATGTTAACATACACACTTAGTATTCTACGTCAGCAAGGAAGTCTTGGATTGCATTGTCCACGGTCATTAAACTAGCCAACATTTCCCGCAGTCGTATTCTACCATATTTTTGGGCGGGGATTTGTCAAACAAATTTATTTGATTAATGAAACTTGTACCATCAGAATTCTGCACTCCTAATTAGAAAGACAATCAGTACAGCGAAACCACATTCGTACATTTCTTGCACTTGTAGGTTGCATATTGTGCACTTTTTCGATTTTGAATGCAAAGTTGCCCCTCTTTCATGTTTTCCATTTACACGTTTTCACACTTTTATACTATTATTTTTACTCCTTCACAGTTATTTTTGCTGCACTTATACAATACAGAGACTAAGAAATTGTCTCAAAATGTTTCGTATATGGTGCGACCAGTGAGTGTCGGTTTGCTATCTGCATGCAAAGTCGCAGTTATTATTGTGGGTCTTAGCTACAGTACACATGGTGACACTATTGTTATTGATCTTGTGGCAGTTGGTTTCAGATTGTATAACTTGGGAGAACATCCTTCCAATTGTGGCCTTCACAGGATGCCACTCAGGGGTGCTGCTGATTGGCCAAGCAGTGGGTAGCCACTTATGAACAGTCGGCACAAGATGTTGGCGAAAACAGCAGCAGTAGCGGCAGCATCGAAGTTGCTCACAGCAACAGCTGCACCTGTTCTCATTGGCAGCATGACACACCGTATGAATGCATGAGTGCTGCAGAGTAGCACTTCTTGGTGGCATCATGTAATGGGGCCCTAAGGAAGGGGAATGTGGCCCGGAGTCCAACAATTATACAATACATAACAGTGGCACTTGACGGTAGAGTAAGCAGGTGGAGAGCACACTGAGTGAAACTAGGAGCCTTTTTGCAAGGGGTGAACTCAACTTTTTTAGTGTAGTTTCCAATTTTTGTGCATGCAAAAATGATCAGTTCATCATAAAATAAAAGAGGCTGTCTTTCCATGTAGGAGAAAGTAAACATAACTGAATAATTGCAAAGGAGTCCTAGTGAACCTAAAGTGAGCATTGCAAAGCATCTCAAAATCTCATGTTCTACCTTAATTACCATACAGGCCAATGGAACGCAGATAAGATTTTGTGCTTCAAAAGGTGGGCCAAGTGGTGAGAAACACAAGTGTATCCAGAGTGGAAAGTTTGCAGACATGGAAAACTGCTTAGACTTGATTTCAGCAACAGCATACAGCTAATGTACCTACTTCAGGTGCAATATTGAAAGAAAAGGTTTTATAATTCACAAAAAAGTTAAATGTTGAAAATTTCATGCTTTTTCTGGTTGCTCATACCACTTCAAAGTAAGATGTGGCATTAGTGGCTGCAGAGTTTGTGGGGAGACTAACAGTGTGGATAATGCCACCATAGAATGTTGGAAAGAGCATGATCTCCTAAGTATAATTGCAAAATACAGTCTGAAATATATTTACAACACAGATGAAACAGGACTTTTTTAACTTGTTGCTGGACAAAACATTGACATTTAAGGTCAATCCCTGTTTTGGGGGAAGTAGTGCAAGTAAAGAGTGACAGTACTCCTTACTGCAAATGCAGAGGTCTCTGATAAGCTCTGACAACTAGTGTTGGGAAGTCAGCGAAGCCTTGATGTTTCATGGGCGTAAAGTTGCATCACACTGAGTGTGAGTCAAACAAGAAGGCATGGATGACTGCAAACTTCTTTATGAGTAGTCACCTCAATAAGCTTAACGGCCACATGCATCGTGAGAAGAGGAAAATACTTTTGCTTCTGGACAATTGTTCTCCAGCACTACAGTTCAGGAACATAGAACTGCCATTTTTTCCAGCAAATTGCATGAGCCGGGTTCAACCTTTGGACTTGGGTGTCACTGCTGCCACAAAAGCAAAGTACAGGAAAATACTGGTTCAGTTTATCATTACACATCTCAACAGTGGAAAAGAAGATCCTAAACTGGTCTAATTGCAGGCAGACCAAAGAATTGCATTGTAGATTAGAACACACTTTGCACTTACACTATGTATGTATAGCATTCCCTGTCAGTTCCCTCTGAACTTCATTAACATTTTTAGACTAGATCTATAAATTACATTAAATTCAGCACAGATACATATACGATACGTAGCTTTTTAATATATTTTTCTTATCTAGACAGTGCAATACATAATGGCTGCTTGCAATCAATTGAAGCCAAACACAATATGCAAGTGCTTAGGAAAAACTGGCATCATGAAAGATGAAACTCGAGTTGACCCCAAAAATGTTGAACATTTTGATGTAGATTTCAATATACCAGAAGACAATGACTGGGCTCATATTCTAGCATTTTCCTGATGACCAGAGACTGTGCAGTACTGATGTGCAAGACTCACACGTCTCTTGCGGTTGACTTACATATTGTGCGCAGCTGATCTTTCTTCTCAGGGCAGACGGCTGCATCTCCACAATGCTTCTTCTCCGAAGATGTCTTACTGGTTAGGGGAATTATACTGAACTACTTCTCTACTTTGGAAATGATCTCTTACTCTCACAATATTTTCACATCAGCTTGGCTGAATTTTCTTCTTCACAATATAACAATTACACAAGTTCCCCGTGTGTTTCCCAGTCTCGCAAATTAACCCTGTTGGGAAAACATTAGTACTTAATACATAACATTACAGTCTCTTTTGATTTTAATGACCCCTATTAAAACAGTTCTTGCTGCTAGCAAGCCAAACAACAGAGTCTATATAGAGTCTCTAGATAAAAAATAATTCATATGTTTTCAACAGTGACTACTATTTCACTGTCAAAGAGTGTCCCTTGATTACTCCTTGGACTGGATATATGACTTCAGCCGCTCTTCTGACGCATCCCCTGGCTTCTCGTGACAGCTGTCCCTTCTGCACACACAGATCCGTGTGGCGCAGTAACAAGCTCTCTCAACCTTTTCATTAAAATATTGGGTGTTCAAGATGGTGGAGAGCCAAGAATTTACCCAGAAATTCTTGAAGCACTACATATCACTCCCCTTAGCTTGAACATGCAATATTTTAAACATATTCATTCTATACATTAGTATTACACAAGATGATACCACAATTACAAACTGTGAACCTTTCAATCCAGGATGGAGTTATCTCTGCTTTTTGTTCCTCTTCCAATTGTAAATTCCATGTGCACATGACTCATGAATATACTTTCGCTTTGTTCTTACTTCCCATACTACTCTTTTTTCTAAGTACGTACTTAATCATTATTGTAATCTGGAGGAACTCGGGGTAGAATAAAAGTGTTCCTTTCTTGGGTATCTGTAAACCTGACAAGGCTAGTGGAATAGAGAATTCAAACTTACCATAATAATCTCTATAAACGTGTGACTTCTGTCACGATACTGCCCCTTTTTCCCTTTTGGAACAGTACCTATATCTTATGTGGATTGATCCTAGGAGTACCCTTTCTACTTCCGTTTGGGTAGGTACGCCCATTTTTAACTTCCTAATCTATGGTACAGGTCGATCCCCTTCTAGATGCCACTGTCCGCATAGTATAGGTCAGCCTCTCTAGGGTCTGCCTTTCGGCCCTTATCCAATAAATGCTGGGTGCACCCTCCTTCTCCTTCCTGATTAAGCCTCCTGGTTCATTGCCCTAGCATACATCTTTATGTATACTATTCTTAAATATTCTCTGGTCAAATTACCAATCTACTTTACACCCATATTCCACTTTCTAATGCATCATCTTACACTCTAAGAGTCCTCTTTCACTCCTCACTTTTACTATATAAATAGAGATCATGCGCACACCTAGTAGATGCTATGTCTATCTGTATTTACCAACTTTCCTCCAAGGACTAGCATGGCACATGGAAATATATTTTAGAGCTACAAAACTGTCACATATCAACAATGTAATATGTGCATCGATTCAGATGTACATATATCTATATTCCCCTACATCCCTTGGTGGTTCTACCATCACTTTTAGGTTTCTAATCCGTAATTTTCATGTTTGTGCCTGAGAGTAATTATGTATGTATGTCGATGTGTGTTCGTGCAGCCTGATTCTTTGGCCTACTTATTTGAAATAAGTTGAGGGCTATAGAAAACCATGGAAACTGAGAAGGACTTCAGTGATATAAGTGTATGCATATGGACAGAGGGAAAGATAGATTGGTACTCAAAAGAGAAGTAAGAAAGGAAAAAGTAGAAATGGTTGCTAAGATCGAAAAAGAGAAAGAAGATAGCCCCAAAGACAGGAAACCCTTCCCACCCCTCTTCCCCAGGATCCCCACTTCGCCGGTATATGAGTGAGAAGCCGGAGGAGGTATGGTGTTAAACGTCTCTTGCAGAACAGACATTCTCACCTTCATCTTTGAAGTCCCCGAAGAAAGATCTTAGCAACTCCTATGGAATGGCAAATGGTGAAGAATCAGTTACACTTGTCTTTGAGGGATGTGTGAAAGGTGTGGTGTGTGTGTGTGTGTGTGTGTGTGTGTGTGTGTGTGTGTGTGTAGTGTTAACCTTGTGTACCTACACTACCCAACCCCTTTCAAAATCGATACAAATCCTCCCCATTCATATGATATCTCACCAAAAGGTATAAAATACTCTATAAATATAGAAAATTATACACTATAATCAAATAATTATTTTACCAGTTAGTCACTTCACATTGTATCCTATACACACATAAAATACCCTGTCCACTTTACGTCATCTAGGTACCGTTCTTCTTAAACAGTACCATCATATTATATCTTCTCCTAGAGGGTTATTCTGTTAGTTTTTCCTCATGCTTAGAGGTCACTGTTTACCATAACTCCTTAAATTAGTCATAACTGAGCAGTCATAATTGATCACTTAAATACTAATATGATGGGATAGTTTAGGAGGTTATAAATAGATTACAGAATAGTCGAAGATTTGAAGGGAATTTGGTGTAGGAAAACTAATGTGGAAGTAACACCGAATCCAACTCAGGAACTGACAGTCGTCACTCCACCCATTAACACAGAATGTTAACGCCCCTGGGGAATATACCACTTTATATCTTTAACATTATATTTTCCTTTTTCTTCTCCCGTTGTAGGATCCGCTAAAAATAAGGTTGTTGGGTGGATTACCGATTGTACTCGGTAAGGCCCCACATAATTCTGAAAAAAATTATGCATTTCTCTCTTCAAGGCAGAGCTCTGAAGATGTTTTACTAAGACTAGATCATCTATCTTATATTGAGGATTTATAGCATTCTCGTTATGTTTGCTTACTCGTTGTTGTGCTCTCTTAACTAAGTCCTTAGCAACTATTGTTTGATTCAGTTGGTCATCAGTAGTAGGTTGTTCAGGACACATAAAACATTTAATAAGTGGTTCACCTATAAAGGATTTACCTGTTACTTCTAATGGTGTTAGTCCAGTTGATAAATTAGGTAACTCCTTTATAATAAGCTCAAAATCTTTAATTTTTGTCACTCATGATATATGGATTTCATGGCAGTAAGTGCGGCATAATTTCCCAGTTTCCTTCAGAGGCCTTTCACATGGGTTAGAAGAAGGATTATAGTTGGATATTGGATTTGCCAAATTCCTCCCCCTGCTAAAAATTCTTTAAACTCGTTGCTAGTAAACTGATGCCCATTGTCAGAAAGAAATCGTTTTGGTTTGCCTACTTTGAGAAAGTATTGTTGTAGACAATGTATTACTGATGGTGTGTTTGCTTTTTTAATTGGATAGAATTTAACATACTTCAACCAACACTCTATGAAAACAAAAATGTAGGCCACTTCTTCTCTTCCTTTTGGAATTGGTCCAAAGAAATCTGCAGTGGTTAGATCATGTAATGCTTTCGGAATAATTGGATACATCTTATATCTAACATGAGAGTTATCCTCTTCTACTTTCTGACAAACCTCACAAGCCTTAATGACTAGCGCCACTTTATGTCCTGGCTTTTTAAAGTAATAGAACTTATTCATATGTGCAATGTATTTCTTTATACCGAAATGTCCATAACCCTTATGTATGTACCACACTAACTCGTCTTCCACAAGACTTGGTATACATAAACTCCAATGTTGCGTTGTCTTTCTGTCTCTCCAGAACAGATTGTATACAATTTTCCATCTTCCCTCTTGAGTAGGCGGTAGCAATTTCCTAATGCAGATAGTAAAGATATCTGTACAATAATGATCATGGATGTCCTCTGTAATTTTCTGAACTCTCTCTTGCACTTTGTTGCCTGAATATTCTAATGTTAGAAAATCAATTGCAAAGATTATGCCAGGTCCTTCTGAATGCTTTAGTTCTTTTATGCCTACTGGTAGCCGAGACAAAGCGTCGGGTACATTGTTCTCTGAACCCTTTACATAATGGATCTTAATGTCATACTCTTGAAGAAACAACATCCAATGCATCAATCTACTATGTAGTAATCGGCTATTCATTAGAAATGACAGAGCTTGGTGATCTGTATAGACATATCTTTTGGACCCCCATTTCAGTGTTTGGAATTTTTGTAAACTCCATACTATGGCTAATAATTCCTTTTTTGTTGCCATATAATTTAATTCACATTTGTTGAGACTTTGGCTAGCAAAAGCTATTGCTCTATGGTCTATGCTGTGTAGCCCCCATTCACCTTGGAACAGCTCTGCAGCTATACCATAGTCTGATGCATCAGTCGAAATCTTAAATGGTTCACCCATTACCGGATGGTGCAGTATTGGTGATTCTGATAGAGTTCACTTTGCCTTTTCAAATGCTTCCTGTGCCTCTTGGTCCCAACACCATGGTGATGCCTTTTGTAATAAACGCAAAAATCGAGGGTCGTTCAACTCTTGATTTCGTACGTAACGTCAATAATACCCAGCCAATCCAAAAAATCCCTTCAATTGTCTTATATTTCTAGGTGGTGGACACTCCTTAATGCATTTATACATTCTGGATTGGGCTTAATTCCTTGTACACTTACAATATGTCCTAAAATTTTAGTTCTTGCCTTGCAAAGTGTGACTTAGACAATTTTACTGTAATACCTTTTTCTTTAAATTTTTTCAGTGTTTTCTTCAATGTTAGGCAGTGCTCTTTCCAGGTAGGTGATGTTATCAGTATATCATCTATATATATAACTAAATCGTTTAATAACTATCTACCTATCGCTTCGTCCAGTGCGCATATGAACACTGATACCGAGATATTTAACCCAAATGGTAACACATTAAAATGATATGATTTTCCATCAAAAAGGAATGTTGTATATTTCCTTGAATCTGGATGTAATCGGATCTGCCAGTACCCAGGAGTCAGGTCCATTGAGCTAAAGTACTGTGCTTTCTCGAATTTGGATAATAACTCGTCAACGTTCACGGGTCTATTTCTTACAGTTTCTATATGTTTATCCCCTCCCATGAACCATGGACCTTGCTGTTGGTGGGGAGGCTTCCGTGCCTCAGCGATACAGATGGCCATACTATAGGTGCAACCACAACAGAGGGGTATCTGTTGAGAGGCCAGACAAACGTGTGGTTCCTTAAGGGGAGCAGAAGCCTTTTCAGTAGTTGCAGGGGCAACAGTCTGGATGATTGACTGATCTGGCCTTGTAACACTAACCAAAAGAGCCTTGCTGTGTTGGTACTGCGAACGGCTGAAAGCAAGGGGAAACTACAGTCGTAATTTTTCCCGAGGGCATGCAGCTTTACTGTATGGTTAAATGATGATGGCGTCCTCTTGGGTAAAATATTCCGGAGGTAAAATAGTCCCCCATTCGGATCTCCGGGTGGGGACTACTCAAGAGGGCGTCGTTATCAGGAGAAAGAAAACTGGTGTTCTACGGATCGGAGCGTGGAATGTCAGATCCCTTAATCGGGCAGGTAGGTTAGAAAATTTAAAAAGGGAAATGGATAGGTTAAAGTTAGATATGGTGGGAATTAGTGAAGTTCGGTGGCAGGAGGAACAAGACTTCTGGTCAGGTGAATACAGGATTATAAATAAAAATCAAATAGGAGGAGGTTTAATAATGAATAAAAAAATAGGAGTGTGGGTCAGCTACTACCAACAGCATAGTGAAGGCATTATTGTGGCCAAGATAGACACGAAGCCCCTGCCTACTACAGTAGTACAAGTTGATATGCCAACTAGCTCTGCAGATGATGAAGAAATTGATGAAATGTATGATGAGATAAAAGAAATTATTCAGGTAGTGAAGGGAGACGAAAATTTAATAGTCATGGGTGACTGGAATTCGAGAGTAGGAGAAGGGAGAGTAGGAAACATAGTAGGTGAATATGGATTGGGGGTAAGAAATGAAAGAGGAAGCCGTCTGGTAGAATTTTGCACAGAGTATAACTTAATCATAGCTAACACTTGGTTCAAGAATCACGAAAGGAGGTTGTAAACATGGAAGAAGCCAGGAGATACTGACAGGATTCAGACAGATAATATAATGGTAAGACAGAGATTTAGGAACCAGGTTTTAAATTGTAAGATATTGCCAGGGGCAGATGTGGACTCTGATCACAGCCTGTTGGTTATGAACTATAAATTAAAACTGAAGAAATTGCTAAAAAGGTGCTAATTTAAGGAGATGGGACCTGGATAAACTGACTAAACCAGAGGTTGTACAGAGTTTCAGGGAGAGCATAAGGGAACAATTGACACGAATGGGGGAAAGAAATACAGTAGAAGAAGAATGGGTAGCTCTGAGGAATAAACTAGTGAAGGCAGCAGAGGATCAAGTAGGTAAAAAGACAAGGACTAATAGAAATCCTTGGGTAACAGAAGAAATATTGAATTTAATTGATTAAAGGAGAAAATATAAAAACACAGTAAATGAAGCAGGCAAAAAGGAATACAAACGTCTCAAAAATGAGATCGACAGGCAGTGCAAAATGGCTAAGCAGGGATGGGTAGAGGACAAATGTAAGGAGGTAGAGGCTTATCTCACTAGGGGTAAGATAGATACTGCCTACAGGAAAATTAAAGAGACCTTTGGAGAAAAGAGAGCCACTTGTATGAATATCAAGAGCTCAGATGGAAACCCAGTTCTAAGCAAAGAAGGGAAAGCAGAAAGGTGGGAGGAGTATATAGAGGGTCTCTACAAGGGCGATGTACTTGAGGACAATATTATGGAAATGGAAGAGGATGTAGAGGAAGATGAAATGGGAGATACGATACTGCTTGAAGAGTTTGACAGAGCACTGAAAGACCTGAGTCGAAACAAGGTCCCGGAAGTAGACAACATTCCATTAAAACTACTGACGGCCTTGGGAGAGCCAGTCCTGACAAAACACTACCATCTGGTGAGCAAGATGTATGAGACAGGCGAAATTCCCTCAGACTTCAAGAAGAATATAATAATTCCAATCCCAAAGAAAGCAGGTGTTGACAGATGTGAAAATTACCGAACTATCAGTTTAATAAGTCACAGCTGCAAAATACTACCGCGAATTCTTTACAGACGAATGGAAAAACTGGTAGAAGCCGACCTCGGGGAAGATCAGTTTGGATTCCACAGAAATGTTGGAACACGTGAGGCAATACTGACCCTACGACTTATCTTAGAAGCTAGATTAAGGAAAGGCAAACCTACATTTCTAGCATTGGTAGACTTAGAGAAAGCTTTTGACAATGTTGACTGGAATACTCTCTTTCAGATTCTGAAGGTGGCAGGGGTAAAAAACAGGGAGCGAAAGGCTATTTACAATTTGTACAGAAACCAGATGGCGGTTATAAGAGTCGAGGGGCATGAAAAGGAAGCAGTGGTTGGGAAGGGAGTGAGACAGGGTTGTAGCCTCTCCCCGATGTTATTCAATCTGTATATTGAGCAAGCTGTAAAGGAAACAAAAGAAAAATTCTGAGTAGGAATTAAAATCCAGGGAGAAGAAATAAAAACTTTGAGGTTCACTGATGACATTGTAATTCTGTCAGAGACAGCAAAGGACTTGGAAGAGCAGTTGAACGGAATGGACAGTGTGTTGAAAGGAGGATATAAGATGAACATCAACAAAAGCAAAATGAGGATAACGGAATGTAGTGGAATAAAGTCGGGTGATGGTGCGGGAATTAGATTAGGAAATTAGACACTTAAAGTAGTAAAGGAGTTTTGCTATTTGGGGAGCAAAATAACTGATGATGGTCGAAGTAGAGAGGATATATAATGTAGACTGGCAATGGCAAGGAAAGTGTTTCTGAAGAAGAGAAATTTGTTAACACTGAGTATAGATTTAAGTGTCAGGAAGTCGTTTCTGAAAATATTTGTATGGAGTGTAGCCATGTATGGAAGTGAAACATGGACGATAAATACACTCCTGGAAATTGAAATAAGAACACCGTGAATTCATTGTCCCAGGAAGGGGAAACTTTATTGACACATTCCTGGGGTCAGATACATCACATGATCACACTGACAGAACCACAGGCACATAGACACAGGCAACAGAGCATGCACAATGTCGGCACTAGTACAGTGTATATCCACCTTTCGCAGCAATGCAGGCTGCTATTCTCCCATGGAGACGATCATAGAGATGCTGGATGTAGTCCTGTGGAACGGCTTGCCATGCCATTTCCACCTGGCGCCTCAGTTGGACCAGTGTTCGTGCTGGACGTGCAGACTGCGTGAGACGACGCTTCATCCAGTCCCAAACATGCTCAATGGGGGACAGATCCGGAGATCTTGCTGGCCAGGGTAGTTGACTTACACCTTCTAGAGCACGTTGGGTGGCACGGGATACATGCGGACGTGCATTGTCCTGTTGGAACAGCAAGTTCCCTTGCCGGTCTAGGAATGGTAGAACGATGGGTTCGATGATGGTTTGGATGTACTGTGCACTATTCAGTGTCCCCTCGACGATCACCAGTGGTGTACGGCCAGTGTAGGAGATTGCTCCCCACACCATGATGCTGGGTGTTGGCCCTGTGTGCCTCGGTCGTATGCAGTCCTGATTGTGGCGCTCACCTGCACGGCGCCAAACACGCATACGACCATCATTGGCACCAAGGCAGAAGCGACTCTCATCGCTGAAGACGACACGTCTCCATTCGTCCCTCCATTCACGCCTGTCGCGACACCACTGGAGGCGGGCTCCACGATGTTGGGGCGTGAGTGGAAGACGGCCTAACGGTGTGCGGGACCGCAGCCCAGCTTCATGGAGACGGTTGCGAATGGTGCTCACCGATACCCCAGGAGCAACAGTGTCCCTAATTTGCTGGGAAGTGGCGGTGCGGTCCCCTACGGCACTGCGTAGGATCCTACGGTCTTGGCGTGCATCCGTGCGTCGCTGCGGTCCGGTCCCAGGTTGACGGGCACATGCACCTTCCGCCGACCACTGGCGACAACATCGATGTACTGTGGAGACCTCACGCCCCACGTGTTGAGCAATTCGGCGGTACGTCCACCCGGCCTCCCGCATGCCCACTATACGCCCTCGCTCAAAGTCCGTCAACTGCACATACGGTTCACGTCCACGCTGTCGCGGCATGCTACCAGTGTTAAAGACTGCGATGGAGCTCCGTATGCCACGGCAAACTGGCTGACACTGACGGCAGCGGTGCACAAATGCTGCGCAGCTAGCGCCATTCAACGGCCAACACCGCGGTTCCTGGTGTGTCCGCTGTGCCGTGCGTGTGATCATTGCTTGTACAGCCCTCTCGCAGTGTCCGGAGCAAGTATGGTGGGTCTGACACACCAGTGTCAATGTGTTCTTTTTTCCATTTCCAGGAGTGTAGTTTGGACAAGAAGAGAATAGAAGCTTTCTAAATGTGGTGCTACAGAAGAATGCTGAAGATTAGATGGGTAGATCACATAACTAATGAGGTGGTATTGAATAGAATTGAGGAGAAGAGGAGTTCGTGGCACAACTTGACAGGGAGAAGGGACCGGTTGGTAGGACATGTTCTGAGGCATCAAGGGATCACAAATTTAGCATTGGAGGGCAGCATGGAGGGTAAAAATCGTAGAGGGAGACTGAGAGATGAATACACTAAACAGATTCAGAAGGATGTAGGTTGCAGCAAGTACTGGGAGATGAAGAAGCTTGCACAGGATAGAGTAGCATGGAGAGCTGCAACAAACCGGTCTCAGGACTGAAGAACACAACAACAACAACAACAACAACATGTTTATTCAGCGTGCGCGCGTCCAGTACGAGTTGCACACCGTCTGTAGCCTTTTTCACAACTACCAGGGGATTATTCATAACACTTGTACTACGTTCTGTTATTTTACTCTCTACCATTTTATTTATTTCCTCCTTAACCATTTCTTTTAAACTCACTGGTATCGGGTACGGTTTACAGAAAAATGGTGTTTCATCTTTGATCTTAAACTTACATACGTAGTCACTAATACTACCAGGATTATCTGAAAATACTGTCTAGTATTATAATAGAATTTCGGCTAAATCAGCTTTCTGGTCATTGGTTAGTATTGGGGATTCATTTACTTTATTCTGAATGTCAGCCCATTGTGATTCATTACTTATGTTTTCCATCTCTGGTGACAACTGAGCTGTCGCTGTTAATCGTAAACTCTGGTGTTCATTTGTTTGTTTATCAATATAACTATCTGTTATAAACTTAATACAATATTTATTTTCCTCGAGACCGAAATAAAGGCAGCTCTCTTCAAAATTCAATATAACGTTAAACTCTGACAGCCAAGCTAAGCCAAATAATACCTCTGTATTAATATTTTCTACCACCAGCAGTGTTTGCCGGAAAGTAATCTGACCAACATTACAGTTTACTTGGATTTGATATTTAACAACCTTGCTTTTAGTTCCAGTTATTCCAATTGTGTGTACTCCTGTTAACAGCAATACAGGTAAGTTATTGTTAGTTCTTAACGTATTAAAAAATCCACTTGAAATAAGTGATACTTCACTACCAGCATCAATAAATATGACTACTTCAGAATCTTCTACCTTTCCAACTATAATAGGTCTAGGATTAATTGTAGCTACGCTAAGTTATTCTAGCAGCAACCACTCTTTTGTTGGTACTTTATGCGTAAAGGAAACTTATTCATCATGAGGTAGGCCTCTTAATGTATTTCTACGACCTGGGCCCCGGCCCTGGGTCCAGATTGCCCTACCTTTTCCTCAGTATTTGTAATTACCGTTTGGTTACCAAAACTTGGTATGACTTTCCATTTTGAGCCCTATTATTGCTAAGTGGAAATTCTTGAGTATTTACTGGGCCTATTTTAGAAGGTGGATGACCCCTTTGATAATTTCCATTACCCCTATTCCGCTTATATTGATGTATTGTAGCCAAATTTGTCTCAAGTCTTTTGAAATTACTAGAGCTATTGTTATTACTCCTCCTGTAATTTTGATTCACATTCTGAAGCAAATTCTCATTTTGGTCTCTATTTATTGCATCAAGGGCATCTACAAGGGATAATAGCTCTTCTACTGTCTTCCACCCACTATATCTACATCTACATCTACATTTATACTCCGCAAGCCACCCAACGGTGTGTGGCGGAGGGCACTTTATGTGCCACTGTCATTACCTCCCTTTCCTGTTCCAGTCGCGTATGGTTCGCGGGAAGAACGACTGTCTGAAAGCCTCCGTGCGCGCTCTAATCTCTCTAATTTTACATTCGTGATCTCCTCGGGGGGTATAAGTAGGGGGAAGCAATATATTCGATACCTCATCCAGAAACGCACCCTCTCGAAACCTGGCGAGCAAGCTACACCGCGATGCAGAGCGCCTCTCTTGCAGAGTCTGCCACTTGAGTTTGTTAAACATCTCCGAAACGCTATCACAGTTACCAAATAACCCTGTGACGAAACGCACCGCTCTTCTTTGGATCTTCTCTATCTCCTCCATCAACCCGATCTGGTACGGATCCCACACTGATGAGCAATACTCAAGTATAGGTCGAACGAGTGTTTTGTAAGCCACCTCCTTTGTTGATGGACTACATTTTCTAAGGACTCTCCCAATGAATCTCAACCTGGTACCTGCCTTACCAACAATTAATTTTATATGATCATTTCACTTCAAATCATTCCGCACGCATACTCCCATATATTTTACAGAAGTAACTTCTACCAGTGTTTGTTCCGCTATCATATAATCATACAATAAAGGATCCTTCTTTCTATGTATTCGCAATACGTTACATTTGTCTATGTTAAGGGTCAGTTGCCACTCCCTGCACCAAGTGCCTATCCGCTGCAGATCTTTATGCATTTTGCTACAATTTTCTAATGCTGCAACTTCTCTGTATACTACAGCATCATCCGCGAAAAGCCGCATGGAACTTCCGACACTATCTACTAGGTCATTTATATATATTGTGAAAATCAATGGTCCCATAACACTCCCCTGTGGCACGCCAGAGGTTACTTTAACGTCTGTAGACGTCTCTCCATTGATAACAACATGCTGTGTTCTGTTTGCTAAAAACTCTTCAATCCAGCCACACAGCTGGTCTGATATTCCGTAGGCTCTTACTTTGTTTATCAGGCGACAGTGCGGAACTGTATCGAACGCCTTCCAGAAGTCGAGAAAAATAGCATCTACTTGGGAGCCTGTATCTAATATTTTCTGGGTCTCATGAACAAATAAAGCAAGTTGGGTCTCACACGATCGCTGTTTCCCGAATCCATGTTGATTCCTACATAGTAGATTCTGGGTTTCCAAAATGACATGATACTCGAGCAAAAAACATGTTCTAAAATTCTACAACAGATCGACGTCAGAGATATAGGTCTATAGTTTTGAGCATGTGCTCGACGACCCTTCTTGAAGACTGGGACTACCTGTGCTCTTTTCCAATCATTTGGAACCTTCCGTTCCTCTAGAGACTTGCGGTACACGGCTGTTAGAAGGGGGGCAAGTGCTTTCGCGTACTCTGTGTAGAATCAAATTGGTATCCCGTCGGTTCCAGTGGACTTTCCTCTGTTGAGTGATTCCAGTTGCTTTTCTATTCCTTGGACACTTATTTCGATGTCAGCCATTTTTTCATTTGTGTGAGGATTTAGAGAAGGAACTGCAGTGCAGTCTTCCTCTGTGAAACAGCTTTGGAGAAAGGTGTTTAGTATTTCAGCTTTACGCGTATCATCCTCTGTTTCAATGCCATCATCATCCTGGAGTGTCTGGATATGCTGTTTCGAGCCACTTACTGATTTAATGTAAGACCAGAACTTCCTAGGATTTTCTGTCAAGTCGGTACATAGAATTTTACTTTCGAATTCACTGAACGCTTCATGCATAGCCCTCCTTACGCTAACTTTGACATCTTTTAGCTTCTGTTTGTCTGAGAGGTTTTGGCTGCGTTTAAACTTGGAGTGAAGCTCTCTTTGCTTTCGCAGTAGTTTCCTAACTTTGTTGTTGTACCACGGTGGGGTTTTCCCGTCCCTCACAGTTTTACTCGGCACGTACCTGTCTAAAACACATTTTGCGATTGCCTTGAACTTTTTCCATAAACACTCAACATTGTCAGTGTCGGAAGATAAATTTTCGTTTTGATCTGTTAGGTAGTCTGAAATCTGCCTTCTATTACTCTTACTAAACAGATAAACCTTCCTCCCTTTTTTTATATTCCTATTAACTTCCATATTCAGGGATGCTGCAACGGCCTTATGATCACTGATTCCCTGTTCTGCACTTACAGAGTCGAAAAGTTCAGGTCTGTTTGTTATCAGTAGGTCCAAGATGTTATCTCCACGAGTCGGTTCTCTGTTTGATTGCTCGAGGAAATTTTCGGATAATGCACTCAGTATAATGTCACTCGATGCTCTGTCCCTACCACCCGTCCTAAACATCTGAGTGTCCCAGTCTACATCTGGTAAATTGAAATCTCCACCTAAGACTATAACATGCAGAGAAAATTTATGTGAAATGTATTCCAAATTTTCTTTCAGTTGTTCTGCCACTAATGCTGCTGAGTCGGGAGGTCGGTAAAAGGAGCCAATTATCAACCTAGCTCGGTTGTTGAGTGTAACCTCCACCCATAATAATTAACAGGAACTATCCACTTCTACTTCACTACAGGATTAACTACTACTAACAGCGACGAACACTCCACCACCGGTTGCATGCAATCTATCCTTTCGAAACACCGTCTGTACCTTTGTAAAAATTTCGGCAGAATTTATCTCTGGCTTCAGCCAGCTTTCTGTACCTATAACGATTTCAGCTCCGGTTCTTTCTATCAGCACTTGAAGTTCCGGTACTTTACCAATGCAGCTTCGACAGTTTACAATTACAATACCGATTGCTGCTTGGTCCCCGCATGTCCTGACTTTGCCTCGCACCCGTTGAGGCTGTTGGCCTTTCTGTACTTGCCCAAGGCCATCTAACCTAAAAAACCGCCCAGCCCACGCCACACAACCCCTGCTACCCGTGTAGCCGCTTGTTGCGTGTAGTGGACTTCTGACCTATCCAGCGGAACCCGAAACCCCACCACCCTATGGCGCAAGTCGAGGAATCTGCAGCCCACACGGTCGCAGAACTGTCTCAGCCTCTGATTCAGACCCTCCACTCGGCTCTGTACCAAAGGTCCGCAGTCAGTCCTGTCGATGATGCTGCCGATGGTGAGCTCTGCTTTCATCCCGCTAGCGAGACTGGCAGTCTTCACCAAATCAGATAGCCGCCGGAAGCCAGAGAGGATTTCCTCCGATCCATAGTGACACACATCATTGGTGCCGACATGAGCGACCACCTGCAGATGGGTGCACCCTGTACCCTTCATGGCATCCGGAATGACCATTTCCACATCTGGAATGACTCCCCCCGGTATGCACACGGAGTGCACATTGGTTTTCTTCCCCTCTCTTGCTGCCATATCCCTAAGGGGCCCCATTACGCGCCTGACGTTGGAGCTCCCAATTACCAGTAAGCCCACCCTCTGCGACCGCCCGGATCTTGCAGACTGAGGGGCAACCTCTGGAACAGGACAAGCAGCCATGTCAGGCCGAAGATCAGTATCAGTCTGAGACAGAGCCTGAAACCGGTTCGTCAGACAAACTGGAGAGGCCTTCTGTTCAGCCCTCCGGAATGTCTTTCGCCCCCTGCCACACCTTGAGACGACCTCCCACTCTACCACAGGTGAGGGATCAGCCTCAATGCGGGCAGTATCCTGGGCAACCACAGTCGTAGTCTGATCGGGGGATGCGTGGGACGAGCTGGCCGTCCCCGACAAACCCCCATCCGGACCCCCACAGTGATGCCCATTGGCAACAGCCTAAAGCTGTGTGACCGAAGCCAACACTGCCTGAAGCTGGGAGCGAAGGGATGCCAACTCAGCCTGCATCCGAACACATCAGTTGCATAATATGTCTTTCCTAGCATAAGTGGGTAATCGCCTTATCAAAATTCGTACCAACCCCTCTCCTTCCATTGGGTTATCTAAATATTTTGCTCTTGTTAAATGCCAGTCAAAATATTTTCTCATCGTACCCCACGTATTATTATAGTACTAAGGATCCCACTATTCGGATATTAGTTTCTCCTGGGCACTAGATGACCAATATTTCTCCTTAAACTTTCTCTGAAAGTCTGCCCAAGACGAGAAATTTTCTATATTCACGGTGCCCCATTTTGAAGCCTCTCCTAAAAGGTAACCTACAGAAAACTCTATCTTTTTTGCATCTTCCCAATTTTTTGGTAAGACCTGATTAAATTGCTTTAAGAAATGGGTTGGGTGCACATCTCCATCCGGTTTAAATTTGGGTAATTGTCTGGCAAGTCCAGAATTCGCTCCCCATTGTAAATCAGTTACTACCTCACTAGTCAACAGTACACTCTGTGGAGCTACCACTTGCTCCACCTTATCCTGGATAAGTTTAAACTCTTTCCACAAATCGTCCATGCCTTTATTCATATCATTAAGTTCCAAAGTTAAATCTGAAGAAATGTTGTTAGGGGTTACCCTCTTGGCCACTTTTCTGTCTATTAACTCTTCTACTTGTTCCTCCAGACCACTTATATTTATAGTGTCTGAGGTTACTATCTTTTCCTTAAAATCTCTCTGTACTGCATCTACACTATTTTTGTTTGACCCCTGCAATTTGTCGTTCAATGAAATCATTAAAAGTATGTAACCTTTGTTTCACTGCGTCGAATGTAACGTTACACACATTTTGAAATGATCCTAATTTTTCATTAAACTCTGGCTCTACACTATTACATTTATCTTCAATGTCAAATTCTATTTTTTTAGTTAACTCTTGAAGTTTTTTATCCTGTTTTTGGTTAAATTCAGAAAATAGTTGATTAACATGAGTAGTCAAAGAACTAGTGAGTTCACTCTTTAAATCTAACTTCAGATTTTCTACCTTATTATTTAAAGAGTCAAATTCAGTCTTTAATAGAACAATATTTGCTGTTTGACTGTTCAAAGTTTCATTTTGATTACTTAAAATTTCACTCTGAGCATCTAATTTACTATTTAATTGGGTATTCACTACATCTAACTTAAGGCTTAAATTCGCACTCAGCTCATCTCTCAACAACGCATTTTGAGCATTCAGCTCATCTCTCAATGACGCCTTTTGACCATGAAGTTCATCTCTCAATCCAGAATGTACTAAACCTATTTCTCTCCTTAGAGTTTCAATCTGGGCTTTAATTAAATTTACAAATTCAGACAAGTCTGGCATTTCCCTAGTCACCCTGATAGCTGTGACGGGTTCTGCAAGCTGTAGTTTCTGATGCCTACTCATTTTGCTTTTTGCTCTTGTTAACATTAAATAAATTACCTCTAAAAATAATGACCACCTTAGCTCACATTCAAATAGTTATTATCTTGAGCTCACGCGGCATCAGATTTTAGGCTGTGCCTGTGAGGTGTAAGAACGGCACCAGTGAACTGCATGGGTGCCGGCAGCATCACAAGTTGGTCATGGCAATGGCAGGTGCGAAGTCAGTAGCTCAAACAGCAACCAGCAACGATGGTGTGTTACTGTGACTGCATCTACGTCGGCGTCGGTTGGTCACTGCATGTGTGAGGATTGTTTCCTCCCCACAACCAAATCTTCTTGATCGGATCTTGCAGACCAATTTCTTCATGGGTTGCTATGGCAACTCTCAACTTTTTCTTATCTCAGTCTTCTTCAATAAATTCCTCCTTTTCGAGTCCTGTCACTTTGGTCACCACATTCTAGCATTTTCCTGACGACCAGAGACTGTGCAGTACTGGTGTTCAAGACTCACATGTCTCTTGCGGTTGACTTACATATTTAAGCAGCTGATCTTCTCAGGTCAGACGGCTGCATCGATCTCCACAATGCTTCTTCTTCGAAGATGTCTTACTGGTTAGGGGAATTATACTGAACTACCTCTCTACTTTGGAAATGATCTCTTACTCTCAGAATATTTTCATATCAGCTTGGCTGTATTTTCTTCTTCACAATATAACAATTACACAAGTTTCCCATGTTTTCCAAGTCTCGCAAATTAACCCCATTGGGAAAACATTAGTACTTAATACATTACATTACAGTCTCTTTTGGTTTTAATAACCCCTATTAAAACAGTTCTTGCTACTAGCAAGTCAAACAACAGAGTCTATATAGAGTCTCTAGATAAAACATATTTCATTTGTTTTCAACAGTCACTACTATTTCACTGTCAAAGAGTGTCCCTTGATTACTTCTTGGACTGGATATACGACTTCCCATGCGTGCGCGGCCCCCACTTGTCAGGGCCGCTCTTCTGACGCATCTCCTGGCTTCTCTAAGAGCTGTCCCTCCTGCACACACAGATATGTTTGGCGCAGTAAAAAGCTCTCTCACCCTCGTCATTAAAATATCGGGTGTTCGAGATGGTGGAGAGCCAAGTGTTTCTAGAATTTACCCTGAAATTCTTGAAGAACTATAATATTTCAAATGGAACCATTTCGAAGATTTTGATGCTGATTTAGATGGTGTATCTGGTGACCCTCTTAGTCTGTGAGAAGCACTTACTTACAACATTACATAAGATCAAGAAACATTAGTGATGACCACATCTACACAGTGATTGCATATGAAAACTTGATATATGAATGCAGTATTGGTTCCAAAAAACAAACGACAACTGATATTCTTTAGGCCCAAATAACTTTGAGCATAAGTCTAATACAACTATTGTACCTAGTACTGTACAATATAAGTATCTTCTGTTTACAGACACTTGAGTTTAATAGAGAGATAAATTTCATTTTAACATTAATCTCACTAGAGCATTTATTTTATCATCCCCTTTCAAAAATGTATAAATGAGGTTTTATTGTAGTTTCAATATTTGTGCTCATGTTTAGACATATTTGTAGCATCGCTAACAGGTGGCAGCACTTGACAAATGTTAATATCAAACTTTCTCACTAGAGGTCAGCTATGTGCTTGTTATGTCATCAAATTATTTTTCTACGCTCTACTCACACAGTACTCCAACATTTGGAGTATGGGCAGTAAGCTAATACATTTCAGTAATGAATGCAAATGAGTGGAATGTCTCAATGCAAAGATGACTTAGCTGCGAGCATGCATTGTATGTTACGCATGAAGAAATTCGTCCACAGTCACTCGGAATCGATGCATAAGTCCTCTCAAAGTATTGCAGATGTCCCAGAAACTCCAAAAGTTTCCATCTGTTATCACTTTTTCCCAAGTTTCAGTACCAGAAAATGTGTGGGAACAATTATAAAGTACTTTATTGTCAAGTAACTTATAACTTTATTTGCACAGGATGTAAGTATCACAGAAGTTACATAACATTTTTAATTATCAAAGCAGAGATACAGAACAATTCAGAAACATCATCTAGTAATTCTCCACGTAATGTATTACTGGGTATTAATAAGATATGGAACATTTGATAAAAAAAGTCAACTTGCAGACTTATAGGAAGTTAGTTACCTTCTGCCAATGATACCATAGTTGACATGTAAATCCTCCCTGTTATACTTATTGCATTAAAATCCCAGAAAAGGTGCCAGATTCTCTCATAAAACTGAATAAATTCCAGTAGCTACATACTTTCTGTCACCAATTTTGCAGGACCCAGATCGTTAAGACTGTTTTATCTTCCTTTCATTTATCTCAACTACTATAGTTGCAAGTTTGATAATTGTTATTATGATATGCTCAAGAAATGTCCACTGTCATTCTAGAAATTACAGAAGACATATTCTGGTAGATATCTCTGGGGAACCTCAGGCTATATCCACAGTATGCTGTTTTCAAATACTTCGACTAAGGACAAAGCAATTCAGTTAGAATAAATTCTTGTAAAATGAGAGAAGGCATGGTCTGTGTTGAGTACAAGGATCAAATTTGTCAACTTTCAGCTGAAGCCGGAGAAAGAAAAATTGAAAAACCCGTCAATGTAAATGTTAGTTAAAATTACAGTACTTGGTTCTGTGAACTGGGATGGTTTTGAAATAACACACTTTTAAATGATCTACTAGATCACTTGTATTACTGTTAGCTTGCACTGTAGGGTAGCTGTAACAATTGCAAATTTGAACAGTGTCAGGATTCTATTCATTTGAGAAGGATACATTCAGATATTTATTCGATTGTCTTTAGCCCACCTCTTCATAATTCTTATTATGAGTTCTACTTGTGAGTTTGCAGTATTTCGCAGAAGCTGTATTACCTCCTTCAGGTGTTCCCTAAAAACAGAAACAATGAAGAACTGTGTGAACATGAAAATCACAACATGAAACTACAGTGTACAACTATTTTTAGATATTCATAGAAATAATAATTCTCATCTCTTTGCAGTGGTTAGAGAGAGAGAGATAACTTCATTAAATTATCCTTTTATATGTAACCAAAGTGTTGATTATCACATGATAACTAGTTAAGAATTACAGCAAGAACTGAAAAATCTCAGTTTATGACATATTGTTTTAGGAAATTTTTTTATAAAAGCACATACGATGTAATAATTTAGGTAAGTACTGAGCTCAGCAATGTGGCAGATGTTTGAAAAAGAGTTGAGTTAAAATTCCAGGATGGTCATTCTAATTTAGATATTTCACATTTTCCCCTTAATGAAAGGATGTCAACTGTCATAAGCCATTTTCTGATTTCATCATCTGTGTTTGAGATGCTAGTTTGCCAACTCTAATGGGCTATCTTCAAGATGATTGTAAACAACATGAAAAAAAGACCCTTCAGAGTGACCACAGCATTAGCATTAACCATACTGTTTGCAAAAACAATGCTGACTGCAAATATATTTCTGTGAGTATGTCAATTCCATCCTGCTTATTTGTTCATTTCTATACAAAACTGTAACTGTATCATGGCTGACAGGGAAGAATGGCATTCACATGAAATATTCTTCAGTAACAATTTAACCTCAGTAGTAATAATAATAATATTAAAACTGTAATCACAATTATTGCTTCTCAAAAATATTCCTCATGATGAGCAAGGAGAGTAGACGACATTAATGGAAGGAAGAAGGAAGCCGGCCGCGGTGGCCGAGCAGTTCTATGCACTTCAGTCTGGAACCGCGCGACTGCTATGCTCTGTCTGACAGGATAAAACCTATGAGCACAAAACATTGCAGAATGAACATAATCTATACTAAAACATATGTCACAGTGTCCATAGAGTATGAAAGAAGAGAAACCTACCATCGTCAAACACCAAGGGGGAACAAAGAATTAAAAGACGCACAATCCTTGGGAGTCATCAACATAGAGAAATATACTGGCAGGCATCAAATAGAACTGCATTTTCAGTGCTCACCACATGATGAATACTGTGAAGCCGAGCACACATTAACCCATTGCAGGTTGAAAATTGTGACATCCAGGAGAAGAAGCCAAATTAAAGGAGATGTATACCAGACGAAATATGTGCACAACTAAAGAAACATCATCATTACACAACACACTCACACACACAAAATACATACATGTAGTATTACAAATAGTGTGTAATGGAGCATGTTGTAAATAAACAGACAAACAAAACCCCAACACTTTCCCCTCTGTACTTCATGGCAAATCAATCATTTTCAGTCATCCACCATCCAGTGGTGTTACTCTTTTTACAAAAGCCAGTGGTGCTTAGCACTTACTGCAGAAATGAATGGCTTATGAGGAGCTGCTTGATCATTGTATCCCATTCTTTTTAACTTTCCACACACATTCAATGTTCTAGCTGGACTGCTGGATTACATTGGAACTAAAGTATGGTTCTTTCTGCTAATTTATGTGAATTTTTTTAACCACACTCCACAATGCTTGACGGTCCCTGTCTATCAGTATATGAAGTCTGCATGATCTCAGTTTACCTGTTCACATTTCTGCTTCACAATCATATCGCCATTAGTGAACATGAGCAATTTTAGAAGGACTGAAATGTCCCTCAAGGATTCATTACTCAGGTGAAATCGAATAACTAGTCCACATTCAAAATCACTGAGTTGTTGTAACCAACTGAACCACTGCTGCTCTACTGGCTAAACAATACTTCCCACATTCTTTTATATTGGCAGGCCCACCTCTTGTGACGTCTAGTGGTCAATCCCACTTTACATGGGGGTGTCTGCATACTTTTTAGAGATCAGGAACTGAACGAGTATGAGTCTAATGTTGAGGGATGGACGCATTAAAAACCAAAGTGCTGCTGCTACATCAGTGCTGTACTGGCTTCTTTACTTTCTGTTGTAGTTTTGATAATATGACGGGTCTGAGAACAGTGGCACTGTGGTCACTTCCTACTCATTGATTCGTTCCCTCTTACTAATGTGTGCTGAAATGTGAGGTTAGTCATGACTAATGGAATTTGAGTGCACGACCTTGTTGTTGTAAAGTAGCACTGACAGCGTGAAAATGACTGACTCTTGGGATGATACGGCCTCTAACAAAACTGTGTTTTGTGAAGCTATGGAGTGTGTAAGATGAAAATTAAGTGATGTAGTGCATACAACTGCAAATGTGCTCCATTAGAGGAAGATTGATTCCCAGAAAAAGTATGATGCTACAGTCTACGCTTCGACAAAAAAACATCCAAAATTCATCCAATGTGTACAAAATGATCATATTCTTGTTTGTTCCACCTCCACCATGAGAAAACATATGCTCGTTCAAATGAAACCAGGGAACAGAGCAAAGTCACTGTTATGTCCCTGCAGGCATAAATTCATGTATTCTTTCAGCCATGGGCTAATAGCAAATCGTGTACCTTATTATTCATTTCTGTAGGTTTTTCAAAGTTTGCTAGAAATTTGTTTTAATAATTAACCACAATTTAGAGAATAAACTTCACTCTTGTGTCCTGTTTTCCTGTACTGTTGTTACAGGCGCGGAAATGTGTCAGAAGCGTGTGTAAGTCACCGAAGTTGTTAGAAACTTTGAACACAGATTAAATATTAAAATAAATTTACCCACAGTCTTTGAAACAGTTTTATGCATACAAACACGTATACACAGTTACACATATACAAACACACATACATAAGTAAATACTTACAAATATACATATAGCACACAACAATATTCACTGCTAACCGAGCTCTCACTGTATTGATATTATATAATCGTCATATCTGACGATTGCATATGTAGCAGCAAAGCCACGAGTCCTTGGTTATACTTGTGATCTTGTGTACTCACTATCCTTTCTACACTGGTATAGTTCACTTGTAGCTGACAACAGTTTTCAGTTAAATGGGCAGTGGCAGAGACTGTTGAGTCGACTCTCTGAGCATAAGGAGATGGCCAGTTGGGACATGATATCATAAGACCTGCTGGTGGGTTCAAAGCAAGGATACAGAGTTCATTTATGATCTCTAATACATTTGATCAGATAGTGTACTCAACTACTGTATTCAGACCCAACACAGCCTGAAGCACTGGCAGTATAAAGGTTTATTCCAATGTTTATTTAGATCACTATACTACGTGAAGAAATAGGCATCACTTGTTATTGGTGATGGCCAGAACTGCTACAAAGTATGAAAATTTTGAAAACCAATTGCTGCTTTCAGGAAACTGTAAAGGCCAAAGTCATAACCATTCCTTAACAAATTTGTGATACTACTACTAGTTTCTCCAAATAAAATTACTTTAATGAAAATAAATATAAATGTACACATATGTAATGCCTGGAAACAGAACTTACTTTGACTGATGACCAGCAATGATCTGCTGAAAAACACCAACACATGCTCCTCTTTTACCTTCCCAGTATTCAGGATTTGGGTCCAATCTTTCAAGCATATCAAAAGATTTAGCAGCATACCAGAATTGTCCCATTCTGTAGCAGTCATTTGCAATCAGTTGTAACAAGCTGAAAGCCTCTGATGAAGTTTCCATTTTCAGATATAATTCCCATGCTGACTGAGGTTTCTTGTTCATAATATCTGAAAAACAAATGCAGATCCCAGTGTGTGCATATCTTGAAGGTACAGGCTACTCATATGTTTGAGGATGTTATCCTAGTGCGTATATTGTTTTCTTTTCATTCATGTAGTTCCCTGAAGTAATTTTTCTTTTGAATGTCCATATTATGCTGAATTCTTTTTAGTAACTCATACCTCACCTGTCATTCAACATCATCTTTGCCTCTGCACTTCCGTCTCGACTGACATCTCTGCCCAAACTCTTTGTCTTTAAATATGTCTGCTTGTGTCTGTATATGTGTGGATGGATATATGTGTGTGTGTGCGAGTGTATACCCGTCCTTTTTTCCCCCTAAGGTAAGTCTTTCCGCTCCCGGGATTGGAATGACTCCTTATCCTCTCCCTCAAAACCCACTTCCTTCCGTCTTTCCCTCTCCTTCCCTCTTTCCTGATGAGGCAAAAGTTTGTTGCGAAAGCTTGAATTTTGTGTGTATGTATGTGTCTGTTTGTGTTTCTATCGACCTGCCAGCGCTTTCGTATGGTAAGTCACATCATCTTTGTTTTTAAATATATTTTTCCCGCGTGGAATGTTTCCCTGTATTATATTGATATCATTAATTTGAACCCAACAATTACGTTTGTTATTGTCACTGTTGCATTTCGAAATCTTTTCTGTCGTCTTATTTTCTCTTTCTGTTTTTGCCAGTAGTTTCACTTTGTATTCACCTTCTCCTTTTTACGGTAATCTGCTGTACAATTTTATCCTGCCTATATATACTCAATAATACGTAACCCACTTCCAAACCATAACCAAAAAAATTTTTTTGCCGCTTTCAACACTACCGCCGCTATAAAATGCACCATTTCTAGTTCACAAACAGTTCCTTTCACCTTTTAAACAACCATTTCGGCTAGTTCTAATAACTTTCGCTCTATTTCCATTTCCGTTTTTTCTCACATCACTGATAATTTTTAGCCGCTTCCCACAGGTTTTAACGTCATTATTTTTTCATCAGACAATTGTTAGCCTCATTTTCATAATCTGCCACCACAAAACCACTCCTTTTAATTTATTACACGCAGTTTTTTCGAAATTTTCCCGAATTTCTCCGTCCTCTAACGTGTTTTGGCGGCAACACAACCACCTAACCTGTGTGCACATCGTTGTCTACCAACCCAAGTCCAACATAGCCCAGCTGTAACCAATACCTTTTCGCCTTTTTTCACATCAGATCTCCAGTTACTTTCCAGTCCACCTTTATCACTCCCCATATATTTTAATTTTCAGTTTCATTTCAGCCTCATGTTACACTTTCCACCTTCTAATACCATGTCAATCTCACAACACCCCCACAATGACCCCATTAAGTTTTATTTACATTCCCTCCGCAAACATGCCTTCGCCCTAGCCAGATTACGCTCCCAAATTCTATTTTCTCAGGCTTGTCTGACATTTGGCATTACCCCCAAAGGCCTCACACTTAAAGTTCCCATCTCTGGCTGCAACCCTTCTTTCCATCAGTCCCTATACCAGTTCACAACTGAACAATCCATTGCCCTCACCCACCTAATCCTTCACCTACACATCAACTCAGCCAATGAAAACACCCGTCAACTCCTATCCTTAATAAAAGTCCTTAATCTTTCCTCTCCCACATCCACACCGGCTGTTCAGAGCATCCTCCTACAGGCCAACCGTAAATTAGAACAGCATGCCACCCTCCACCTCAAAAAACTATCCAATCTCCTGGTTTCCCACCTCCGGAAAGGCAACTCACTCACCCTTCACAACCTTTCCAGCAAACCTCAACCTCCTCTCATTGCACACAAACCCAGTCTCTCCCATCTACTCAATCTCCCACTTCCAGCTCCACTCCCTCCAAAACCGCAAAATTCCAATCAACACAATCTGGAACCACAACACCCTAATTCAGTAGTTAACCTTTCCTCCAAACCTCTCTCCCAATCCGAAACCTCTGTCCTATCCAAAGGCCTCACCTTCAGCCCCACTCCCAGATTCAACCAAACAGCCCTCGTCAAAGATTTACTGTACTCTCTGCTGGAAATATCACTTTGCCACGAAGAAAAATGATCCTAATCCTACTCCTAATGATCCAACTCCCCAAGACACCATCCAAATTGAACCCTGCCTGGAACAGTTCCGTCCTCCGTCGCAGCGGGACCCACCTCCTCTTCCTCAAAATCACCCTCTCCAAACCTTCCAGGAATTTCTGACTTCCAGCCTTGCATCTCAGTCCTTCTTAAAAAACCTTAATCCTACTCCCAACATCACAACTGCTGAAGCCCAGGCTATCCATGATCTGAGGGCTGACCGATCCATCGTCATTCTTCCGGCGGACAAGGGTTCCATGACCGTGGTACTTGATCGTCGGGAGTATGTGGCTGAGGGACTGCGTCAGCTTTCAGACAACACCACATACAAAGTTGGCCAAAGTAACCCTATTCTCGATGTCCAGGTGGAGCTTCAAGGAATCCTCAGAACCTTAGGGCCCCTGCAAAACCTTTCACCTGACTCCATCAGCCTCCTGACCCCACCGACACCCCGCACCCCTACCTTCTTCCTAAAATCCACAAACCCAATCATCCCGGCCGCCCCATTGTAGCTGGTTACCAAGCCCCCACAGAACGTATCTCTGCCTACGTAGATCAACACCTTCAAGCCATTACATGCAGTCTCCCATCCTTCATCAAAGACACCAACCACTTTCTCGAACGCCTGGAATCCTTACACAATGTGTTACCCCTGGAAACCATCCTTGTAACCATCGATGCCACTTCCTTATACACAAATATTCCGCACGTCCAGGGCCTCGCTGCGATGGAGCATTTCCTTTCACGCCGATCACCTGCCACCCTACCTAAAACCTCTTTCCTCATCACCTTAGCCAGCTTCATCCTGACCCACAACTTCTTCGCTTTTGAAGGCCAGACATACCAACAATTAAAGGGAACAGCCATGGGTACCAGGATGGCCCCCTCGTATGCCAACCTACTCATGGGTCGCTTAGAGGAAGCCTTCTTGGTTACCCAGGCCTGCCAACCCAAAGTTTGGTACAGATTTATTGATGACATCTTCATGACCTGGACTCACAGTGAAGAAGAACTCCAGAATTTCCTCTCCAACCTCAACTCCTTTGGTTCCATCAGATTCACCTGGTCCTACTCCAAATCCCATGCCACTTTCCCCGACGTTGACCTCCATCTGTCCAATGGCCAGCTTCACACATCCGTTCACATCAAACCCACCAACAAGCAACAGTACTTCCATAATGACAGCTGCCACCCATTCAATATCAAACGGTCCCTTCCCTACAGCCTAGGTCTTCGTGGCAAACAAATCTGCTCCAGTCCGGAATCCCTGAACCATTACACCAACAACCTGACAACAGCTTTCGCATCCCGCAACTACCCTCCCGACCTGGTACAGAAGCAAATAACCAGAGCCACTTCCTCATCCCCTCAAACCCAGAATCCCCCACAGAAGAACCACAAAAGTGCCCCACTTGTGACAGGATACTTTCCGGGACTGGACCAGACTCTGAATGTGGCTCTCCAGCAGGGATACGACTTCCTCAAATCCTGCCCTGAAATGAGATCCATCCTTCATGAAATCCTCCCCACTCCACCAAGAGTGTCTTTCCGCCGTCCACCTAACCTTCGTAACCTCTTAGTTCATCCCTATGAAATCCCCAAACCACCTTCCCTACCCTCTGGCTCCTATCCTTGTAACCGCCCCCGGTGTAAAACCTGTCCCATGCACCCTCCTACCACCACCTACTCCAGTCCTGTAACCCGGAAGGTGTACACGATCAAAGGCAGAGCCACATGTGAAAGCACCCAAGTGATTTACCAACTGACCTGCCTACAATGTAATGCATTCTATGTGGGAATGACCAGCAACAAACTGCCCATTCGCATGAATGGACACAGGCAGACAGTGTTTGTTGGTAATGAGGATCACCCTGTGGCTAAACATGCCTTGGTGCACGGCCAGCACATCTTGGCACAGTGTTACACCGTCCGGATTATCTGGATACTTCTCACCAACACCAACCTGTCTGAACTCCGGAGATGGGAACTTGCTCTTCAATATATCCTCTCTTCCCGCTGCCCACCAGGCCTCAATCTCCGCTAATTTCAAGTTGCCGCCACTCATACCTCACCTGTCATTCAACATCATCTTTGCCTCTGCACTTCCACCTCGACTGACATCTCTGCCCAAACTCTTTGTCTTTAAATATGTCTGCTTGTGTCTGTATATGTGTGGATGGATATATGTGTGTGTGTGTGTGTGTGTGTGAGTGTATACCCGTCCTTTTTCCCCCCTAAGGTAAGTCTTTCCGCTCCCGGGATTGGAATGACTCCTTACCCTCTCCCTTAAAACCCACTTCCTTTCGTCTTTCCCTCTCCTTCCCTCTTTCCTGATGAGGCAACAGTTTGTTGCAAAAGCTTGAATTTTGTGTGTATGTATGTGTCTGTTTGTGTTTCTATCGACCTGCCAGTGCTTTCGTATGGTAAGTCACATCATCTTTGTTTTTAAATATATTTTTCCCACGTGGAATGTTTCCCTCTATTTTTTTATATATATATATATATATATATATATATATATATATATATATATATATATATATATATATATATAAAAAATTATTATTTGTGTTTTGCCCTTAAAGAGCGCATTTGGACTAAACTATATGGCTAGTTCCTTTTGCTGCCTTCCTTGCTGCCCAAACTTCCCTCATTCGCTCGCTGTGTTTCTGTTTCCGGTCCTCTGTCCATGCTTCTTGTCGGCTTTGTGTCTTCGGCTTCATCTTGATTGCCTTTTTGGTTGCCCATATTTCTTTCATCTTCTGGCTGTGATCTTGCTTGCGTTCTTCGGTCCATTTTATGCCTGTTCGTTTGTCGCATTGTATCTCATGTAGTTTACTTTTCTTAATGATGTTACTGAACTTTATTCTGTCGTTTATTGTGTCTGCTGTTATGTTGAGCTGGTTCAGGTCGTTTTCTACCTCTGCCACCCATTTGTTGTTTCTAGTGGTTACCCAGTCAAAGATCTGTTTGGTCAGCCTGTGTGATGGCATTCTGTATAGGTGTCCATAGAATTGTAGTCTGCGTTTTCTAATCTTTTCTGTGATTGTCTCCGTATGTTTGTACAGTTCCTCTGTAGATTTCTTGATCCATATTCCATTGTTGCTAGTTGCGCCAAATATTTTCCTAAGTATTTTCCGTTCTACTTTTTCTAATTGTCTGATACGTGTATGCCCTAGGATTAGTGTGGTCTCTGCTGCATATAGTGCCTCGGGGAGCACCACCGTGTCGTAATGGCGTAATTTGGCTTTTTGTGAGATAGACTTCTTGTTGTAATGATTCCACACTACTTTGTATGCCTTGTCCAGTTTAGTCTTTCTTTCTTCGTTTGAGTCTCTGTTACGTCCACTCATTTGTAGTGTTTCACCGAGGTATTTGAAGTTTGCCGTTTTGTAAATCGTGCCATACTTTGTGTTCAGAGATGAGAGTTTCTTTGTGCTCATAAACTGTGTCTTTTCGTAAGAGATCTGTAGTCCAGTTTTGGAAGCGATTTCGTGCAGTTTTTCAATAGCGTCTTTTGTTTCCTTTATACCTTTCGTGACAATCGCCAAATCGTCTGCAAAAGCCAGGCATTTAATCTGTAGGTTTCCTAAGGTTATCCCCTGTTGTGATGTTTCCCATTCTTTTATGACCATATCTAACACCAGATTGAAAAGGAGAGGTGAGAGGCCATCGCCTTGTCGGACACCTGTGTGAATTTCAAAGGGCTCTGATAGTTCCCCACAGAACTTTACTTTGGAGGTCGTGTTGGTTAAAGTTTGCTCTATGATAGCCCGTGTTTTGTTGTCTACTTTGTATTCTGCTAGAATTTTGAAGAGAGTTTTCCGGTCGATAGAGTCGTACGCCTTTTTGAAGTCAACAAAGGTAATGATCAGGTTCTGTTTGTGTTGTAAAATCATTTTCAGGTTCCAAATTTGTTCCGCACAAGACCGCCCTTTACGGAAGCCTGCTTGGTATTCCCCAATCAAGTGGTCGGTTTGGCATTCTATTCTGTTCAGTAAAGCTTTAGAGAGGATCTTGTATGTGACCGGTAGTAGGGATATTCCTCTGTAGTTGTTCGGGTCAGTCTTGTCACCTTTTTTGTGTAGTGGGTGTATCAGGGCAGTTTTCCAGTTGCCAGGAATTTTCATGGTCTTCCAGATGTCTTCCAAGATCCTGTGGATGTCTTTGGTGAGTTCTGGGTCTTGCAACTTCCAGATTTCCGCGATGATGCCATCTTCTCCTGGTGCTCTACGATTCTTGAGTGACTTTATTATTTCTTTAACTTCTTCTAGAGTTGGAGGTTCACTATCTGGATTGTATGTGCACGTTTCTGTCATCATTTCTTCCATGGGGGGGTCCGTGTTGAGCAGTTTTTCAAAGTACTTTGCCAGAATGTCACAATTGTTTTTGGTATTGGTTTCTAGGGTTCCATCCGGTCTTCTGAAGCACAAGTTGGGTGGTTGATATCCAGTTATATTTTCTCTGAACGTTCTGTAGAAGTTTCTTGTATTGTTCTTCATGAAGTCCGATTCGATCTCTGTCAGTCGCCGTTTGTCATACTGTCGTTTTTCACTGCGAATGATTTTGCTTGATTGCTTCTGTGTTTTCAAGAAGTTCATCCAATTCTCTTGGGATTTATGGCTACTAAATTTTTTCCATGCACTGATTCGTTGGTCAATAGCTTGGTCACATGTGTGGTTCCACCAACGGTGTTTCCGTGTTCGTGGCGCTTGTGCTAGTTTCATGGCCTCTCGGATACTTCGTGAAAGTTGTGTCCAGTCTGTCGTTTTCTCCATTTTAATTTTGTGTAATATTTGTGTCTGGTTTAAAGTAACGTATTCTGGATCTGGTCTAACAATTTTGTTCTTCTGGAGCTTTTTCTTGGGCAAAAGACGAATCCTGATCTGTAGTAGGTGGTGGTCTGAGAGTCGAAGTAGCCTTTACGGGTGTCTATGTTCAAAATTTCTTTTTGTGAGTCTTTCTGCACTATTACGTGGTCGATTTGTAGTTCTTGCTTTCCGCTGGGGAATTTCCATGTGGTAAGTTTTCGTGTTGGTTTCTTGAATTTTGTTGACATAATGGCGAGGTCGTGGCTTTTGCAAAAGTCTATCAGATGTTTTCTGTTTTTGTTGGTGTCCTTGTGTGGAGTATGTTTTCCTGTGATATGTCTGTATATCTTTTCTTTTCCGAGTTTGGCGTTGAAGTCTCCCAGTATTATTTTGACTCTATGTGCAGGAATTTTTCTGATAGTTTCTTCCATTGTCGTCCAGAAGTCATCAATTTCGTCCGGGTTTTTCTTGTTGTAGTCATTAGTCGGTGCATGTGCGTTGATTATTGTGTAGGATTTATTGGCTGATTTCACTGTGATGGTGCTGATTCTTTCGTTTGGTGACGAAAAGTCGATTATGCTGTCCGTGATGGACCTGTGTACTGCAAATCCTGTGCCAGAAAGCCTTAGGTTTTTCAGTTGTCTCGATGGTTTTCCTTTATATATTCTGAAATTCTCCGTGTTGAAATGGTCTTCGTCTGTGAATCGTGTTTCTTGCAGTGCACATATTTTGATTTGAAATTTTTCGAGAGTGTCTGTCAGTTGTTTCATCTTTCCTGTCTTCATCAGTGTGTTCACGTTGAGTGTGCCGATGTAGTGTTTGCGTTTGGTCTTGAGGGAGTTTGAGAAGCTCCGATTCTTCTCATGATGTCCGTGAGCCCCCGGAATCCGATGCTCACGACAATCCCAGTCTATTGACTGGGGCCCGGGGTAATGAGATTTTACTCGTTGTACCAGCATGATGTTTAGTAGTTGGATGTATGGCATGCTGCCGAGTACAACCAGACTTTCCACATCAGGAGGTTG